>NC_136261.1:61328561-61473561 GCF_964187855.1 Myxine glutinosa | reverse complement strand
AGTGGTTTGGTTATATGCTGAGTGGTTTGGTTATATGCTGAGTGGTTTGGTTATATGCTGAGTGGTTTGGTTATATGCTGAGTGGTTTGGTTATATGCTGAGTGGTTTGGTTATATGCTGAGTGGTTTGGTTATATGCTGAGTGGTTTAGTTATATGCTGAGTGGTTTGGTTATATGCTGAGTGGTTTAGTTATATGCTGAGTGGTTTAGTTATATGCTGAGTAGTTTGGTTATATGCTGAGTGGTTTAGTTATATGCTGAGTGGTTTGGTTATATGCTGAGTGGTTTGGTTATATGCTGAGTGGTTTGGTTATATGCTGAGTGGTTTAGTTATATGCTGGGTGGTTTGGTTATATGCTGAGTGGTTTGGTTATATGCTGAGTAGTTTGGTTATATGCTGAGTGGTTTGGTTATATGCTGAGTGGTTTGGTTATATGTTGAGTGGTTTGGTTATATGCTGAGTAGTTTGGTTATATGCTGAGTAGTTTGGTTATATGCTGAGTGGTTTGGTTATATGCTGGGTGGTTTGGTTATATGCTGAGTGGTTTGGTTATATGCTGAGTAGTTTGGTTATATGCTGAGTGGTTTGGTTATATGCTGAGTGGTTTGGTTATATGCTGAGTGGTTTGGTTATATGCTGAGTGGTTTGGTTATATGCTGAGTGGTTTGGTTATATGCTGAGTGGTTTGGTTATATGCTGAGTCGTTTGGTTATATGCTGAGTGGTTTGGTTATATGCTGAGTAGTTTGGTTATATGCTGAGTAGTTTGGTTATATGCTGAGTGGTTTGGTTATATGCTGAGTGGTTTGGTTATATGCTGAGTAGTTTGGTTATATGCTGAGTAGTTTGGTTATATGCTGAGTGGTTTGGTTATATGCTGAGTGGTTTGGTTATATGCGGAGTAGTTTGGTTATATGCTGAGTGGTTTGGTTTTATGCTGAGTGGTTTAGTTATATGCTGAGTGGTTTAGTTATATGCTGAGTGGTTTAGTTATATGCTGAGTAGTTTGGTTATATGCTGAGTAGTTTGGTTATATGCTGAGTGGTTTGGTTATATGCTGAGTAGTTTGGTTATATGCTGAGTGGTTTGGTTATATGCTGAGTGGTTTGGTTATATGCTGAGTAGTTTGGTTATATGCTGAGTAGTTTGGTTATATGCTGAGTGGTTTGGTTATATGCTGAGTAGTTTGGTTATATGCTGAGTGGTTTGGTTATATGCTGAGTGGTTTGGTTATATGCTGAGTAGTTTGGTTATATGCTGAGTAGTTTGGTTATATGCTGAGTAGTTTGGTTATATGCTGAGTGGTTTGGTTCTATGCTGAGTAGTTTGGTTATATGCTGAGTAGTTTGGTTATATGCTGAGTGGTTTGGTTATATGCTGAGTAGTTTGGTTATATGCTGAGTAGTTTGGTTATATGCTGAGTCGTTTGGTTATATGCTGAGTGGTTTGGTTATATGCTGAGTAGTTTGGTTATATGCTGAGTAGTTTGGTTATATGCTGAGTGGTTTGGTTATATGCTGAGTAGTTTGGTTATATGCTGAGTAGTTTGGTTATATGCTGAGTAGTTTGGTTATATGCTGAGTGGTTTGGTTATATGCTGAGTAGTTTGGTTATATGCTGAGTGGTTTGGTTATATGCTGAGTGGTTTAGTTATATGCTGAGTGGTTTAGTTATATGCTGAGTAGTTTGGTTATATGCTGAGTGGTTTAGTTATATGCTGAGTGGTTTGGTTATATGCTGAGTGGTTTGGTTATATGCTGAGTGGTTTGGTTATATGCTGAGTGGTTTAGTTATATGCTGAGTGGTTTAGTTATATGCTGAGTAGTTTGGTTATATGCTGAGTGGTTTAGTTATATGCTGAGTGGTTTAGTTATATGCTGAGTAGTTTGGTTATATGCTGAGTGGTTTGGTTATATGCTGAGTAGTTTGGTTATATGCTGAGTGGTTTGGTTATATGCTGAGTGGTTTAGTTATATGCTGAGTGGTTTGGTTATATGCTGAGTGGTTTGGTTATATGCTGAGTGGTTTGGTTATATGCTGAGTGGTTTGGTTATATGCTGAGTGGTTTGGTTATATGCTGAGTGGTTTAGTTATATGCTGAGTCGTTTGGTTATATGCTGAGTGGTTTGGTTATATGCTGAGTGGTTTGGTTATATGCGGAGTAGTTTGGTTATATGCTGAGTGGTTTGGTTATATGCTGAGTGGTTTAGTTATATGCTGAGTGGTTTAGTTATATGCTGAGTAGTTTGGTTATATGCTGAGTGGTTTATTTATATGCTGAGTGGTTTGGTTATATGCTGAGTGGTTTGGTTATATGCTGAGTGGTTTGGTTATATGCTGAGTGGTTTAGTTATATGCTGAGTGGTTTAGTTATATGCTGAGTAGTTTGGTTATATGCTGAGTGGTTTAGTTATATGCTGAGTGGTTTAGTTATATGCTGAGTGGTTTGGTTATATGCTGAGTGGTTTAGTTATATGCTGAGTAGTTTGGTTATATGCTGAGTGGTTTGGTTATATGCTGAGTAGTTTGGTTATATGCTGAGTGGTTTGGTTATATGCTGAGTGGTTTAGTTATATGCTGAGTGGTTTGGTTATATGCTGAGTGGTTTGGTTATATGCTGAGTGGTTTGGTTATATGCTGAGTGGTTTGGTTATATGCTGAGTGGTTTGGTTATATGCTGAGTGGTTTAGTTATATGCTGAGTAGTTTGGTTATATGCTGAGTGGTTTGGTTATATGCTGAGTGGTTTGGTTATATGCTGAGTAGTTTGGTTATATGCTGAGTGGTTTGGTTATATGCTGAGTGGTTTAGTTATTTGCTGAGTGGTTTAATTATATGCTGAGTAGTTTGGTTATATGCTGAGTGGTTTAGTTATATGCTGAGTGGTTTGGTTATATGCTGAGTGGTTTGTTTATATGCTGAGTGGTTTGGTTATATGCTGAGTGGTTTAGTTATATGCTGAGTGGTTTAGTTATATGCTGAGTAGTTTGGTTATATGCTGAGTGGTTTAGTTATATGCTGAGTGGTTTGGTTATATGCTGAGTGGTTTAGTTAGATGCTGAGTAGTTTGGTTATATGCTGAGTGGTTTGGTTATATGCTGAGTAGTTTGGTTATATGCTGAGTGGTTTGGTTATGTGCTGAGTGGTTTAGTTATATGCTGAGTGGTTTGGTTATATGCTGAGTGGTTTGGTTATATGCTGAGTGGTTTGGTTATATGCTGAGTGGTTTGGTTATATGCTGAGTGGTTTGGTTATATGCTGAGTGGTTTAGTTATATGCTGAGTAGTTTGGTTATATGCTGAGTGGTTTGGTTGTATGCTGAGTGGTTTGGTTATATGCTGAGTAGTTTGGTTATATGCTGAGTGGTTTGGTTATATGCTGAGTGGTTTGGTTATATGCTGAGTGGTTTAGTTATATGCTGAGTGGTTTGGTTATATGCTGAGTGGTTTGGTTATATGCTGAGTGGTTTAGTTATATGCTGAGTGGTTTAGTTATATGCTGAGTGGTTTGGTTATATGCTGAGTAGTTTGGTTATATGCTGAGTAGTTTGGTTATATGCCGAGTGGTTTGGTTATATGCTGAGTAGTTTGGTTATATGCTGAGTAGTTTGGTTATATGCTGAGTAGATTGGTTATATGCTGAGTAGTTTGGTTATATGCTGAGTAGTTTGGTTATATGCTGAGTGGTTTGGTTATATGCTGAGTGGTTTGGTTATATGCTGAGTAGTTTGGTTATATGCTGAGTAGTTTGGTTATATCCTGAGTAGTTTGGTTATATGCTGAGTGGTTTAGTTATATGCTGAGTGGTTTGGTTATATGCTGAGTGGTTTGGTTATATGCTGAGTAGTTTGGTTATATGCTGAGTAGTTTGGTTATATCCTGAGTAGTTTGGTTATATGCTGAGTAGTTTGGTTATATGCTGAGTGGTTTGGTTATATGCTGAGTAGATTGGTTATATGCTGAGTAGTTTGGTTATATGCTGAGTAGTTTGGTTATATGCTGAGTAGTTTGGTTATATCCTGAGTAGTTTGGTTATATGCTGAGTAGATTGGTTATATGCTGAGTAGTTTGGTTATATGCTGAGTAGTTTGGTTATATGCTGAGTAGTTTGGTTATATGCTGAGTAGTTTGGTTATATGCTGAGTAGTTTGGTTATATGCTGAGTAGATTGGTTATATCCTGAGTAGTTTAGTTATATGCTGAGTAGATTGGTTATATGCTGAGTAGTTTGGTTATATGCTGAGTAGTTTGGTTATATGCTGAGTGGTTTGGTTATATGCTGAGTGGTTTGGTTATATGCCGAGTAGTTTGGTTATATGCTGAGTAGTTTGGTTATATCCTGAGTAGTTTGGTTATATGCTGAGTGGTTTGGTTATATGCTGAGTAGTTTGGTTATATGCTGAGTAGTTTGGTTATATGCTGAGTGGTTTGGTTGTGTTGGGTGGTTCATGGGATGTTTACCGTTGACCAAGTAATGTCGACAGATGGGACTCGCAATTTAGCGTCCATCTCAGGGATTGACACACTCATTAATGTATCGCCCTGCTTGTGAAACACCAGGATGACAGACAATTTATACAGCTGCTTCGGGATTCGAACCCAAGGTAGAAGGCTCAAAAGTCAATACCTCAAGGCCAATACTTGCCAGGCCACATTTATGTCTCCCTCTAGATAAGGGACACCAATGAAGATGACCAATTTATGTCAAGATTCATATCCTCACTAGACAGCTCAAAGGTAATTGCACATCGAGGTTTAAGATCTCCTGATAATTCAGCACTCCAACTACGACTTCAAAATAATTAACGAAAACCAAAGGATCACTTAATTAACATGTTAAATGATCTTCCAGGGAGATATTGCCTCAGGCCAGGGGTAACATATGTGTTAGTCACTGGGTAAGAAGGTTAGGGAGGACGATTCAAACTTTTTGAGTGTTTTATCAATTAATATTATTGCACATGATTAGCAGCGACACACACACACACACACACACACACACACACACACACACACACACACACACACACACACACACACACACACACACACACACACACACACACAGACACACACGTACATCCATACACATATACACACACACACACACACACACACACACACCCGGTAATTTTCCTATCAGCATGAATACAACGTAAATTTTATTCAATGCTCAGTTTGATTCATCCATAACGACAGGTGTAGCCAACCACCTTTACTAGTCAATCACAGCCAATCCCCAAGTCTATGCTATTACTACCAGTACACGGAGTTTCAAATCAGCTGATCTGGTGTACCTATAAATATACTCAGAGGCAAAAGTTAGTGTGACATGGAATTTTTTCATTGGTAATCTTGTGAATGAATTTTTGGATTTGAACCAGAGAAAGAGTGTGTTAAAATGGTCGAAGAAACGCAACCAAGCAGTTGTTGTTCGAATTGCACGAAATTTGCAAGAAGCATGACATATTCGAGAAAAATGGCCAGCAATGTTCACTTTAAAAGGCCAGACAACCAGACGCTTATCATTTCCACTCAATGCAGTCTTAAGAAGTGCAGAAGTCAGAAAAACACCTCTATTCATCGTTCTGGAATAAGTTCGACATGCCACGCCTCGGGGAAAATGACAGATGGAGAGCTATAGGTATGCTTCGGTCTGGTACCTCGCAGCGTGATGTTGCTCATCGATTCAACGTCCATAGAAACACCATTTGGCACAGCTTCACCGAGCTGACGGTAGGACACGTGTCTACAGGTGCACAGGTGAACGTTACATCAGGCCATGTGTTCTGGAAGGGGATCGTTTTGGAGGTGGGGGCGTTATGATCTGGGGTGGGATAACAGCTGCAGCAAGAACGCCAATGATTGTGATTGAGGGGAACTTGAATGCTGTGAGGTACCGAGACGAGATTTTGCAAATGGCCGCTTTACCGTTTTTGCAACAGAACGGCCCTAGAGTGACGTTTCAACACGATAATGCCAGACCACACGTTGCTCGAGTTGTACAGCAGTATCTTAATCAGAACAATGTTAATGTGTTACCCTGGCCTGCAAGATCCCCTGATTTGTCACCCATTGAACACGTCTGGGATGAAATGGAGCGACGTTTACGACGTCATCCAAATCCTCCAAAAACGCTGCAGGAACTCCACCAAATCCTTCCTCGGATATGGAATGATCTTCCCAAGGACTTTCATCGACGTTTAGTGGCCTCAATGAGGCGAAGGTGCCAGGCCTGTATCAATGCACAAGGTGGACACACTCGCTACTGACTGTGTGAACTTGCTTGTGAACCCCCTCTTGTGTTGTGGCTCATTTGCATATGCCAGGTGCACTGTTCTTATGGACTGTTGATCGTTACCATACCTTGAAACATTTGTCTTTCCATGTAATAACATTTCATTCGCGGCAGTAAAAGTTTAACACTGATTCTGTTTGTTGTTTGTGTGTCACAATAACTTTTGCCTTTGAGTATATTATCCTGAAGGAACTGCGCTCCAACGCGAGTCGAAAGAATTGACGCGACCAAAGACGGAATTCGTCCGAGTTGCTTTATTGAAACAAAACAGCTCAGGTATTCTCACAAGCCCGTTTATCGGGCAGCAATATATATACACATTTATGTCGGGAAGTTTGCCCGGCAAAAGCTATACCGGGCATGCCCGGGTGTCAAGGGTGAGCCTTGGAAAGGCGAGTCTGGACCTGCCCGGGCGTGTTTGGCTGCGTCCTGGCAAGTCGAGGCTGGGCGTGCCCGGGCGCTCTGGGCGAGCCCTGGAAAGGCGATAGCGAGCATGCCCGGACGCTCTGGGCGAGCCCTGGAAAGGCGATAGCGGGCATGCCCGGACGCTCTGGGCGAGCCCTGAAAAGGCGATAGCGGGCATGCCCGGACGCTCTGGGCGAGCCCTGGAAAGGCGAGAGCGGGCATGCCCGGGAAAGACGAGACCGGGCGTGCCCGGGAGGTTCGGGCGTGCCCGGGAACAGTGAGTCTGGGCATGCCCGGGAGAGGCGCGTCTGGCCGTGTTCTGGCCGGTGCAAGGCGATTGTGTGCATCCAGCGGTAACCGCTACACACGCCCCTCCAGAATCGACCTGCACCGGCAGGGTCAATTTAAGGGGGGTCCGGATGACCCGGCCGAAGCGACCCCTGGAGGGTCATGGGGAGGGGTCCGACGTGGTGGTGGGTGGTCGAGCGGGGGGAACTGTGGACGGGGGGCGGCCTCGCCGCGGAGGAAGGGCCAACCGTGGTGGTCGGTCGACGTCCATGTGCGCCGGTTTGAGGCGGTCCACAGAAATCCGGTCCGGCCGGCCGCCGAAGTCGACGATGAAAGACTTGTCGCCCCGTCGCAGGACCCGGAAGGGCCCGTCGTATGGCGGCCGGAGTGGCCCCCGGTGCGCGTCATGACGCACAAAGACGTACTCCACTGTGCGAAGCGCCGGGGGGACGTAGGACTGGGGGCCACCGTGGCGGGACGTCGGCACGGGGGCAAATCGTCGGGCGACCTCCTGGAGGTCCGAGCGCTGGCGAGCGGCGGACCAGGGACTGGTAGCGTCGGGCACGAATTCGCCCGGGACGCGGAGCGGCTGGCCGTAGACGAGCTCGGCGGCGGACGCCTGGAGGTCTTCCTTGGGGGCCGTGCGAAGGCCCAAAAGGACCCACGGCAGCCGGTCGGCCCAACCGTCGTCCTGAAGGCCGGCCATGAGTGCGGCCTTCATGGAGCGGTGAAACCGCTCGCACAACCCGTTGGCTTGGGGGTGGTAGGCCGTGGTGCGGTGCAGCGTGACCCCCAACGAACGGGCGACCGCGCCCCAAAGCTCAGACATGAACTGTGGGCCGCGGTCAGACGAGATGTCCGCTGGTGCGCCGAAGCGCGCGTCCCAGGTGGCGATGAACGCCTGCGCCACGTCGGCGGTGGTGGTGGAGGTGAGAGGCACAGCCTCCGGCCACCTGGTGGTCCTGTCCACCATGGTGAGCAGGTGGGTGAACCCCCGCGAGGGGGGCAGGGGACCCACCAGGTCCACGTGGACGTGGTCGAAACGCCGTTCAGGCACGGCGAAAGGTGCCAGCGGGGCCTGGATGTGGCGGTGGACCTTGACCCGCTGGCAGGCCGTGCAGGCGTTGGCCCAGTCGCGGATGTTTCGTCGAAGGCCGTGCCAGACGAAACGCGCCGACACCAGCTTCTGAGAAGCTTTCCGGCCCGGGTGAGAAAGGCCGTGGATGGAGGCGAAGATGCGGCGCTGCCAGGAAACGGGCACGATGGGGCGAGGCTGGCCCTGGGAGACGTCGCAGAGCAGGACGGTGCCCGCGAAGGGAATGTCGGCCAGGCGGAGGCCCGTGTCCGCCGCACGGAGTGCCTGCACCGAGGCGTCGGTGGTCTGGTCGGCCGCCATGAGCGCGAAGTCCACGCCGAGGTGGACCGCGTTCGCGCTGGCCCGAGAAAGACAGTCGGCCACGGCGTTGTCTTTGCCGGCGACGTGCCGGATGTCCGTGGTGAACTCCGACACGGCGGAGAGGTGGCGTTGCTGGCGGGCCGACCACGGCTCCATGACCTTAGCCATTGCGTAGACCAACGGCTTGTGGTCGACGAAAGCCGTGAACGGGCGGCCCTCCAGGAGGTGTCGGAAATGGCGAACGGCCAGGAATAGCCCGAGCAGCTCGCGGTCGAACGTGCTGTAGTTTAACTCGTTCGGCCAGAGTTGCCGGCTGAAAAAAGCGAGTGGCTGCCAAACCCCGTCCACCCATTGCTCATGGACGGCGCCCACCACGTAGTTGGAGGCGTCCGTAGTGAGGGCAATGGGCGCGTTGAGCACCAGGTGAGCCAGCAGCGTTGCGTCGGCGAGGGCCTGTTTGGCGCTGGCGAAGGCCGCGTCCATGGCCGCGGACCAAACAATGTCATGCTTGGCCGGCTTGCCCCGGAGGGCCTCGTAAAGGGGCCGCATGAGCTGAGCAGCGCGGGGCACGAATCGGTGATAAAAATTCACCATGCCGAGGAACTCTTGGAGGGCCTTGATGGAACGGGGACGCGGGAACGTGGTGATGGCCTCGACCTTGGTCGGCAGCAGCACGGCCCCGGTCTTGGTGATGCGGTGGCCCAAAAAGTCAACGGTCGTCGCGCCGGAGTGGCATTTGACCCGGTTGACAATTAAGCCGTGCTCGCTGAGGCGACCGAACAGTGTTCGGAGGTGGAGGAGGTGCTCGGCGCGGGACGTGCTGGCGATGAGGATATCGTCCAAATAGACGAAAAGAAACGGCAGGTCGCGCAGCACGCCGTCCATCAAGCGCTGGAACGCCTGGGCCGCGTTCTTGAGGCCAAACGGCATCCGCAAAAATTCGAACAGGCCGAACGGCGTGATGACGGCCGTCTTCGGGACGTCGGCCGCCCAGACAGGTACCTGGTGGTAGCCCCGTATCAGGTCAATTTTCGAAAAGATGACCCGTCCCGCGAAACGGGCGGAAAAGTCCTGAATATGCGGGATCGGGTACCTGTCGGGGGTGGTAGCGTCGTTGAGACGGCGGTAGTCGCCACACGGGCGCCATCCACCCCCCGGCTTTGGCATGATGTGCAGTGGCGAGGCCCACGCGCTATCGGAGCGCCGCACGATGCCGAGGTGCTCCAATGCGTCAAACTCGGCCTTCGCCACGGCGAGCTTGGCCGGGTCGAGGCGGCGGGCCCTGGCGTAGACCGGCGGGCCCGTAGTGGGTATGTGGTGCTCGATCCCGTGCTGCACCGCGACGTTCGAAAACGTCGGCCGCGTGAGGGCCGGGAATTCCGCGAGCATGCGAGCGAACTCGTTCGCTGCCGGGAGGGCGCACGCCAGTTCGGTCGGCGCGGAGCTGCTCATCGTGCACGCCAGGGAGCTGAAGGTCTCGGCGTTCACAAGGCGACGACGTTTGACGTCGACCAGCAGCCCATGCGCGCAGAGGAAGTCGGCGCCCAGCAAAGCCATGGGGACGCAGGCGGTCACAAAAGTCCATTGAAAACGCTGGCTGCCGAAGCAGAGGGTGACGACGCGTGGGCCGAAAGTGCGTATGGCCTAGCCATTAGCAGCGACCAAAGAGGGGCCGCAAACGGCATCCCGCCTGTCCTGCTCAGAGGCGGGTATGACGCTCAGTTGGGCGCCGGTGTCACACAGGAAACGCCGCCCAGACGCTTTGTCCCGAATAAACAGCAAGTTGCCCGAGTGGCCGGCGCTCATGGCTGGGAATGAACGCCGGCCCGGCCGTTTCCCGACCTGCCGAAAGTGCACGGGGGCCGGCACGTCCGAGCCTTGTGTCCAAACCTGGCGTGGTAATAACACCACGCCCGGTCAGGTGGAGGCCCCGGCCGTCATGTCGGAAGCGGGCGGTGCGGCGTGGCGGCCGCCAGTTGCACCGGCAGTTCGGCCTCCAACCGCGCAGGGCGCTCGGGCGTCGTGGGCGTCGCCTCGGACGGCGGCGGGCTCCAGGTAACTGCGCCGATGTGCTGGCCTGCCGAGGAGATCTTATCGGCTTCCCTGGCGAGGGCGCAGGAATCCGTGATCAATGTGCCAGCCAGGGCGAGGCGTACCGGGTGAGGCAGCTGGCGAAGGAACAGCTCGCGGAACAGAAAATCCGGAGAGTGCTCACCGAGCAACGAGAGCATATAGTCCATGCGCTCTGACGGGCGCGTGTCACCGAGCTCGGGCAGAGCGAGCAGGCGCCGTGCGCGTGCTGCCGGTGAGAGGGCGAAAGCGTCGAGGAGGAGTGTCTTCAGCGCGTCGTATTTGTCAGCAGCCGGCGGGTGCTCGAGGAGGCTCAAGGCGCGGGCCGCGGTGGCGGAACCGAGCGCCGCCACAACATGGTGGAAGCGGGTGTCGTCCGCGGTGATGCCTTGCAGGGCGAACTGAGAGTCCGCCTGAGTGAACCAAACAGCCGCGTGAGCCTCCCAGAAGGTAGGCAGTTTAAGCGTCACTGCCGTATCCATGTCGGTAGGTCACCAATGAAGGAACTGCGCTCCAACGCGAGTCGAAAGAATTGACGCGACGAAAGACGGAATTCGTCCGAGTTGCTTTATTGAAACAAAACAGCTCAGGTATTCTCACAAGCCCGTTTATCGGGCAGCAATATATATACACATTTATGTCGGGAAGTTTGCCCGGCAAAAGCTATACCGGGCATGCCCGGGTGTCAAGGGCGAGCCTTGGAAAGGCGAGTCTGGACCTGCCCGGGCGTGTTTGGCTGCGGCCTGGCAAGTCGAGGCTGGGCGTGCCCGGGCGCTCTGGGCGAGCCCTGGAAAGGCGATAGCGGGCATGCCCGGACGCTCTGGGCGAGCCCTGGAAAGGCGATAGCGGGCATGCCCGGACGTTCTGGGCGAGCCCTGGAAAGGCGATAGCGGGCATGCCCGGACGCTCTGGGCGAGCCCTGGAAAGGCGAGAGCGGGCATGCCCGGGAAAGCCGAGACCGGGCGTGCCCGGGAGGTTCGGGCGTGCCCGGGAACAGTGAGTCCGGGCATGCCCGGGAGAGGCGCGTCTGGCCGTGTTCTGGCCGGTGCAAGGCGATTGTGTGCATCCAGCGGTAACCGCTACAATCCCTCTTTTCCTTCCGAGTTACATAATAAATAAAACTCCCCAATAAGAAAGGCAATAATTATCCCTGATTGATCGATCTATTGTACACCGCTCCTTTCCTATGCCATCTCCAGGCATTGCAAATCGTCATTGCTGGGCACCGAAGGGGGCTCGGCAGTGACGCACGCTGAAAGAGAGTACTCAGTTTTCACTCTGGTTTCTTGTTTGTTTGTTTTCTTGGTTGTTGTACACCGCTCCTTTCCTATGCCATCTCCAGGCATTGCAAATCGTCATTGCCGGGCACCAAAGGGGGCTCGGCAGTGACGCACGCTGAAAGAGAGTACTCAGTTTTCACTCTGGTTGTTTGTTGTACACCGCTCCTTTCCTATGCCATCTCCAGGCATTGCAAATCGTCATTGCCGGGCACCAAAGGGGGCTCGGCAGTGACGCACGCTGAAAGGGAGTACTCAGTTTTCACTCTGGTTTCTTGTTTGTTTGTTTTCTTGGTTGTTTGTTTGTTGTACACCGATCCTTTCCTATGCCATCTCCAGGCATTGCAAATCGTCATTGCCGGGCACCAAAGGGGGCTCGGCAGTGACGCACGCTGAAAGAGAGTACTCAGTTTTCACTCTGGTTTCTTGTTTTCTTGTTTGTTTGTTTTCTTTCTTGGTTGTCCGGACGATATCTCAGCCATCCTTTGAGCTAGGAAGCTGAAATTTCGGCACAGTAGTGAGCAAGTCCTTTGTCAAATACGGTATTTTTTGTTTTTTGAATAATCAATTAATTGAGGAGTTATTTAATTATTAGCGTTTAATTAAGTACTTATTTAATTAATTAAATTTCATTTATCTTCTGACCATTATTAACTCAGGCACCTTTTGAGTTAGGAAGCTGATATTTGGACATGCCAATGACCAGGTGATTTGGCTGCAAAGGATATTTTTGATTTATTAATTAATCAATTAATCGATTAATTATTTAATTATTCGATTAATGACAAAAAAAATTTTTTTTTTTAAGTTACAGATTCTGATGAAATAGTGGTAGTTTATGTGTTCTCTGACCAAATTGATTAATAATTTAATTTTTTTATGATTATTATTTATTTATTTTCATTATTAATCATTTATTTATTTTCTTTCTCATTTGGCCAATATCTCAGGCACCTTTTGAGCTGGGAAGCTAATATTTGGACATGAGTGACCAAGTGATGTGGCTATCAAGGATATTTTTGATTTATTGATTAATCATTTCATCTATTAAGTATTTATTGATTAATCGATTAATTATTTATTGAGTAATCAATTAATTATTTAATTTTTTATAAATGACTTATTTAATTAAATTTCTAAAAGATACATCTTCGGATGAAGCACTAGTGGTTTAGTTATGCGATTAGCCAATTGATTATGAAAATATTTTGTGATAATCTTTTATTGATTTTAATTATACAATTAATCAATCAATTAGTGTACACCTCTCCCTCCCAATGCAGCCTCAATGAGCTGCACTGCGGTATTGCCGGGCGCCGGAGGCGCCCCGGCAATGCCGCGCTGCAGCATATTTAATTATTTGGCATGGGGCGGTGTACTTTGAATGTATGTGTACTTGTTTGTTTTCTTTCTTGGTTGTCCGGACGATATCTCAGCCATCCTTTGAGCTAGGAAGCTGAAATTTCGGCACAGTAGTGAGCAAGTCCTTTGTCAAATACGGTATTTTTTGTTTTTTGAATAATCAATTAATTGAGGAGTTATTTAATTATTAGCGTTTAATTAAGTACTTATTTAATTAATTAAATTTCATTTCTCTTCTGACCATTATTAACTCAGGCACCTTTTGAGTTAGGAAGCTGATATTTGGACATGCCAATGACCAGGTGATTTGGCTGCAAAGGATATTTTTGATTTATTAATTAATCAATTAATCGATTAATTATTTAATTATTCGATTAATGACAAAAAAATTTTTTTTTTTAAAGTTACAGATTCTGATGAAATAGTGGTGGTTTATGTGTTCTCTGACCAAATTGATTAATAATTTAATTTTTTTATGATTATTATTTATTTATTTTCATTATTAATCATTTATTTATTTTCTTTCTCATTTGGCCAATATCTCAGGCACCTTTTGAGCTGGAAAGCTAATATTTGGACATGAGTGACCAAGTGATGTGGCTATCAAGGATATTTTTGATTTATTGATTAATCATTTCATCTATTAATTATTTATTGATTAATCGATTAATTATTTATTGAGTAATCAATTAATTATTTAATTTTTTATAAATGACTTATTTAATTAAATTTCTAAAAGATACATCTTCGGATGAAGCACTAGTGGTTTAGTTATGCGATTAGCCAATTGATTATGAAAATATTTTGTGATAATCTTTTATTGATTTTAATTATACAATTAATCAATCAATTAGTGTACACCCCTCCCTCCCAATGCAGCCTTAATGAGCTGCACTGCGGTATTGCCGGGCGCCAGAGGCGCCCCGGCAATGCCGCGCTGCAGCATATTTAATTATTTGGCATGGGGCGGTGTACTTTGAATGTATGTGTACTTGTTGTACACCGCACCTTTCTTATGCCATCTCCAGGCATTGCAAATCGTCATTGCTGGGCACCGAAGGGGGCTCGGCAGTGACGCACGCTGAAAGAGAGTACTCAGTTTTCACTCTGGTTGTTTTCTTGTTTTCTTTCTTTCTTGGTTGTCCGGACGATATCTCAGCCATCCTTTGAGCTAGGAAGCTGAAATTTCGGCACAGTAGTGAGCAAGTCCTTTGTCAAATACGGTATTTTTTGTTTTTTGAATAATCAATTAATTCAGGAGTTATTTAATTATTAGCGTTTAATTAAGTACTTATTTAATTAATTAAATTTCATTTCTCTTCTGACCATTATTAACTCAGGCACCTTTTGAGTTAGGAAGCTGATATTTGGACATGCCAATGACCAGGTGATTTGGCTGCAAAGGATATTTTTGATTTATTAATTAATCAATTAATCGATTAATTATTTAATTATTCGATTAATGACAAAAAAAATTTTTTTTTTTAAGTTACAGATTCTGATGAAATAGTGGTAGTTTATGTGTTCTCTGACCAAATTGATTAATAATTTAATTTTTTTATGATTATTATTTATTTATTTTCATTATTAATCATTTATTTATTTTCTTTCTCATTTGGCCAATATCTCAGGCACCTTTTGAGCTGGGAAGCTAATATTTGGACATGAGTGACCAAGTGATGTGGCTATCAAGGATATTTTTGATTTATTGATTAATCATTTCATCTATTAATTATTTATTGATTAATCGATTAATTATTTATTGAGTAATCAATTAATTATTTAATTTTTTATAAATGACTTATTTAATTAAATTTCTAAAAGATACATGGATGAAGCACTAGTGGTTTAGTTATGCGATTAGCCAATTGATTATGAAAATATTTTGTGATAATCTTTTATTGATTTTAATTATACAATTAATCAATCAATTAGTGTACACCTCTCCCTCCCAATGCAGCCTCAATGAGCTGCACTGCGGTATTGCCGGGCGCCGGAGGCGCCCCGGCAATGCCGCGCTGCAGCATATTTAATTATTTGGCATGGGGCGGTGTACTTTGAATGTATGTGTACTTGTTTGTTTTCTTTCTTGGTTGTCCGGGCGATATCTCAGCCATCCTTTGAGCTAGGAAGCTGAAATTTCGGCACAGTAGTGAGCAAGTCCTTTGTCAAATACGGTATTTTTTGTTTTTTGAATAATCAATTAATTGAGGAGTTATTTAATTATTAGCGTTTAATTAAGTACTTATTTAATTAATTAAATTTCATTTCTCTTCTGACCATTATTAACTCAGGCACCTTTTGAGTTAGGAAGCTGATATTTGGACATGCCAATGACCAGGTGATTTGGCTGCAAAGGATATTTTTGATTTATTAATTAATCAATTAATCGATTAATTATTTAATTATTCGATTAATGACAAAAAAATTTTTTTTTTTAAAGTTACAGATTCTGATGAAATAGTGGTAGTTTATGTGTTCTCTGACCAAATTGATTAATAATTTAATTTTTTTATGATTATTATTTATTTATTTTCATTATTAATCATTTATTTATTTTCTTTCTCATTTGGCCAATATCTCAGGCACCTTTTGAGCTGGGAAGCTAATATTTGGACATGAGTGACCAAGTGATGTGGCTATCAAGGATATTTTTGATTTATTGATTAATCATTTCATCTATTAAGTATTTATTGATTAATCGATTAATTATTTATTGAGTAATCAATTAATTATTTAATTTTTTATAAATGACTTATTTAATTAAATTTCTAAAAGATACATCTTCGGATGAAGCACTAGTGGTTTAGTTATGCGATTAGCCAATTGATTATGAAAATATTTTGTGATAATCTTTTATTGATTTTAATTATACAATTAATCAATCAATTAGTGTACACCTTTCACTCCCAATGCAGCCTCAATGAGCTGCACTGCGGTATTGCCGGGCGCCGGAGGCGCCCCGGCAATGCCGCGCTGCAGCATATTCAATTATTTGGCATGGGGCGGTGTACTTTGAATGTATTTGTACTTGTTGTACACCGCACCTTTCCTATGCCATCTCCAGGCATTGCAAATCGTCATTGCTGGGCACCGAAGGGGGCTCGGCAGTGACGCACGCTGAAAGAGAGTACTCAGTTTTCACTCTGGTTGTTTTCTTGTTTTCTTTCTTTCTTGGTTGTCCGGACGATATCTCAGCCATCCTTTGAGCTAGGAAGCTGAAATTTCGGCACAGTAGTGAGCAAGTCCTTTGTCAAATACGGTATTTTTTGTTTTTTGAATAATCAATTAATTGAGGAGTTATTTAATTATTAGCGTTTAATTAAGTACTTATTTAATTAATTAAATTTCATTTATCTTCTGACCATTATTAACTCAGGCACCTTTTGAGTTAGGAAGCTGATATTTGGACATGCCAATGACCAGGTGATTTGGCTGCAAAGGATATTTTTGATTTATTAATTAATCAATTAATCGATTAATTATTTAATTATTCGATTAATGACAAAAAAATGTTTTTTTTTTAAGTTACAGATTCTGATGAAATAGTGGTAGTTTATGTGTTCTCTGACCAAATTGATTAATAATTTAATTTTTTTATGATTATTATTTATTTATTTTCATTATTAATCATTTATTTATTTTCTTTCTCATTTGGCCAATATCTCAGGCACCTTTTGAGCTGGGAAGCTAATATTTGGACATGAGTGACCAAGTGATGTGGCTATCAAGGATATTTTTGATTTATTGATTAATCATTTCATCTATTAAGTATTTATTGATTAATCGATTAATTATTTATTGAGTAATCAATTAATTATTTAATTTTTTATAAATGACTTATTTAATTAAATTTCTAAAAGATACATCTTCGGATGAAGCACTACTGGTTTAGTTATGCGATTAGCCAATTGATTATGAAAATATTTTGTGATAATCTTTTATTGATTTTAATTATACAATTAATCAATCAATTAGTGTACACCTCTCCCTCCCAATGCAGCCTCAATGAGCTGCACTGCGGTATTGCCGGGCGCCGGAGGCGCCCCGGCAATGCCGCGCTGCAGCATATTTAATTATTTGGCATGGGGCGGTGTACTTTGAATGTATGTGTACTTGTTTTCTTGTTTGTTTTCTTTCTTGGTTGTCCGGACGATATCTCAGCCATCCTTTGAGCTAGGAAGCTGAAATTTCGGCACAGTAGTGAGCAAGTCCTTTGTCAAATACGGTATTTTTTGTTTTTTGAATAATCAATTAATTGAGGAGTTATTTAATTATTAGCGTTTAATTAAGTACTTATTTAATTAATTAAATTTCATTTCTCTTCTGACCATTATTAACTCAGGCACCTTTTGAGTTAGGAAGCTGATATTTGGACATGCCAATGACCAGGTGATTTGGCTGCAAAGGATATTTTTGATTTATTAATTAATCAATTAATCGATTAATTATTTAATTATTCGATTAATGACAAAAAATTTTTTTTTTTTTAAGTTACAGATTCTGATGAAATAGTGGTAGTTTATGTGTTCTCTGACCAAATTGATTAATAATTTAATTTTTTTATGATTATTATTTATTTATTTTCATTATTAATCATTTATTTATTTTCTTTCTCATTTGGCCAATATCTCAGGCACCTTTTGAGCTGGGAAGCTAATATTTGGACATGAGTGACCAAGTGATGTGGCTATCAAGGATATTTTTGATTTATTGATTAATCATTTCATCTATTAAGTATTTATTGATTAATCGATTAATTATTTATTGAGTAATCAATTAATTATTTAATTTTTTATAAATGACTTATTTAATTAAATTTCTAAAAGATACATCTTCGGATGAAGCACTACTGGTTTAGTTATGCGATTAGCCAATTGATTATGAAAATATTTTGTGATAATCTTTTATTGATTTTAATTATACAATTAATCAATCAATTAGTGTACACCTCTCCCTCCCAATGCAGCCTCAATGAGCTGCACTGCGGTATTGCCGGGCGCCGGAGGCGCCCCGGCAATGCCGCGCTGCAGCATATTTAATTATTTGGCATGGGGCGGTGTACTTTGAATGTATGTGTACTTGTTTATTTATTTATTGAGTTAGTTCGTTAGTTAGTATTCCATAACCACTAACCACAACCCTCCAACCATTGCAGTCCAGCTTCGTCTTCTTGGCTAAGCCCCCAAAAGTATGTAAACGTGTTCCTGCATCTGTCTCTTCCTTTTTCCCCTCCCAACACTTGTTATCTCTGATTCTAGCATCTTAGTGCCATCTGTAAATTTAAAAGGGTTATTCACCATTCACACATATAAATCATACAAAATGGTGGAATTGTCTATCTTTCGTGCATTCCGTCTCTCTCACAACCACCGCCACCCTGCCACCACTCGATCCTACTCCACAAACATCAAAACCACCTTTTTATTCTCACCACTCCTCTCTCTTTCTCTCTCTTTCTCTCTCTTTCTCTCTCTTTCTTTCAGCCCAGCTTACGTAATATGTAAATTAGAAACGAAACATTTCTGCAGTAGTCAACCAGGCTGAACAGTTTAAGATTTGTATCTCCAACCAATAGGCCGGGATCTGGATTCGGACCTGAACCAACATCTAACCGCTTGTTATTGTCATCTAACCGACCCATTCACCAATGTCCATTACGCCATGACGGAGTAGTACAGACTTGTACCAAGCTGTCCTCGTCCATACATTATGTAACCGCATTTTATCACAGTAAGAAAATGTACAAAAATTGTTTAACCATTTAAATAATGTAAAAAAGTATCGCAAATCTTAAAGTTTGTCCCTTTGCAAATGCAAATTCAAAAACGGCAAAGCCCAGACATTTTGTTGGTACCGGTATTTAAAAAAAAACCGGGCCGGCTTGACATTAAGGACTGAAAAGAAGGACATGTCCGGGGAAAACCGGACGTATTGTAACCCTATATAAAGAGAATCGCTTGGAATGGTCAGGATAAGTAGGGTCAGGTCAGGGAAGTAGGGTCAGGTCAGGGAAAGTAGGGTCAGGTCAGGAAGGAACAGGAAAGTAGGGTCAGGTCAGGAAAGTAGGGTCAGGTCAGGAAAGTAGGGTCAGGTCAGGAAGGATCAGGAAAGTAGGGTCAGGTCAGGAAAGTAGGGTCAGGTCAGGAAAGTAGGGTCAGGTCAGGAAAGTAGGGTCAGGTCAGGTCAGGAAGGGTCAGGTCAGGAAAGGTCAGGAAAGTAGGGCCATGTCAAGGAAAGTAGGGTCAGGAAAGTAGGGTCAGGTCAAGAAAGTAGGGTTAGGTCAGGAAAGTAGGGTCAGGTCAGGTCAGGAAGGGTCAGGTCAGGAAAGGTCAGGAAAGTAGGGTCATGTCAAGGAAAGTAGGGTCAGGAAAGTAGGGTCAGGTCAGGAAAGTAGGGTCATGTCAAGGAAAGTAGGGTCAGGTCAGGAAAGTAGGGTCAGGTCAGGAAAGTAGGGTCAGGTCAGGAAGGGTCAGGAAAGTAGGGTCCGGTCAGGAAGGGTCTGGGAAGTAGGGTTAGGTCAGGAAAGTAGGGTCGGGTCAGGAAAGGCATAAAAGAGGGAGTAGACAATTAGGAGGTAAACAATGTGAATGCGGATATTCAGTTAGAGACGAGCATCCTCTGTGAGTGACATCTGTGATGCGGGAGTGCAAGCCCATAAAGGAGAGCAGCAGTACTTGAATGAGCTATATTGGGCCTTTTAGGCCATGAGAAGTTTTGTGGTCCCGAGGAAAGACTTGGCACGATACGAGTTTGTGCTTCGCTTTGGAGATGAGTGGAAAATGTGATCTGCCATGGCGAGGTCATGGATGGACGGGAAGGCCAAGACCCAAGAGGTATGAGGGACTGAACATCTTTCATAATTAATCACAGGGATAGATATATGGATTGGCTGGTCGATCTGTCTGGAGAGACAGTGAGAAGGGGAGATTGGCACTTTAAAAAAAATGGTACGTGGTGCTTCCTTGCTTGACGCTCAGCATTTTAAAAGGATCGAGCACGCACGCACTACCATAGGTTGGCAACCATTGCGCAGACTTGAGGAGCCGAATGGTGTCCTGCAACTTGTGAGGGAATTCGTATTTATTACTAACACGCAATGTGAATATTTGGAGGTGTAGGGAGGGTGGAAGGTGTGAGTAGGATGGTGATGTCACCTGGTCTAAGAGTGGTGCACTTACCTTTGAGCTATCTCGTCTTTGTTCGATACCAGGTAAATCAAGGGGACTATAAACTATCAGATTGGGCCTGACTGTCTGTCAGGACGTTGCATCACAAGTGCGTCGTCTCGTCCTTTGGATTGACGTTAAAGCCGGTTGTCCCATCTGCTAGCATTAGTTAAAGTGGTCGTTAAAGGCCCCAGGCCACTGTGACTTTTGCGAAGAGTAGGCAAGCGAGTTATCGCCGGCACTTTGAACAAAATACAAATTACTGCCCTAAACATCTGCACTCGTACTTGCCAGTTGGTTCGTGAAAGACTTAGAGCAAAAGGTTTCCCGGCCGATTCCACAAGAAGGTGGGAATAATTGGGGCTTGATCCCTGCAAGTCCATGGTTTGAAGTGCAGTAGACAAGGTAGGATCATATTAAATAGAAAGCACTACCAAGACAGATGGAGAGGTAAAAGAACATCAGGAAACAAAATAACACATTTATACACATAAGAGCAAAGTACCTTGTGGGGAAAATTACAAAGTGCATCATTTTTGGTCCAGGTTTTGTGGTAGTTGTAGTAGGAGTGGTAGTGGCAGTCGCAGTAGTGGTAGTAGTTAGTAGCAGGGGCGTCGAGAGGGGGAGTCAGGAGGGGTCACTGCCTCGGGGTCCGGGCTGCATTGAGACCCCCAAGCTTCTCCTGTATTTTTTTTAACAGTACAGTGAAACCCCTCATCGGCTCATCCTCATTTCCTCATCGTTACATTTAAACCCAGAAGCTGATTTTGCTTTCCTTGCCGGAAACAAAACATGTATCGCTGTTAATGGTACAGTTTCAAACGTTACATACAATGGTTATTAACCAGAAATGTGTGCTACAAATAAATGGGTTTATATCGTCTTTGTCCGAAAAAATTTATTAACAATCTTCTCACGTTTTATTTGCCAATCTTATGGAGAAATAGTGTTCAACAGTCAAGGGTACGAATTGACTCGTTTGGTCCAAACGACCCGCTATTTCCTATATTTTCGATCATTCTGCGAAGTAAAAGTGACCATTTGGTTTTTTTAAGTTTTTTGTTCTCAATGAAAGAAAGTGCCTTCAACAGTTATGAAAGAGAGAAAGGGTGGGGGTGGGGGCCCCGAGGTTGTTTGCCTCGGGGCCCGTGCTGGCTCCCGACGCTCCTGAGTAGTAGTAATAGTGGTAGCGGTAGTAGTAATAGTTGTGGTAGTGGTAGTAGTAGTGGTAGTAGAGGTAGTGATAGTAGTAGTGATAGTAGTAGTAGTAGTGTTAGTGGTGGTGGTAGTAGTAGTGTTACTGATGGTAGTAGTAGTGGTAGTGATGGTAGTAGTGGTAGTAGTAGTAGTAGTAGTAGTAGTAGTAGTGATGGTAGTAGTAGTGGTAGTAGTAGTAGTAGAGGTAGTGATAGTAGTAGTAGTAGTAGTGTTAGTAGTATTGTTAGTGATGGTAGAGGTAGTGGTAGTGATGGTAGTAGTGGTAGTGATAGTAGTAGTGGTAGTAGTCGTAGTAGTAGTAGTATTGGTAGTAGTAATAGTAGCAGTAGTGGTAGTGATAGTAGTAGTGATGGTAATAGTAGTAGTAGTAGTGGTAGTAGTAATAGTAGTAGTAGTAGTAGTAGTAGTAGTGGTAGCGATAGTAGTAGTAAAAGTAGTAGTAGTAGTGGTAGTAATAGTAGTAGAAGTAGTGGTAGTAATAGTATTAGTAGTGGTAGTGATAATAGTAGTGATAGTAGTGTTAGTAGTGGTAGTGGTAGTAGTAGTAGTAGTAGTAGTAGTAGTAGTAGTAGTAGTAGTAGTAGTAGTAGACAAAACCATATTATAGTTAAGATTGAGCCTATTAACAAATGTTTTTGCTAAATCTGAAGCAACTTGGTTTGAATACGCCTCAAAGAAACAGCCACTCACAAAAAATGGCAAAACATGCTTTTCCTTGGCCACGTAGTACAGATCTTACTGCACTTGTACACTCAGTTCGTGTCATGACAGATAAACGGAGGAAGGCGTCTGTGTTACTGTGTAATAAGAACCGAACGGATTTTGAATTTCCGCATTAATGGGCAATCACAACTGAAAGCGAAAGTGTAAACACACATCAGCACTCGGCCATACACTCACGGTCACACTGCTGTTGGTGACAGCCTTGTCACCCAAGGAATGAAACCGCACTGGTGCTGTTTATTTGAACTAACAGCAGGATTCAATATGCTGACCTACCATAAATATTTAATGACAATAACATATGCAAACCATCATTTTGTTTTATTATACCCAGCACACTATCGACTGTTTTGTGCAGACTGCTCGAAACACGAAGGAGAAGAAGAAGAAGTTTTTGCACAGTTCACAAAGTCCTCGGAAAGAGATACTCGAAATGGACCAAGGATCGCCAATTTTAATAATTTATTACCCCACACCCGTGCCAAGTGCAAAGCAGGGTTAAGCAATTGGTTCACTCTGTCTGTATATCTACAAGACAACAGTCCATGATATCGAGGAACTACTTAATTTCATTCGAATTTTGTATTTTGAATAATGGAGAAGAATAATTATTACACGAACCTGCAGTTTAGTAGTACTTTGGCTCTCAATTTGGAAAATGATATGGAATCTGATCCCAATCACGCATGCGCAGAGAAGTGGGATTTTTTTTTTTTGTATACATGATCGAGACTCGTGAAAGAGCTAACGTTTATCACACAAAAAAATCAAACAGACACACAAAGTATATAATAAGGGGAGCAGAAGACAAGATGGGGAGAGAAGGGGAAGCACACAAACACAACATTTGAGAGCAGGGACATCGGGAGATCTGTGGGAGGGAGAGGGCTTGGGGGGGGGGGGAGGAGGCGTGGGAAGAGGGGGAGGGGTGGGAGAAGTATAAAGCACAAGGACACTGCAAGGACTTCCAGGAAGGAAGTTGTTATTTCAAAAAAGTGAATCTGGGGTGAAATTAGCAGGGGTAGAAAAGATCAAGGTTTTGGATGGGGGACAATAACAGATGGTGGTGAACAGCTGTTTTAAAGACCTGGAGGGAGGAGTGCGATTGAAGAGCGTGAGAGAGTTTGTTCCAGAGGCGGGAGAAAAGAGGGATGAAGGAGTGAAGGTGAGCAGAAAGTCTTGATTTTGGCAGTTTAACTCTAAGAGGGTTGCAGGCAGATCTTGTGCGACCTGTAGGAATATTTGGGGGACAGAGCACAGAGAGCACTGGGGGAGCAAGGCCGGAGAGGAGTCGGTAAAAGACAGAAAGACCACCAACCGGCCTGCGGTGAGTAAGTGAAAGGCCCTCGGAGTTAGCTTCATCGCGGGAGATTCCAATGATTCTGAAAGCTTTGGTTTCAACAGCGTGAAGCCGAGCTAGGTGTGAGGCAGGAGCACCAGCTCAGAGGGGGGAACAGTATTCCATTGAGCTGCGGATGAAAGCCTTGTATGTGGTGAGGAGCTCAGGTGTGCCAAGGAAGGACTTCGCACGACGGAGGATGCCAAGTCGGCGACGGGCTTTGGAAGCCAGATTTGAAATGTGGTTTTCTCAGGAAAGATCATGGCAGATAGTGAGACCCAAAAGCTTGAGTTACAGAACTTCTTGTAGAGGACTATTCAGAAAGTGGATGGGAGGGTTGTCCAGTTGGTCTTTTCGGAGAGACATAGTAAGAGTGTGAGATTTGTCAGGATTGAAAGACATGTTCCACATGTTTTACCAGTCTATGATTTGTCCATGTCTGCAGAGAGTGAGGAGGCTGCAGACTGCCGATCTGAGGGATGAGGAATGGAGCGGCAGAGAGTGGAGTCATCAGCAAATAGATAGAGAGGATTTTCAAGAGAGTTCGAGAGATCATTGATGAAGACCAGAAAAAGCACAAGACCCAGAACACTGCCTTGGGGAACTCCAGCCTGAACCGGAAGGGGAGATGAGAGAAATCCATTCAGGGCCACACGTTGACGACGACCAGAGAGGAAGTCCGCAAGCCATGCGTGGAGATTTCCATGGGTACCAAAGGAGGAGAGTTTGGTGAGCAGAGCAGGGTGCCATACCGTATCGAAGGCACGTGATATGTCAAGGGAGACATATCACGTGCCTTCGTGGGATAATTGTTTTACTCTATCTGCCTGTCTGGCAGTCAAACAAAATTGATAAATAACCCCTAGTGGGTTGACAGTCATCTCTTGAGGTTGTAGTCCAGACCGATAACTGATTTTGGGTGACCCCCTCGAAGATCCCCTGATTCCCTGGGAGGCCCCCGCATATGAAATCAAATAATCTAAGACCGAGCAATTGTGCGGGCTACTGTCTTGTTTCCATGTGTCAAGTTTCAGAACAATCAGCCGGGTGTTGAGGGAGGAGGAGCAAAAATAGCAAAAAGTTAACGGACGGACAACTGAATGGACGGACGGACGGCCGGACGGACTAGACTCAATCCAAAAGCCCCCGAAACTTCACACATATGTTCCCCATGCCTTGGGGATACCATGTTATCCTTGAATAATAATTCATTCATCACATGGTTTGGCGGCCGCATTGGATTGAACGAAAATCTTTTTACAATACTATCTCACGAACCGCTTCATTGATTAATGTGAAATTTCAAAATAAGGTAGTAGTCGTAAAGCGGAACACGTGTTTCAAATTTCAACATGATTGGTCTTCCTGTCTGGCAGCCAGAAGTTGTTATTGTTTGAAGAAGAAGAAACTCTGCGATATAAACTTCTTCAGCCATGTTAGTTTTCAATATATCGATTAATTATGTGCTGTTTGAAGTCAGTGGCATCGTGTCTATTAATTACGTACATGGTGGTCTATTAATTATGAACATGGTGGATCCGGAACATATTATGTACTATCGAAAGGTACCTTTCGACACTTTGGACTGCTGAGACCCATTGGACCTTTGAAGAACCCTTAAGACCCTTAAGAACCCTCAAGAACCCTTAAGTTCTTAGAACCCTTAAGAAACAACTTGCCTTCGTCTCCTGGAAAGCAAATCCAACGGAAGGAAATCTCATTTCCTTTCACAAAGCCCGAAACAAGTGTGTGTCCACCCTCAGGAGAGCCAGGAAACAATATCTCTCCGTTCTCAAGATCGAACTCTCTTATCTGTCTCCCTCTTCCAAATCCTGGTGGCGTCTGGTCAAATCTGTTTCTGGTGTTTGTTCCCCCTCCATCCCCTCCCTTACCTCAAACTGCTACACAGCTGACTCCGCACGTGAAAAAGCTGAATGCCTCAACTCTGTGTTTGCCTCTAAATCTTGTGTCCCATACCCATCCCTCTCTGTACCCACCATACCCAGTCGTACCCAGCTGCTCCTGGACTCCGTGTCCTTTCCTCCTGACAAGGTGGAAAAGTTTCTGTCAACCCTCGACTCTGATTCTGCAACTGGACCTGACGGCATCAGCCCACGGGTCCTAAAATCCTGTTCTTCTGCTCTTTCACTCCCTCTCTCTGTTCGCTTCACCCTCTCTTTTGCTCAAGGTCAACTGCCATCTGCTTGCAAATCAGCCAACATCACCGCTTTGCACAAAAAAGGTGCAAAAACAGATCCTAGCAACTATAGACCAATCAGCCTTCTCCCAATTATCAGCAAAGTCATGGAATCCATCATTGTTTCGGATATGAAATCTTTCCTCTTCTCCAATGGCTTGATCTCTGATCATCAATTTGGTTTCAGACCAGGTCACTCTACTCTGGACATGCTGCTTCTGCTGTCTCAACAATGGATGGAGGTCCTCAATGCCAAACAGGAAATTAGAGCTGTCTCCCTCGACATATCACGTGCCTTCGATACGGTCTGGCACCCCGCTCTGCTCACCAAACTCTCCTCCTTTGGTATCCATGGAAATCTCCACGCATGGCTGGTGGACTTCCTCTCTAGTCGTAGTCAATGTGTGGCCCTGAATGGGTTTCTCTCATCTCCTCTTCCTGTTCAGGCTGGAGTTCCCCAAGGCAGTGTTCTGGGTTCTGTGCTTTTCTGGTCTTCATCAATGATCTCTCTGACTCTCTTGAAAATCCTCTCTATCTCTTTGCTGATGACTCCACTCTCTGCCACTCCATTCCTCATCCCTCATCCCTCAGATCGGCAGTCTGCAGCCTCCTCACTCTCTGCAGACCTGGACAAAATCACAGACTGGGCAAACAAGTGGAACATGTGTTTCAATCCTGACAAATCTCACACTCTTACGATGTCTCTCCGAAAAGACCGACTGGACAAGCCTCCCATCTACTTTCTGAATAATCCTCTCGAAGAAGTTCTGTCACTCAAGCTTTTGGGTCTCACTATCTGCCATGATCTTTCCTGGGAAAACCACATTTCCAAGCTGGCCTCCAAAGCCAGTCGCCGACTGGGCATCCTCCGTCGTGTGAAGTCCTTCCTTGGCACACCTGAGCTCCTCACCACATACAAGGCTTACATCCGCAGCTCAATGGAGTACTGCTCTCCCCTCTGGGCTGGTGCTCCTGCCTCACACCTAGCTCGTCTTCACGCTGTTGAAACCAAAGCGTTCAGAATCATTGGAATCTCCCGCGATGACGCTATCTCCGAGGGCCTTTCACTTAATCACCGCAGGCAGGTTGGTGGTCTTTCCGTCTTCTACCGACTCATCTCCGGCCTTGCTCCCCCAGCTCTCTCTGGGCTCTGTCCCGCAAATATTCCTACAGGTCGCACAAGATCTGCCTGCAACGCTCTTATGGTTAAACTGCCAAAATCAAGACTCTCTGCTCACCTTCACTCCTTCATTCCTCTTTTGTCCCGCCTCTGGAACAATCTCCCTCACTCTCTTCAATCCCACTCCTCCCTCCAGGTCTTTAAAACGGCTGTTCACCACCATCTCTTATCTTCCCAAATCCAAAACCTTGATCTTTTGTACCCCTGCTAATTTCACCCCAAATCCACTTTTTTGAGGTGACTTTTGACTACTTTCCTGGAAGTCCTTGGTGTCCTTGCGTTTTATACCTATCCTGCCTCCCCCCAGGCCCTCTCCCTCCAAAAACATCTCCCGATGTCGCTGCTCTCAAATGTTGTGTTTGTGTGCTTCGTCCCCTTCTCTCCCCATCTTGTCGACCGCTCCCCTTTTTATATACTTTGTTTGCTTGTTTGTTTGATTTGTTTGTTTGATAAATGTTAGCTCTTTCACGAGCCTCGACTCTGTATACAAAAAAAAGAAAAAAGAAAAAAAAGACCTCCCAAAACCCTTAAGACCACCAAGTCCCCAAAATACCCAAAGACTCTTAAATACCATGAAGAACCAGATAATCCCAAGGACCCAAAAGACTCAGAAGAGGACTCAGAAGAGCCAAAAGACCCTGAGGACCAAAAAGAGCCATAGGACCCTGATGACCCAAAAGACTCAGAGGATGCAAAAAGACCCTGGGGACTCAAACGAACCCGAGGACAGCCTCGTTTAAAAAAACAATATTTAAAATACAGTACTGAATCCAGTTTTATAAAGAAGACGTCATGTGTCACGCGTGTCTGATGAAAGTAGGGTTGTACAAAAGAATAAAAGAATGTAGAAAACACACCCCACAAAATACTCCACACAAACACGTCCTGCCGAGGGACTGCAATCTCTGATTGCTCTTTCTTGCTTGCACTTGTGTTTAATATTTGTGTTTTAAAAATGTGTAAAATTTATGTGTATTATTTGTGTTTACAATTTGGTCAAAATTAGTCAAAGTTCAAGGTCATCAGAAACATGTAAACACCATTAAGGCCGCATTTAGAAAAAGGTATCAGATAAATTTGTTATGCATAACATTTATTCATGTAAAACACTTGGTACTGCAAATTTTCTAAATTGACAAATTGCTGTTTCCATGGTAACTATTTTTTGTTTGGATTTTGCAATTGTCGTGCTTTGCCCGACATCTTTCTTGTTTATTTATTTATCGGTGTTGCATCATTCGCACACCATTGGCATGTTCAGAAAAGGAAGTAATTGCTTGTAATTATTGCCCTTGCATCCTTAGGCTATGTGCAAATGCCTGATGCAACGTGTCTCAAACAGCCGAATAATAAAAAAACCATAAAAATACAAGACACGATGAAAGGAGTCCTTGTCTTGCAGACCGCAAAATTGGTTCCACCACGAATAACAATGGCGAGCTGAGGATGTAGAACGTTCATCACGGCCATTAATTGCATAAAGAATCGCAATATCAATTTAGGCCTGAATTGAACAACTGAAACACAACCTGCCACGGATGTTAACATATTGAAACGTGCAGAGGTGAGCTGCGTTGTCACATGCTTGTTAAAGCCCGACGTCCTTCAAACTGTCACAGAGATCTCGAGAATGCTGAAAGAAGAGTATTAAATTCATTCAACTTTTATGCCATAAATAAAACTTTTGACAAGTACAGATACATTCAAGGTACACCGCCCCCATGCCAAATAAAGAAATATCCTCCAGTGCGGCACATAGAGACAGTATTGGGAAGGAGAGGTGTACAATAATTGATTGATTAATTGCGTAATTAAAATCAATAAATAACTAGAACGCCACTCAGTAGAGCGCATACTCCCACCGTGGGTGGCCGCTGCTGAGCCCTATCTTCCAATGGTAAAAAATCCTTCAAAAAATTCCTGGATCAGGAAATATCCTGAGCTTCACCAAAAACTAATCAGTTCTTCCTTATCGCAAGGGCAATCATCCCACCAACTTTCATCCAAATCCGTTCAGAACTTTTCCAGATATCTTGTTCACAAACACACGAACACACAAACACACACATGGACGAACACGATCGAATGCATTACTCCCTGGCGGGAGTAATGATCGTAAAATAATTTCTTATTTCATTGACTAATAGCATACCTCGACCACCAGTGTTTCATCCGAAGCTGTAACTTTTTGAAAATTAACTAAACAAGTCATTAATTGAAAAATTAATTAATTATTCAATAAATAACAAATCGATTAATTGATTAATCAATAAATCAAAAATATCCTTTAAAGCCACATCACTTGGTGACTGTCGTGTCCAAATATCAGCTTCCTAGCTCAAAAGGTGCCTGAGATATTGCCCAGATGAGAAAGAAAATAAATAAGTCATTAATAATGAAAATAAATAAATAATAATGGTAAAATAATTAAATTATTAAGCAATTGGATAATAGGATACCCAAACCACCGTTTCATCCGAATCTGTAACTTAAAAAAAATTATTTATTCAGTCATTAAATCGAATAATTAAATAATTAACTGATGAATCAATAAATCAAAAATACGCTTTACAGCCGAATCACTTGGTCATTGTAGTGTCCAAATATCTGCTTCCTAGCTCAAAAGGTGCCTGAGATATTGCCCAGATGAGAAAGAAAATAAATAAGTCATTAATAATGAAAATAAATAAATAATAATGGTAAAATAATTAAATTATTAAGCAATTGGATAATAGGATACCCAAACCACTGTTTCATCCGAATCTGTAACTTAAAAAAAAGAAATTATTCAGTCATTAAATCGAATAATTAAATAATTAACTGATGAATCAATAAATCAAAAATACGCTTTACAGCCGAATCACTTGGTCATTGTAGTGTCCAAATATCAGCTTCCTAACTCAAAAGGTGCCTGAGATATTGCCCAGATGAGAAAGGAAATAAATAAGTCATTATTAATGAAAATAAATAAATAATAATGGTAAAATAATTAAATTATTAAGCTATTGGCTCATAGGATACCCAAACCACCGTTTCATCCGAATCTGTAACTAAAATTTTTTTCTTTATTAAGTCATTAAATCGAATAATTAAATAATTAACTGATGAATCAATAAATCAAAAATATGCTTTACAGCCAAATCACTTGGTCATTGTAGTGTCCAAATATCAGCTTCCTAACTCAAAAGGTGCCTGAGATATTGCCCAGATGAGAAAGAAAATAAATAAGTCATTAATAATGAAAATAAATAAATGATAATGGTAAAATAATTAAATTATTAAGCAATTGGATAATAGGATACCCAAACCACCGTTTCATCCGAATCTGTAACTTAAAAAAAAATATTTATTCAGTCATTAAATCGAATAATTAAATAATTAACTGATGAATCAATAAATCAAAAATACGCTTTACAGCCGAATCACTTGGTCATTGTAGTGTCCAAATATCTGCTTCCTAGCTCAAAAGGTGCCTGAGATATTGCCCAGATGAGAAAGAAAATAAATAAGTCATTAATAATGAAAATAAATAAATAATAATGGTAAAATAATTAAATTATTAAGCAATTGGATAATAGGATACCCAAACCACTGTTTCATCCGAATCTGTAACTTAAAAAAAAGAAATTATTCAGTCATTAAATCGAATAATTAAATAATTAACTGATGAATCAATAAATCAAAAATACGCTTTACAGCCGAATCACTTGGTCATTGTAGTGTCCAAATATCAGCTTCCTAACTCAAAAGGTGCCTGAGATATTGCCCAGATGAGAAAGGAAATAAATAAGTCATTATTAATGAAAATAAATAAATAATAATGGTAAAATAATTAAATTATTAAGCTATTGGCTCATAGGATACCCAAACCACCGTTTCATCCGAATCTGTAACTAAATTTTTTTTCTTTATTAAGTCATTAAATCGAATAATTAAATAATTAACTGATGAATCAATAAATCAAAAATATGCTTTACAGCCAAATCACTTGGTCATTGTAGTGTCCAAATATCAGCTTCCTAACTCAAAAGGTGCCTGAGATATTGCCCAGATGAGAAAGGAAATAAATAAGTACTTAATTAATCGCTAATTAATTAATTAATTGATTGATCAATCAAAAAACAAAAAAATACCGTTTTGCCAAAGCACTTGCTCACTATTGTGCTGAAATTTCAGCTTCCTAGCTCAAAGGATGGCTGAGATATCGCCCGGACAAACAAACAAGAAAGAAAGAAAGAAACTGGAGTGAAAACTGAGTACCCCTTTTCAGCACACGTCATCGCCGGGCTCCCATCGCCGGGTGCCTGGCAATTATGTGATGCAGCACCTGGAGATGGAATAGGAAAGGAGTGGCATACAACAAATCGAACCTATTATGCAAACCTACAGCCAGCTTGTTACTTGAGATGGAAAACCTTTTGTGGAAAAAAGCTGCAGAAAGAACAAGAGATTTCATAGAACACATTACCGCACGTAGTCTTGAGAAAGAAGAACATGGGACTTTATTGGAACCTGGACATGGGAAGAGTTGCTGCTAAAACTCTTGCTTTGCGATTCCGAACACGGCCTAAATTGGTGTAAAGTTTTGTCTGAGTCCTGCTCGACTGGAGGTTTTTGGAAGTGCTAAAAGGCAATTTGTGCTCCATGGTGTTCAAGTATATGAATTCAATTTAAAGAAAAGAAAAGTTTCAAAGGTTGTTTAAAAAAAAAAATTTTCTTGGAAGTTTCTGCTATTGGTGAATCATCTTTTACACCTTCTTATTAACACGTTAAATTCGTTATTCATGCCTGTTGTTTGTGTCCTTTATGGCGTTCTTAAAAACGGTAGGTTTCCTGTTTGGAACGATTTTCAATTTTGTTTAGCTGCCAGACAGGCAGACAGAGTAAGAAAATTACATTACTCCTTCCTCTGTGTGCACGCGTGCTCGGAGCGAGATTCCGTACAATTTACCAAATTCAGAGCCAAAGTGCTGCTAAATTGCAGGTTCGTGTTCCGATTCATGCTCTGTAATGTTCAAAATATAAAATAAAGAGGATCAAGATGATAATCAAGCTAAGGATCATGATCATGATGATGATGAGCATGATGATGATCAAGATGATAATCAAACTAAGGATCATGATGATGATCAAGACGATGTTCGTAATGATGGTCGTGCTCATGATGAGGATGATGATCAAGATGATAATCAAGCAAAGGATCATGATGATGATCAAGATGATTAATCAAGCTAAGGATCATGATGAGGATGATCAAGACGACGTTCGTAATGATGGTCGTGCTCATGATGAGGATGATCAAGACGATGTTCGTAATGATGGTCGTGCTCATGATGAGGATGATGATCAAGATGATAATCAAGCTTAGGATCATGATGATGATCAAGATGATAATCAAGCTAAGGATCATGATGATGATGAGCAGGATGATGATTAAGACGATGTTCGTAATGATTGTTGTGCTCATGATGAGGATGATGATCAAGATGATAATCAAGCTAAGGATCATGATGATGATCAAGATGATAATCAAGCTAAGGATCATGATGAGGATGATCAAGACGATGTTCGTAATGATGGTCGTGCTCATGATGAGGATGATGATCAAGATGATAATCAAGCTAAGGATCATGATGATTATGAGCATGATGATGATCAAGACGATGTTCGTAATGATGGTCGTGCTCATTATGAGGATGATGATCAAGATGATCATCAAGCTAAGGATCATGATGATGATCAAGATGATTATCAAGCTAAGGATCATGATGATGATCAATATGATAATCAAGCTAAGGATCATGATGAGCATGATGATGATCAAGACGATGTTCGTAATGATGGTCGTTCTCATGATGAGGATGATGATCAAGATCATAATCAAGCTAAGTATCATGATGATGATTAGCATGATGATGATCAAGACGATGTTCGTAATGATGGTCGTGCTCATAATGAGGATGATGATCAAGATGATAACCACGTGGATGATGATTATCAATATAAGGATGATGGCGATGATGCTCATCATAGTTATCTTAATGGTATTCATGGTAACGATCATGATTATGAAAATTATCATCAGCCATATTTGTATTCATTATGATCACGATTATACGTCATAATGATATTCATGATGGTGTTTGTGATGATGACCATGGTGATTGTAACAGTTACTCGACTCTCTTCTTGTTCCCCATTCAATCATCCATTCCTTTGCTTACATCTGTCCAACTATCAATAAAAAGCTTTTCTTCAATCCGTCATATCACATCGCTGCTTTTCACCTTTTTTTTTTATATCAAGTTACGAAGGATCGAAGTGAGAACGCGAGGAGTGAACGTTGATATTCCGACCACGTGCTCAACGTGCGTTAATATCCCGTAAGGGATGAAAAGCAATATTTCAAACAATTATTAAGACCTTTAGGTGTTCGTGACGTGTATAAGCTGTGCTTAAGCAGTTATTACACGGCTCCTTGCACGTGCGGCAACGTGATCACATGATGGCCCGCGCTCTTACCTGGTGCGTACACGTGACCAGCTGTGCTAGGGTACACACCCGGGACCCTGCGCCCCCCAGGGGTCCAGGCTGGCTCTTGACGCACCTTGTCGCCAACCCTCGCAAGGCGCAGCACGATGAGCGGGACCAGTTCAACTCCAGTCCCCATTTGCACCGTATAAACGACTGTCGCTTATACGTCACGCTGCATCTCCACTTGTAAATCGTGCCGTGAGCTCACGGCTCGATTCGTGGTGTGCTTGCACACAGACAACGAACGGGACTTGTACATCATGTACGTGGTGTTCCCTTTACGCGGCATTTAACAGCAATGACGTGGAGTGGATGAACACGGTGCGATTCTGACTTAGCACGCTTTCCGTCGCATCGATCGACCCCGGTCACGGCATGACATGCACGTGGAACGTTCCGGGACAAACCCTTTTGGAGATTCGACGAAGCATTAAATGCTTGCACGATGTTCGTAATGATGGTCGTGATGGTCGGTTATAGTTTTCAAACGATCTTGGAACATTCAACCCTATCGTCCGACACCTGATACCATAGCCTTTCCTTCACCTTGGTCTCGCCAGGATGTCTTTTCAGTGGTTTTAAAGGATTTTTGTGTTAAAAAAATATGGCGGCCGAACCACGTGACCAATGACGTCAACATTTTTTTTTTCTCCACCAATTTATTCCTAGATGATGCTCAATAAATTTCATCTTGATCGGATGAAGTTTTGTACCTGTCGAATTACGACGTCATAATGGAGGCACCTATGACATTGTAGCGGCTACCGCTGGGTTTGCACAATCGCCTTGCACCTATCAAGGACGCGGAGCGATCACCATGCCGGGCTCGTCCAGGACGCCCGGGCAGGCCCGCGCTCAACTTGCCAGGCCTCGGTCGGGACGCCCGGGCATGCCCGGGCAGGCTCGCCCTCAACTTGCCAGGCCGCAGCCAGGACGCTGGGCCACGCCCCCTGGCGCCGGGCCTGGGCAAACCCCCTGGGTTAATAGATATATATTGCTGACCGATAAACGGGTTTTCAGAGTGCCTGAGTGTTTGATTTCAATAAAGCAACTCGGATGAATTCTAGCTTTTTGTCGCGTCCATTCTTCCGATCAACGTGGGAGCCCCAGCTCCTTCATTGGTGACCTATCGACATGGACACGGCAGTCGCCCTTAAAGTGCCTACCTTCTGGGAGGCTCACGCGGCGGTTTGGTTCGCGCAGGCAGAGTCCCTGTTCGCCCTGCGAGGCGTCACGGCCGACGACACCCGCTTCCACCATGTGGTAGCTGCGCTCGGGTCGGCTACCGCGGCCCGCGCCCTGAGCCTCCTCGAAAGCCCGCCAGCCGCTGACAAATACGGCGCGATTAAGAAGCTGCTCCTCGATGCTTTCGCCCTCCCATCGGCGGAACGCGCACGGCACCTGCTCGAACTGCCTGAGCTCGGCGACACGCGCCCTTCCGAGCGAATGGACTACATGCTTTCACTGCTCGGCGAGCACTGTCCGGCATTCCTGTTCCGGGAGCTGTTCCTCCGTCAGCTGCCTAACCCGGTACGCCTCGCCCTGGCAAGCACGACGATCACAGATCCCCGGGCCCTTGCCAGAGAAGCCGACAAGATCTCCGCCGCAGGACAGCGCATCGCAGCGGCGACATGGGACCCACCGCCGTCCGACGCAACACCCATGGCGCCCGAGCACCCGGCACGGTCGACGGCCGAACTGCCGACGCAATTGGCGGCCGCTCTACCGAGCCGACCACCTCCAGCGCGACGACCGAGGCCTCCACCTGACCAAGCGTGGTGTTACTATCATGCCAGGTTCGGACAGAAGGCCCGGACATGCCGACCCCCGTGCACCTTCGGCAGGCCGGGAAACGGCCGGGCCGGCGTTCATTACCAGCCATGAGCGCCGGCCACACGGGCAACTTACTGTTCATCACGGATAAAGCGTCCGGACGGCGCTTCCTGTGCGACACCGGCGCCCAACTGAGCGTCATACCCGCCTCTGACCAGGACAGGCAATCCGCGGTTTGCGGCCCCTCCTTGGTTGCGGCCAACGGATCGACTATCCGCACCTTCGGCCCGCGCAACGTCACCCTCTGCTTCGGCGGCCAACGCTTTGCTTGGACGTTTGTAACCGCCAACGTGCCCATGGCTCTGCTAGGCGCCGACTTCCTCTGCGCACACGGACTGCTGGTGGACGTCCAACGGCGTCGTTTAATCAACGCTGAAACCTTCAGCTCCCTGGTATGCACATTGAGCAGCTCCGCGCCGACCGAGCTGGCATGCACCGTCCCGGCGGCGAACGAGTTTGCTCGCCTGCTCACGGAGTTCCCGGCCCTCACGCGGCCGACGTTTTCGGCCGTCGCAGTACGGCATGGGATCGAGCACCACATACCAACCACGGGCCCGCCGGTCTACGCCAGGGCCCGCCGCCTCGACCCAGCCAAGCTCGCCGTAGCGAAGGCCGAATTCGACGCATTGGAGCACCTCGGCATCGTGCGGCGCTCCGATAGCGCGTGGGCCTCGCCACTGCACATCGTGCCAAAGCCGGGGGGTGGATGGCGCCCGTGTGGCGACTACCGCCGTCTCAATGACGCTACCACCCCCGACAGGTACCCGATCCCGCATATCCAAGACTTCTCCGCCCGTCTGGCGGGACGGGTCATTTTTTCGAAAATTGATCTCATACGGGGATATCACCAGGTACCTGTCAGGGCGGCCGACGTCCCTAAAACGGCAGTCATCACGCCGTTCGGCTTATTCGAATTCTTGCGGATGCCGTTTGGTCTCAAGAACGCGGCTCAGGCGTTCCAGCGCTTGATGGACGGCGTGCTGCGTGACCTGCCGTTCCTTTTCGTTTACCTGGACGACATCCTCGTCGCCAGCACGTCCCGGGCCGAGCACCTCCTCCACCTCCGAACACTGTTCGGGCACCTCAGCGAGCACGGCCTCATCGTCAACCCGGCCAAATGCCACTTCGGCACGACGGCCGTTGATTTTTTGGGCCACCACATCACCAAGAACGGGGCCGTGCCGCTGCCAACCAAGGTCGAGGCCATCACCACGTTCCCGCGTCCCCGCACCATAAAGGCCCTGCAGGAATTCCTGGGAATGGTGAATTTTTATCACCGCTTCGTGCCCCGCGCTGCTCAACTCATGCGGCCCCTCTACGAAGCCCTCCGGGGCAAGCCGGCCAAGCACGACATCGCCTGGTCCGCAGCAATGGATGCGGCCTTCCAACGCTCAAAGCGGGCCCTCGCCGACGCAACACTGCTCGCTCACCCGGTGCTCAACGCTCCCATCGCCCTCACCACGGATGCCTCCGACTACGCGGTGGGCGCCGTACATGAGCAATGGGTGAACGGGGTTTGGCAGCCACTCGCTTTTTTCAGCCGGCAGCTCCGGCCGAACGAGCTCAAATACAGCACGTTTGACCGGGAGCTCCTCGGTCTACACCTGGCCGTCCGCCATTTCCGCCACCTCCTGGAGGGCCGACCTTTCACGGCGTTCGTCGACCACAAGCCGTTGGTTTACGCCATGGCCAAGGTCACGGCGCCATGGTCGGCCCGCCAACAGCGCCACCTCTCCGCCGTGTCGGAGTTTACCACGGACATCCGGCACGTCGCCGGCAAAAACAACGCCGTGGCCGACTGTCTTTCCCGGGCCAGCGCGAACGCGGTCCACCTGGGCGTGGATTTTGCGCTTATGGCGGCGGACCAAACCACCGACACCACGGTGCAAGCCCTCCGGGCGGCGGACACGGGCCTCCGCCTGGCCGACATCCCCTGCGCGGACACTGTCCTGCTCTGCGACGTCTCCCAAGGCCAGCCTCGCCCCATCGTGCCCGTCACCTGGCAACGCCGCATCTTCGCCTCCCTCCACGGCCTTTCCCACCCGGGCCGGAAAGCTTCCCAGAAGCTGGTGTCGGCGCATTTCGTCTGGCACGGCCTTCGTCGGGACGTCCGCGATTGGACCAGCACCTGCACGGCCTGCCAACGGGCCAAGGTCCACCGACACACCCAGGCCCCGCTGGCACCTTTCACCGTGCCCGAACGACGTTTCGACCACGTCAACGTGGATCTGGTGGGCCCCCTCCCCCCGTCACGGGGGTTCACACACCTGCTCACCATGGTGGACAGGACCACCAGGTGGCCGGAGGCCGTTCCCCTCGTCTCCACCACCACCGCCGACGTGGCGCAGGCTTTCATCGCCACCTGGGTCGCCCGCTTCGGCGCACCGGCGGACATCTCGTCAGACCGCGGACCACAGTTCACCTCCGAGCTGTGGGGCACGGTCGCCCGCAACCTGGGGGTCAAGCTCCACCGTACTACGGCCTACCACCCCCAAGCAAACGGGTTGTGCGAGCGATTCCACCGCTCCATGAAGGCCGCGCTCATGGCCGGCCTTCAAGACGGCGGTTGGGCCGACCGGCTGCCGTGGGTCCTTTTGGGCCTTCGCACGGCCCCCAAGGAGGACCTCCAGGCATCCACCGCCGAGCTTGTCTATGGCCAGGTGCTACGCGTCCCGGGCGAATTCGTGCCCGACGCTACCAGTCCCTGGTCCGCAGCTCACCAGCGCTCGGACCTCCAGGAGGCCGCCCGACGGTTTGCCCCCGTGCCAACATCCCACCACGGTGACCCCCAGTCCTATGTCCCCCCAGCACTCCGCACAGCGGAGTATGTTTTTGTGCGTCACGACGCACATCGGTGGCCACTCCAGGCGCCGTACGACGGGCCCTTCCGGGTGCTGCGACGGGACGACAAGTCGTTCGTCATCGACATCGGCGGCAGGTCGGACCGGATTGCAGTGGACCGCCTCAAGCCGGCGCACGTGGACGTCGACCACCCACCACGGGTGGCCCTTCCGCCGCGGCGAGGCCGCCCCCCGTCCACGGTGCCCCCCACTCGACCGCCCACCACCTCACCGGACCCCCTCCCACGACCCGCCAGGGGTCGCTTCGGCCGGGTCATCAGGACCCCCCTCAAATTGACCCTGCCGGTGCAAGTCGATTCTGGGGGGACGTGTGTAGCGGCTACCGCTGGGTTTGCACAATCGCCTTGCACCTATCAAGGTCGCGGAGCGATCACCATGCCGGGCTCGTCCAGGACGCCCGGGCAGGCTCGCCCTCAACTTGCCAGGCCGCAGCCAGGACGCTGGGCCACGCCCCCTGGCGCCGGGCCTGGGCAAACCCCCTGGGTTAATAGATATATATTGCTGACCGATAAACGGGTTTTCAGAGTGCCTGAGTGTTTGATTTCAATAAAGCAACTCGGATGAATTCTAGCTTTTTGTCGCGTCCATTCTTCCGATCGACGTGGGAGCCCCAGCTCCTTCAACATCATCATTACCATATGTTATTCCACATGGAGAGTTCTTTACAATGAGCCCTGTCTCAATTTTTACGGTGTAGCCCATAGGGCAAAGCGATCTCAATCAGTATTTGTCTGTCTGTGTGTATGTCTGTCATGTGTGTATGTCTGTGTGTATGTCTGTCCCCTCAAACGTATACCAATCAGAGCTGAGGATCAGGTCACATGACAGGGTGATGTGATTACGTCTGATGTCATTACGGAGGTACGGCGGCTGACTCCGCACACCACCATTTTAATTCCAATTTCGTTCAGGTCGAACATATCGTCGAAACTGTCATATATCACAATAGTCATGCTCATACTACCAATAGTCATACTACCTTTACGTTTTTCATTCAGTGTGAAACACAAACAAACCGATTGTTAAAATGACCATGAAATATCGGAAGCATCAGCATTACGGCTCTTCCAACAAAACGGTATGTATAGGCCTTAGGCTTCATGCCTCAACTTCGGGCTGCCTCTTCAGACAAATTAATCGCTGGTTTCTTAATACAGTAGTGTATCATTTCAGTAGTATCGTTTTCGTAATAATAATAATAATAACAACAATAATATAATAAATATAACCATAACTGTTTAATCCCAATGTCGTGAATGGAAAGTTGATGGATTGAAGCGGTGTATGGTTCATGAATCAATGATAAGTAGTGTAACCGTGGAAGTAAGGAATTTGCCTCGGTTTTTTTAAAATCGTAATATCATTTTCATAATAATGATAATGTATCGTTAATATTATAATAAATGTAATCGTACACACTAATCGCTTCATAGTGACTGCAAAGTTACTAGAGGTTCAAATATATCTTCTACATATTAAAGTAGCGGCAGTTTTGTGTCACGCTACGTCATTACGTCTATCTTCAACTAAAGTGTGAAACAAACCCGGCTACGCTGCTGTTAGACTTTCGGTCTAGTTTCTATGCAGCGCTTTCGGAGATATAGAGGTGAAGTTTTTTGTTTTTTCCAAGATGGTGCCCATACCATGTGACCTATGACGTCATTATTATCATTAAAAAATTATAGAGGTGGAGTTGCACCTATGGTGAAAATTTCCTGTCAATTGCACCAACGGGTGCAGAGAAAATCATATTTATTCTGTGTGGACAAACAGACAAACAGACAGATGAAAAATCACTCATAGAGAAACACTTGGCAAAACAGAACAAAGTAGAATGGCACTCAGTAGAGCATACTTTTGACCTCAAAAATAATTTGTGGTTGAATTGAGTGACCTGATATGCAAATCGCCTTCAAAGTTCAAGTTAATCTGATGAAAATTGACAATTTTATAAATTTAGCCTATGTTGACCTTATGGCCTATGTTGACCTCAAAAATAGTTGGTGGTTGGTTTTAATAAACTGATATGCAAATCATATTCAGATTTCAAGTCAATTGGATAAAAATAGAGGATTTTAGAAATTCGAAAAAAGTGGTTGACCTTTAGTCTATATTGACCTTATGACCTATGTTGATCTCAAAAATAGTTGGTGGTTGAACTAATTTCGCTGATATGAAAATCCTATTCAAATTTCAAGTCAATCGGATGAAAATTGAGGATTTTAGAAACTTGAAAAAAGTGGTTGACCTTTGGCCTAAGTTGACCTTCCGACATATGTTGACCTTGCGACCTATGTTGATCAAAAAAATAGTTGGTGGTTGAATTCAGTTTGCTAATATGAAAATCCCATTCAAATTTCAAGTCAATATGATGAAAATTGAGGATTTTAGAAACTTGAAAAAAGTGGTTGACCTTTGGGCTATATTGACCTTGCGACATACATTGATCAAAAAATACACGTAGTTGGTGGTTGAATTCAGTTTGCTAATATGAAAATCCCATTCAAATTTCAAGTCAATCGGAAGAAAATTGAGGATTTTAGAAATTTGAAATTGTTGTTGACCTTTGTCCTATGTTTACGTTTTGGTCTACGCTGAACTCAAAAGTAGTTGGTGGTTGAATTCAGTTAGCCGATATGTTAATCCTCTTCAAATAACCAAGTCAATTGGATGAAAATTGAGGATTTTAGAAATTCGAAAAAACGTTGTTGACCTTTGGCCTATGTTGACCTTTTGACTTCAAAAATATATAGGATTTTATCGGACTACGAACTGTAGCATTTGGTGAAGTTTCGTGAAGATCGGTTTGCAATTGTGACTTGTAGGCAAGTATAAGTGAGCGGACAAACAAATGAAAAATCGGTCAGAGACCGAGGACTTGCCGGAGTTTACTTTTTTATCGGCCATTTAGGACAAATATGGCGGCCGAACCACGTGACCGATGACGTCATCATTAACATATTTTATTCCCCATGTAGAGTTCTTTACAATGAGCCATGTCTCAATTTTTTTCTATTCAGCACTTTTGGAGATATGGAGGTGCTAAGTTTTTCGGTTTTTCCAAGATGGCGGCCGAACCACGTGACATATGACGTCATCATTAACATATTTTATTCCCCATGGAGAGTTCTTTACAATGAGCCATGTCTCAATTTTTTCTATTCAGCACTTTCAGAGATATGGAGGTGCAATTTTTTCGGTTTTTCCAAGATGGCGGCCGAACCACGTGACCGATGACGTCATCAATTGGGCACAGTCTATTACTGGGCAAGACCAATATGTGTGCAAAGTTTGGCGATTCTACGTGCAACGGTGTAGACGTAGTGCTGCAAACAGAAAGACAGACAGACAGACAGACAGATGAAAAATCGGTCAGAGACCGAGGACTTGCCGGAATGTACTTTTTTATCGGCCATTTAGAACAAATATGGCGGCCGAACCACGTGATAGATGACGTCATCATTAACATATTTTATTCCCCATGGAGAGTTCTTTACAATGAGCCATGTCTCAATTTTTTCCATTCTGCACTTTTGGAGATATAGTGGTGCAAAGTTTTCCGTTTTTCCAAGATGGCGGCCGAACCACGTGACCGATGGCATCATCATTAACATATTTTATTCCCCATGGAGAGTTCTTTACAATGAGCCATGTCTCAATTTTTTCTATTCAGCACTTTCAGAGATATGGAGGTGCAAAAATTTTCGGTTTTTCCAAGATGGCGGCCGAACCACGTGACACATGACGTCATCATTAACATATTTTCTTCCCCATGGAGAGTTCTTTACAATGAGCCATGTCTCAATTTTTTCTGTTCAGCACTTTTGGAGATATAGTGGTGCAAAGTTTTCGGTTTTTCCAAGATGGCGGCCGAACCACGTGACCGATGACGTCATCATTAACATATTTTATTCACATGGAGAGTTCTTGACAATGAGCCATGTCTCAATTTTTTCTATTCTGCACTTTCGGAGATGTGGAGGTGCAAAGCTTTTCAGTTTTTCCAAGATGGCGGCCGAACCACGTGACCGATGACGTCATCATGAACATAATTTATTCCCCATGGAGAGTTCTTTACAATGAGCCATGTGTCAATTTTTTCTATTCAGCACTTTCAGAGATATGGAGGTGAAAAGTTTTTCGTTTTTTCCAAGATGGCGGCCGAACCACGTGACTGATGACATCATCATTAACATATTTTATTCCCCATGGAGAGTTCTTTCCAATGAGCCATGTCTCAATTTTTTCTATTCAGCACTTCCGGAGATATGGAGGTGCAATTTTTTCGGTTTTTCCAAGATGGCGGCCGAACCACGTGACTGATGACGTCATCATTAACATATTTTATTCCACATGGAGAGTTCTTTCCAATGAGCCATGTCTCAATTTTTTCTATTCAGCACTTCCGGAGATATGGAGGTGCAAATTTTTCGGTTTTCCAAGATGGCGGCCGAAACACGTGACCGATGACGTCATAAATAGGGCACAGTCTATTCCAGGGCAAGACGAATATGTGTGCAAAGTTTGGCGATTCTCCGTGCAACGGTGTAGACGCAGTGCTGCAAACAGGCAGAGAAACAGACAGACAGACAGATGAAAAATCGGTCAGAGACCGAGGACTTGCCGGAATTTACTTTTTTATCGGCCATTTAGAACAAATATGGCGGCCGAACGACGTGATAGATGACGTCATCATTAACATATTTTATTCCCCCTGGAGAGTTCTTTACAATGAGCCATGTCTCAATTTTTTCCATTCTGCACTTTTGGAGATATAGTGGTGCAAAGTTTTCCCGTTTTTCCAAGATGGCGGCCGAACCACGTGACTGATGGCATCATCATTAACATATTTTATTCCCCATGGAGAGTTCTTTCCAAAGAGCCATGTCTCAATTTTTTCTATTCAGCACTTCCGGAGATATGGAGGTGCAAAGTTTTTCGGTTTTTCCAAGATGGCGGCCGAACCACGTGGCTGATGACGTCATCATTAACATATTTTATTCCCCATGGAGAGTTCTTACCAATGAGCCATGTCTCAATTTTTTCTGTTCAGCACTTCCGGAGATATGGAGGTGCAAAGTTTTTCGGTTTTTCCAAGATGGCGGCCGACCACGTGACATATGACGTCATCATTAACATATTTTATTCGCCATGGAGAGTTCGTTACAATGAGCCATGTCTCAATTTTTTCTGTTCAGCACTTTTGGAGATATCGTGGTGCAAAGTTTTGCCGTTTTTCCAAGATGGCGGCCGACCACGTGACTGATGACGTCATCATTAACATATTTTATTCCCCATGGAGAGTTCTTTACAATGAGCCATGTCTCAATTTTTTCTGTTCAGCACTTTCGGAGATATGGAGGTGCAAAGTTTTTCGGTTTTTCCAAGATGGCGGCCGAACCACGTGACTGATGACGTCATCAGTAACATATTTTATTCCCCATGGAGAGTTATTTACAATGAGCCATGTCTCAATTTTTTCTGTTCAGCACTTTCGGAGATATGGAGGTGTAAAGTTTTTCGGTTTTTCCAAGATGGCGGCCGAACCACGTCACCGATGACGTCATCATTTGGGCACAGTATATTAGAGGGCAAGACCAATATGTGTGCCAAGGTTGGCGATTCTACGTGCAACGGTGTAGACGTAGTGCTGCAAACAGACAAACAGACAGACAGACAGACAGACAAATGAAAAATCGGTCAGAGACTGAGGACTTGCCGGAATTTACTTTTTTATCGGCCATTTAGGACAAATATGGCGGCCGAACCACCTGACCGATGACGTCATCATTAACATATTTTATTCCCCATGGAGAGTTCTTTACAATGAGCCATGTCTCAATTTTTTCCATTCTGCACTTTTGGAGATATAGTGGTGAAATTTTTTTCCGTTTTTCTAAGATGGCGGCCGAACGACGTGACCTATGACGTCATCATTAACATATTTTATTCCACATGGAGAGTTCTTGACAATGAGCCATGTCTCAATTTTTTCTATTCAGCACTTTCAGAGATATGGAGGTGCAAAATTTTTCGGTTTTTCCAAGATGGCGGCCGGACCACGTGACATATGACGTCATCATTAACATATTTTATTCGCCATGGAGAGTTCTTTACAATGAGCCATGTCTCAATTTTTTCTGTTCAGCACTTTTGGAGATATCGTGGTGCAAAGTTTTGCCGTTTTTCCAAGATGGCGGCCGACCACGTGACTGATGACGTCATCATTAACAACTTTTATTCCCCATGGAGAGTTCTTTACAATGAGCCATGTCTCAATTTTTTCTGTTCAGCACTTTTGGAGATATAGTGGTGCAAAGTTTTGCCGTTTTTCCAAGATGGCGGCCGACCACGTGACTGATGACGTCATCATTAACATATTTTATTCCCCATGGAGAGTTCTTTACAATGAGCCATGTCTCAATTTTTTCTGTTCAGCACTTTTGGAGATATAGTGGTGCAAAGTTTTGCCGTTTTTCCAAGATGGCGGGCGACCACGTGACTGATGACGTCATCATTAACATATTTTATTCCCCATGGAGAGTTCTTTACAATGAGCCATGTCTCAATTTTTTCTGTTCAGCACTTTTGGAGATATAGTGGTGCAAAGTTTTGCCGTTTTTCCAAGATGGCGGCCGACCACGTGACATATGACGTCATCATTAACAACTTTTATTCCCCATGGAGAGTTCTTTACAATGAGCCATGTCTCAATTTTTTCTGTTCAGCACTTTTGGAGATATAGTGGTGCAAAGTTTTGCCGTTTTTCCAAGATGGCGGCCGACCACGTGACATATGACATCATCATTAACATATTTTAGTCCCCATGGAGAGTTCTTTACAATGAGCCATGTCTCAATTTTTTCTGTTCAGCACTTTTGGAGATTTCGTGGTGCAAAGTTTTGCCGTTTTTCCAAGATGGCGGCCGACCACGTGATTGATGACGTCATCATTAACATATTTTATTCCCCATTGAGAGTTCTTTACAATGAGCCATACCTCAATTTTTTCTATTCAGGACTTTTGGAGATGTGGAGGTGCAGAGTTTTTCGGTTTTTCCAAGATGGCGGCCGAACCACGTGACCGATGACATCATCATTAACATATTTTATTCCCCATGGAGAGTTCTTTACAATGAGCCATGTCTCAATTTTTTCTATTCAGCACTTTCGGAGATATGGAGGTGCTAAGTTTTTCGGTTTTTCCAAGATGGTGGCCGAACACGTGACTGATGACGTCATCATTAACATATTTTATTCCCCATGGAGAGTTCTTTACAATGAGCCATGTCTCAATTTTTTCTGTTCAGCACTTTTGGAGATATAGTGGCGCAACGTTTTGCCGTTTTTCCAAGATGGCGCCCGAACCACGTGACTGATGACGTCATCATTTACATATTTTATTCCCCATGGAGAGTTCTTTACAATGAGCCATGTCTCAATTTTTTCTGTACAGTACTTTCGGAGATATAGAGGTGCAAAGTTTTTCGGTTTTTCCAAGATGGTGGCCGAACCACGTCACCGATGACGTCATCAATTGGGCACAGTCTATTCCAGGGCAAGACCAATATGTGTGCAAAGTTTGGCAATTCTCTGTGCAACGGTGTAGACGCAGTGCTGCAAACAGACAGACAGACAGACAGACAAACAGACAAACGAACAGATCAACATACTTGCCGGAAAAATTTTTCCGGCAAGTAACAAACGAACAGATCAACATACTTGCCGGAAAATTTTTCCGGCAAGTAACAAACGAACAGATCAACATACTTGCCAGAATTTTTTTCCGGCAAGTAACAAACGAACAGATCAACATACTTGCCGGAATTTTTTCCGGCAAGTAACAAATAAACGAACAGCTCAACATACTTGCTGGAATTTTTTCCGGCAAGTAACAAACAAACGAACAGATCAACATACTTGCCGCAATTTTTTTCCGGCAAGTAACGAACAGATCAACATACTTGCCGGCATCTTTTCCGGCAAGTAACAAACAAACGAACAGATCAACATACTTGCCGGAATCTTTTCCGGCAAGTAACAAACAGACAAATGAAAAATCGGTCAGAGACCGAGGACTTGCCGGAATTTACTTTTTTATCGGCCATTTAGGACAAATATGGCGGCCGAACCACGTGACCGATGACGTCATCATTAACATATTTTATTCCCCATGGAGAGTTCTTTACAATGAGCCATGTCTCAATTCTTTCTATTCAGCACTTTCGGAGATGTTGAGGTGCAAAGTTTTTCGTTTTTTCCAAGATGGCGGCCGAACCACGTGACCGATGACGTCATCATTAACATATTTTATTCCCCATGGAGAGTTCTTTACAATGAGCAATGTCTCAATTTTTCTATTCAGCACTTTTGGAGATGTGGAGGTGCAAAGTTTTTCAGTTTTCCAAGATGGCGGCCGAAATACGTGACCGATGACGTCATCATGAACACAATTTATTCCCCATGGAGAGTTCTTTACAATGAGCCATGTCTCAATTTTTTCTATTCAGCACTTTCAGAGATATGGAGGTGCAAAGTTTTTCGGTTTTTCCAAGATGGCGGCCGAACCACGTGACTGATGACGTCATCATTAACATATTTTATTCCCCATGGAGAGTTCTTTACAATGAGCCATGTCTCAATTTTTTCTATTCAGCACTTTCGGAGATATGGAGGTGCAAATTTTTTGTTTTTTCCAAGATGGCGGCCGAACCACGTGACTGATGACGTCATCGTTAACATATTTTATTCCCCATGGAGAGTTCTTTACAATGAGCAATGTCTCAATTTTTTCTGTTCAGCACATTCGGAGATATAGAGGTGCAAATTTTTTCAGTTTTTCCAAGATGGTGGCCGAATCACGTGACCGATGTCGTCATAAGTATATTAGAGGGCAAGACAAATACGTGTGCAAAGGTTGGCGATTCTACGTGCAACGGTGTAGACGTAGTGCTGCAAACAGACAAACAGACAGACAGACAGACAAACAAATGAAAAATCGGTCAGAGACCGAGGACTTGCCGGAATGTACTTTTTATCGGCCATTTAGAACAAATATGGCGGCCGAACCACGTGACCGATGATATCATCATTAACATATTTTATTCCCCATGGAGAGTTCTTTACAATGAGCCATGTCTCAATTTTTTCTATTCAGCACTTTCGGAGATATGGAGGTGCAAAGTTTTTCGGTTTTTCCAAGATGGCGGCCGACCACGTGACATATGACGTCATCATTAACATATTTTATTCCCCATGGAGAGTTCTTACCAATGAGCCATGTCTCAATTTTTTCTGTTCAGCACTTCCGGAGATATGGAGGTGCAAAGTTTTTCGGTTTTTCCAAGATGGCGGCCGACCACGTGACATATGACGTCATCATTAACATATTTTATTCGCCATGGAGAGTTCTTTACAATGAGCCATGTCTCAATTTTTTCTGTTCAGCACTTTTGGAGATATCGTGGTGCAAAGTTTTGCCGTTTTTCCAAGATGGCGGCCGACCACGTGACTGATGACGTCATCATTAACATATTTTATTCCCCATGGAGAGTTCTTTACAATGAGCCATGTCTCAATTTTTTCTGTTCAGCACTTTCGGAGATATGGAGGTGCAAAGTTTTTCGGTTTTTCCAAGACGGCGGCCGAACCACGTGACATATGACTTCATCAGTAACATATTTTATTCCCCATGGAGAGTTATTTACAATGAGCCATGTCTCAATTTTTTCTGTTCAGCACTTTCGGAGATATGGAGGTGTAAAGTTTTTCGGTTTTTCCAAGATGGCGGCCGAACCACGTCAACGATGACGTCATCATTTGGGCACAGTATATTAGAGGGCAAGACCAATATGTGTGCCAAGTTTGGCGATTCTACGTGCAACGGTGTAGACGTAGTGCTGCAAACAGACAAACAGACAGACAGACAGACAGACAGACAAACAAATGAAAAATCGGTCAGAGACCGAGGACTTGCCGGAATGTACTTTTTTATCCGCCATTTAGGACGAATATGGCGGACGAACCACATGACCGATGACGTCATCATTAACATATTTTATTCCCCATGGAGAGTTCTTTACAATGAGGCATGTCTCAATTTTTTCTATTCAGCACTTTTGGACACATAGAGGTGCTAAGTTTTTCGGTTTTTCCAAGATGGCGGCCGAACCACGTGACATATGACGTCATCATTAACAAATTTTATTCCCCATGGAGAGTTCTTTACAATGAGCCATGTCTCAATTTTTTCTGTTCAGCACTTTTGGAGATATAGTGGTGCAAAGTTTTGCCATTTTTCCAAGATGGCGGCCGACCACGTGACATATGACATCATCATTAACATATTTTATTCCCCATGGAGAGTTCTTTACAATGAGCCATGTCTCAATTTTTTCTGTTCAGCACTTTTGGAGATTTCGTTGTGCAAAGTTTTGCCGTTTTTCCAGGATGGCGGCCGACCACGTGACTGATGACGTCATCATTAACATATTTTATTCCCCATGGAGAGTTCTTTACAATGAGCCATGTCTCAATTTTTTCTGTTCAGCACTTTTGGAGATATAGTGGTGCAAAGTTTTGCCGTTTTTCCAAGATGGCGGCCGACCACGTGACATATGACGTCATCATTAACATATTTTATTCCCCATGGAGAGTTCTTTACAATGAGCCATGTCTCAATTTTTTCTGTTCAGCACTTTTGGAGATATAGTGGCGCAACGTTTTGCCGTTTTTCCAAGATGGCGACCGAACCACGTGACTGATGACGTCATCATTTACATATTTTATTCCCCATGGAGAGTTCTTTACAATGAGCCATGTCTCAATTTTTTCTGTTCAGTACTTTCGGAGATATAGAGGTGCAAATTTTTTCGGTTTTTCCAAGATGGCGGCCGAACCACGTCACCGATGACGTCATCAATTGGGCACAGTCTATTCCAGGGCAAGACCAATATGTGTGCAAAGTTTGGCGATTCTACGTGCAACGGTGTAGACGCAGTGCTGCAAACAGACAGACAGACAAACAGACAGACAGACAGACAGACAGACAAACAAACGAACAGATCAACATACTTGCCGGAAAAATTTTCCGGCAAGTAACGAACAGATCAACATACTTGCCGGAATCTTTTCCGGCAAGTAACCAACAGATCAACATACTTGCCAGAATCTTTTCCGGCAAGTAATGAAAAATCACTCATACAGCGACACTTGGCAAAAGAGAACAAAGCAGAATGGCAGTCAGGAGAGCATCCTTTTGACCTCTTAAATAATTGGTGGTTGAATTCAGTTAGCTGACATGAAAATCCAATTCAAATTTCAAGTCAATCAGATGAAAATTGAGGCTTTTAGAAATTTGAAAAACGTGGTTGACCTTTGGCTTATGTTGCTCTTTTGGCCTATGGTGATCTCAAAAATAGTTGGTCGTTGAATCAAATTTGCTGATACGTAAATCCCATTCAAATTTCAAGTGAATCGGATGAAAATTGAGGATTTTAGAAATTTGAAATTGTTGTTGACCTTTGACCTACGTTGACCTTTTGGCCTATGCTGATCTCAAAAATAGTTGGTGCTTGAATTCAATTAGCCGTTTTGTAAATCCTTTCCAAATTTCAAGTCAATCGGATGAAAATTGAGGATTTTAGAAATTTGAAATTATTGTTGACCTTTGACCTATGTTGACCTTTTTGCCTATGCTGATCTCAAAAATAGTTGGTGGTTGAATTCAATAATCCGATATGTAAATCATTTTCAAATTTCAACTCAATCGGATGAAAATTGAGGATTTTAGAAATTCAGAAAAAGTGGTTGACCTTTGGCCTATATTGACCTTTTGGCCAATGCTAATCTCAAAAATAGATGGAGGTTGAATTCATTTCGCCGATATGTAAATCCTATTCAAATTTCAAGTCATTCGGATGAAATTTGAGGATTTTAGAAATTTGAAAAAAGTGGTTGACCTTTGGCCTATGTTGACCTGATGACCTATGTTGATCTGAAAAATGGTTGGTGGTTGATTTCAGTTCGCTGATATGAAAATCCTATTCAAATTTCAAGTCAATCAGATGAAAATTGAGGATTTTAGAAATTTGAAATTGTTGTTGAATTTTGGCCTATGTTGAACTTTTGGCCTATGTTGATCTCAAAAATAGTTGTTGGTTGACTTCAGTTAGGTGATATGAAAGTCATAATCAAATTTCAACTCAATCGGATAAAAATTGAGAATTTTATAAATCTGAAAAAGTGGTTGACCTTTGGGCTATGTTTATCTTTTGGCCTATGGTGATCTCAAAAATAGTTGGTGGTTGAATTCAGTTTGCTGATATGTAAATCCCATTCAAATTTCAAGTGAATCGGATGAAAATTTAGGATTTTAGAAATTTGAAATTGTTGTTGACCTTTGGCCCATGTTGACCTTTTGGCCGATGCTGATTTAAAAAAATAGTTGGTGGTTGAATTCAGTTAGTGCAAATGAAAGCCTTATTCAAATTTCACGTCAATCGGATTAAAATTGAGGATTTTAGAAATTTGAAAAAAGTGGTTGACCTTTGGCCTATGTTGATCTCAAAAATAGTTGGTGGTTGAATTCAGTTAGTTGAAATGAAAGTCTTATTCAAATTTCAAGTCAATCGGATCGTGAGTGGGCCCTGTGTCTGGGATTAAGTTAAATTGGTTAAGCTTCTGCTCTGTGTCCCCTTTCCTTCATCCTGATTATTGTACATTGTAAATAAATTGTGTTATTCCTCTTATTTGACCGTTCCTGTCCCTTCAATTCATTGGCCTCGCATGGTACGAATAGAACCGCTCGAATTGGGTTCCATAAAAAGTAACGGCACGAGTCACGTGATACGCATACCGCTCGGGCGTACTCGATTAAGCGTGGCTTGTGCGAGGCTCGGTCCCCGCTTTCGTGGCAGCGTGGGTTAAAGGTACGTGCGACGTTGACCCAATACCCTTTTTCACGCTTGCTCCGGAAGTGGCGATTCGGCCTCGTGGACACGAAGACCCAGGGGGAAAAAGGGGTTTAATCCCCCACTCTATAACGGGAACGGGCTTCGGGAGATCCGCAACAAATTGGTAGTCAGGAGTGGGATTTGAACCCTGGGAAAAAAAATTGGACAAATTGGCCGCAACAAATTGGTGTCAGGAGTGGGATATTTGGACCTAGAGTGCGCTTCACTCACTCAAAAATTACGAGTGGATGAAATTTAGTTTTTAAAATCAAAATTATATTCGTACCATGGCTGGCCAAGACGGTCAAATGCCGGTGGGAATAATAGATGAAGAGGAAGAATTAATGACCCAGGACCAACAGGAGGAGTTGGTAGTGGAGGAAGCCGATGAGGGTGCGGTAGTAGAGGTAGAAAATGGCGGCGCTTCGCACGTGGCGGCGGGAGCCGAGCCCGCGGTGCCAGCGGGTTTGGACCTGCAGTTCTTCGCAGCTCAAATACAAGCATCCATGAAAATGATGGGGGACAAATCCACCCGGGAATTGAAAGAAATGGGGGACAAATCCACCCGGGAATTGAAAGAAATGGGGAACAAATCCACCCGGGAATTGAAAGAAATGGGGGGCAAATCCACCCGGGAATTGAAAGAAATGGGGGACAAATCCACCCGGGAATTGAAAGACATGAGGGACGAAGGATTGGAAAACATGGTAGGATTGGAAAACAAAATGAGTTGTCAAATGAAAGAATTGGGGGACAAATCCACCCGGGAAATGGAAAAAATGAGGGAAGAAATAAAGGAATCCAGGTGCGACATGGAAAAGATGAGGGCAGCGTCGAAGAAAAAAAAAATGGGGGAGCACATTGGGCGCAGGTTGAGCGGGAAGGTCGCGGTGGTACGCGACGGGGTGAAGCGGTATGAGAAATGCATGGAGAGCGAGGTAAAGTGGAGCACAGCCAAGTTGACCGGGGCTATGGGAGTAGCGACGCGAGAGAAAAGTGTAGAGGAGCCGACGATCGTCGAATTGGGAACGAAAATGTTGGGGGCGCCGAGGAAGGTCGAATTGGACGAGAAAATTTTAAGGGCGCCGACGATCGTCGAAGAAAAAGAAACAATTGGGGCTGAAGATACAGGAGAAACAGAAAATAAATCACGGAGGGAAGACATGGAGCACGCACAAAGTCCGTGTTCACACCGTGATGCCATGCTTGCTGATCAAATAAAAAGTTTGCAGGTGCCGGCGGAAAGGAGGTCCCCGAGGTGAGTCGTGAAAATGGCGCGAATGTGTTTGGTGCAAACGGGTGTTCGGCGTGCTTGGGAGAAAGGCGAGACCCGGGCGTTCGCGATGGGCCCATTGTGCGGTGTGAGAGGGCGTGCGTGGAGCGCGAGTGTGAGAGAGAGCGTGTTACAGAGTGTGTGCAGGAGTGCACACCAGACTGTGTTACAGAGTGTGTGCATGAGTGCACACCAGAGTGTGTTACAGAGTGTGTGCAGGAGTGCACACCAGAGTGTGTTACAGAGTGTGTGCAGGAGTGCATACCAGAGTGTGTTACAGAGTGTGTGCAGGAGTGCACACCAGAGTGTGTTACAGAGTGTGCAGGAGTGCACACCAGAGTGTGTTACAGAGTGTGTGCAGGAGTGCACACCAGAGTGTGTTACAGAGTATGTGCAGGAGTGCACACCAGAGTGTGTTACAGAGTGTGTGCAAAGGAGTGTGTGATGGGCGCTTGTGCACCTGGTTGTGCGGTTAAGGAGTGTGTAACGGGAGAGTGCGCACCTGGGGGTGTGGAAACAGAGTGTGCGATGGCAGAGTGTGTTACAGAGTCTGAGGGAGAATGCACACCGGACTGTGTGCAGGAAGAGAGTGTAACGGAGTGTGTGGTAGGTGCGGGGGTGCCTGGGTGTGCGAGTGCGGAGTGGGTCGCACGTGGGGAGGACGCGGCTCAAGCATAGACACCGACCGGGGTAGCGCTTAGCGGGACGGGTAGCAGACGCGAGCCTCCGGTGAGTTGTGTGCGGCAGGGACCAGAGGGGATCGGTGCCGCGTCGGTCTCAAAAGGACCGGCGTGCACGATTCATGCCCCCGGCCCCCGCACTGTATGGTTGGTGCCGTGCCGTGGCGGCAAAGGCGATCGGCGAGGTTCAAGGGGAGGTAGGACATTTCGGAGCCATGCACCTTATCGGGCGCGGTGCTTTGACCGTGGCCGGCTGGGTCACCGCGCGTGGGACCGAAAGGCCCCGCGTACAGATGGAGCCCTGCACCTGGGCCCATACATCCCTCCCCCCTTGGATCGAAAATGCCGGATGAGCACCACCTACAGGCGACAAACCACCCGCATGGATCGCTCGGCCCTTCGAGGCCGGGCTGTGACAACGAACATCCACATGAAGATGCTCGTAGCATAAAGGACTGGAGAGTAGTGTACCCCCCCCCCCCCCACGTGGAGCATTGGTGGTATGACCATTCCCCACGAGGTGGGCCCATGAGCACTAGTTTAGGGGGATGGCAGTGATAGGCACATGGGGGTGCCAGCAATGGTTGCCTCCATGGGGCACCAAAGCTAGCCGAGGGAGGGCTAGGATAATGTTAGGGATCTAGAAGACCTTAGAGACTAAGATTTAAGTAGTGACACCTGAACTATAGTGGGGACATAGACAGTTTAGGTGGTTGTTAAAGCAAAGGGAGTGCATAGTGGAAAGGGACAACGGGGAAGAAGTTAGATAGATGATGCTGTGTGTTTGGTGAATTGTGGTTGAGAATAACCGGAGTTGTGTGTGAGAACAAATGGAATTGTGTTTTTGGTGTGCGAGATAAATGGTGTGGAATGCTTGGTGTGGAATGCATGGTGCAAAGGAGTGAATTGGGGGAGTGGAACCCATTCACGAAAGCCCGGTGTGGGTAGTGTAAAGCCAGGTAGAGGGCGTAGGCAAATTATATGGATATTGACACCTGTGGTGCGGGCAGAAGAAAGTAGTGTTTTGTAGGGTGCATGAGTCAGTGAATGGCTGGGCATGTGGCTTAATTGGAGAGTATGGTTATTGGGGCACTCCACCACTGGTAGTTTGTCAGCCAGGTGAGGCCACAGGTAGGCTCTGGGAGCCGGTTAGGTTAGTCGTGAGTGGGGCCCGAGGATCCCAGGAGAGGACCCGGGTTTCCCAATGCCAATGTGGGCATCAGGGGGTAAGTGCCAGGGAGGGCTTTCCCCAGTTAGGTAGTCGAGAAGAGCAGGTAAGCTCAGGTGGCGGCTTCAGTGGTGGAGGTGTGCAGGTAGGTAGACCTGCTGGTAGGGCCACACAACCCAGCCCCGAAATTGTGCAAGGGCACAGTGAGAAAATTTGTGGGAGTGAGACCCAAATTTTGGAGGGCACCACAGTACGGGCTATGGGAATTCGGGTTCTTAGAACCACATAGTTTAAAGAGGCCGATTGGCAGGGTACGACCCCGGGCAGTTTAATAGTGTAAATGTTTAGTAGAGTAGTTAGGAAGAGAAATCCCTTCGCACCATCCACCGCCAGTCACCGAGGAGGACGAGCTCCACACCAAGGCGCTGTGAACTGTTTGAGTAGTGAGACGCATCATGACGTGAAGTGACATTGTGTTTGTTCCATCCCTTACTTCTTGGGAGGGATTGGGAGACGAATTTGGAGATAGAGGGGGATATGGGAGACAAGACCTAGAGACGGATTGTAAATACAAGGGGGGCTAGGGTAGTGTAGCCAACGGTGGGGAGTACAGATGGTTAGGGACGAGCCTGCTCTGCTCGCCCTTCCGTGTCCCTCGCGCCACTCCACCTTGTTTTCTGTGTGCCACTGCATCTTCTCCGCTTGCTTGTTGTGCTTTGTCTCTCCTCACCGCCCCAGGACCATTTTGGAGGCTGAACTATGCAGCACTATCGACCTGTGCAGCAGCCTTTCTGCACCTTGTTGCCCTGTCCTTGTTCCACCTGTGCAGCCGACCTGTGCAGCACTTTGTTGCCAAACACCTCTTGCTGCACCCTTGTCACTTAAGGACCGCAAGCCTTGTGGCCTCGCACCTCTGCTGTGCGGCATCTTGCTGCAAAATCATCTAGCAGCTTCGGACCACTTGTTGAGTGGCATCGATGCCACGCAGCTGGACCACGTGAGAACGGCCCTGCTGGCCAATGAAAAGCAAATAAAAGCATTTTATTTATTGTTGTGTGCTAGGGATAAAGAAGTTCTGCAAGTTCAGATGGCCCTGATTCTTCAAATGGCCTGTATGCCGGTCGGGGGGTCAGCCGGTTTGTTATATGCACACAGAAGAAGCAAGAAGCAAGATGCAAGATGCAAGCAGGAAGTGCCATTTCTGAGTGTTTTGTTGTGTTTTATCTCCCCTCCAATTTTCTCTTCCAAAAAGAACAGGTCCTGGGTCATAGCATTGTAAATAAAGTTAAGTTATGTGCTTGTAAATATAAGAATGTGCCCACCGGCTGTGTTTAGTTTGACATTCCAGAAATACTCTGGTAGTTGTGGGTGTGAAACTGTTAGATAGCTGCTCAATGCAATAGGAGGGACATTTTTAGTGTTAAAACTGTTGCACACATGGGTCAGAGTAAATGCTAGGGGGAACCACACCGATGTGTCACATTTAAACGTAATGTTAATTTTGCATGCTAGGCTCTACCGGTCGTTCCACTGTTGGGTTCGACTCAGGAAGAGTCTTCTGGGAGAGGGGTGTAGTGTTGCGATTTTGAGAATAAAGGATGACCCCCCCCCCCCACCCCTCACAGGTATACGCGCCACAACATGTAGCCTCGTTTTAGTGCAGTTATTTCTTCGTGAATGTAAGGTAGTCTCCTTTCCTGTGTTAGTTTTGCGTTGAGCAGGCCCGTGAGTAGGGCGGGCTTTTGGCGCTAGCATGCCACGTGGCAGGCCTGAACAAGTCTGGCGAGGCCGAAGGGAGGCGCTGCAGGAGGGAGTGGCCAGTAAGCGTGAACCGCCAATCAGGGCTCGAGGGGAGTGGCTTATCACGGCGGCAGGAGGCGGGGCTTGGAACATTCGGGTAAGATCGGGGAGGTGCCATATAAGGCCCTGCCCCGAGCCCATTAGGCAGAGTTCGTGGAGCAGAGTTTGTGGAGTAGAGTTCGAGAGAGAACGCGGCAGAATGGGTGAGAGCAAGAACAAGAGATGAGGAGTGAAAGTCGCCCAGTCCTGAACAAGTCGAAGTGCTTGAATTGACTGTTGTAATAGCCTCGTTGTACACGAACTCTCCCCATGCCCTGTACCATGCGCAATGCGCTGTATTAATTGTGCGCTCGAGAAGACGACCCGTTCCGGGCCACAGTCGCGCGATCTCCTCCTGCCTGCCTTCTCCTGCATACGTGCCGTGACCGCCAGAGGGCTACACTACGAGCGAGCTGTCCCGGAGCGACCGGCAGCAAAGCGCATTTGGGGCGCGAACATTCTTCCTCTTCTCCCCATGTGCGTGAGTGGGCCTTGTGTTTGGGAATTAGTTGAATTGGTTAAGCTTCTGCTCTGTGTCCCCTTTCCTTCATCCTGATTATTGTACATTGTAAATAAATTGTGTTATTCCTCTTATTTGAACGTTCCTGTCCCTTCAATTAATTGGCCTCGCGTGGTATGAATAGAACCGCTCGAATCAGGTTCCATAAAAAGTAACGGCATGAGTCACGTGATACGCATACCGCTCAGGTGTACTCGATTAAACGTGGCTTGTGCGAGGCTTGGTCCCCAATTTCGTGGCAGCGTGGGTTAAAGGTACGTGCGACGTTGACCCGGTACCCTTTTTCACGCTTGCTCCAGAAGTGGCAATTCGGCCTCGTAGACATGAAGTCCCATGGGGAAAAGGGGTTTAATCCCCCCTTTGTAACGGGAACGGGCTTCAGGAGATCCGCAACAATATATATGTATGTATGTATATATATATATATATATATATATATATATATATATATATATATATATATATATATATATATATATATATATATATATATATATATATATATATATACTGTATATATATATCGGGATTTAAATTTAATTCAAAAATTGATCCAGACGTCTATTCTCTTTCAAACATTCAAACCGACAGATGTAGTTATTTATCACAGCATCTGGAGAAGTTTCACCCTTTTACTCACCTCCGTTTCGCTGTTATTTGGTGGAGCGAAAAGTCAACTGAGCTTTACAGATATATATATATAGATAGATATCTATCTATAATTCCAGCAATCTCTGTGTGTGTGTGTGTGTGTCTGTGTGTCTGTGTGTGTGTTTGTTTGTTTGTCTGTGACCGCTGTTTCTCGACAACCACGGGTCCGATATACTTTAAACTTGCCAGGTATATTGCTGGGGACCCGAGGATGTGCCTTTTCAAGGTTTCATATTAATCGGACAAGTAGTTACCGAGCTATGTCCAAAAAACGATTCAACCAATCAGAGAGCAGCGAGCTATCACGTGTGCCGAACGTGCCGAACAGACTCTGCCTCGGACGGCACATTTGAGAGCGTATTCATTTATTTCACGTTGGCAAACTATGTTGGCGTTAAACTATGTTTTAAAACTAATTAAAACTAATTTGCGATTCTTTCGCTTTCCTGCGCGTTTGTGCACGCTATGGCGATTTCTTTACCAAACTCCGCAAGCCGTTCGCTTTGGACCAAACCATTTCATGTAAATAGAGGGGGGGGGGGGGGATTGTCACCGTACTCGCAAGCCGTTCGCTTTGGACCAAACCATTTCATGTAAATAGAGGGGGGGGGGGGGGGTTGTCACCGTACTCGCAAGCCGTTCGCTTTGGACCAAACCATTTCATGTAAATAGAGGGGGGGGGGGGGGATATAATTTTAGATATATATATAGTACGGGCATGCCCTAGTCTATCTATAATTCCAGTAATCTCTGTGTGTGTGTGTGTATGTGTGTGTGTATGTGTGTGTGTATGTCTGTGACCGCTGTTTCTCGACAACCACGGGTCCGATATACTTGAAACTTGCCAGGTATATTGCTGGGGACCTGAGGATGTGCCTTTTCAAGGTTTCATATTAATCGGACAAGTAGTTACCGAGCTATGTCCAAAAAACGATTCAACCAATCAGAGAGCAGCGAGCTATCACGTGTGCCGAACGTGGCGAACAGACTCTGCCTCGGACGGCACATTTGAGAGCGTATTCATTTATTTCACGTTGGCAAACTATGTTGCCGCTATGTTGGCGTTAAACTATGTTTTAAAACTAATTAAAACTAATTTGCGATTCTTTCGCTTTCCTGCGCGTTTGTGCACGCTATGGCGATTTCTTTACCAAACTCCGCAAGCCGTTCGCTTTGGACCAAACCATTTCATGTAAATAGAGGGGGGGGGATTGTCACCGTACTCGCAAGCCGTTCGCTTTGGACCAAACCATTTCATGTAAATAGAGGGGGGGGGGGGGGGTTGTCACCGTACTCGCAAGCCGTTCGCTTTGGACCAAACCATTTCATGTAAATAGAGGGGGGGGATTGTCACCGTACTCGCAAGCCGTTCGCTTTGGACCAAACCATTTCATGTAAATAGATGGGGGGGATTGTCACCGTACTCGCAAGCCGTTCGCTTTGGACCAAACCATTTCATGTAAATAGAGGGGGGGGATATAATTTTAGATATATATATAGTACGGGCATGCCCTAGTATATAAAATGCATGTACATATGTATCTATAAATGGATGGACATATGTACATATAAATGCATGTATATATGTTTAAATATATGTATATATGTATATATAAATGTATACATAAATGTACATATATATATAAATGTATGCCTATATGTATTTATAAATGTATGTCCAAATGTATATATGTATGTATGTATATATAAATGTATGTATATATTAATTTATCACAAATATAAAAAGCAACTTACCTCGAGATGACTCATTAGAATAAGCCACTCATGCCTGAGAGTGATACTAACTGCGCTTGCACCACGTCATGCTCAGTCAGTGGATACCCTTAACCGTGGAACATGTGCTCTCGGCACCATGCCTCACATGGTTGACAAATAACTGAACAACACCCAGTGGAGGGGACGAAGATTTATTTATTATTTGTACACATAATCTCAGCTCGTGGCAGCACAAGAGCATTCTTCATGAATGACCACGGTGCCATGCACGGGCATGTCGAACGTGCTGTGTACGGAAGTGCAGGCAAGCAAATCCATATGCGTTTCCTCACACAGAGTGAGCGATGGGAGACCGCAGTGGGGGCTGAAATCGGGTCGTGCACCGAGACTCGGCCCCTGGGGCGTTTCGCCCCTCCAAACGGCTTTTCCACAACGTTGACAGGGAGAGGAGAAAAGAGGACGAATGGGGAAGTGATTTGCGTTATCGAAAGAACGTTCAACCACAATGTTATCATGCAAATGCTTGTCTGATGTTATTTCAACGTGTGTGTGTGTGTGTGTGTGTGTGTGTGTGTGTGTATGTGTATGTGTGTATGTGTGTATGTGTGTGTGTGTGTGTATATATATATATATATATATATATATATATATATATATATATATATATATATATATATATATATATATATATATATACTGTATATATTGTTGCGGTTTTAGAACCCTCACTTGTAAATAATTACTTGTAAATATCCCATTATTAAAAGGTTAAAGGTTGCACCCCTAGTGAGTCCACAAGCAACATGTAGGCCACCATAGAACTTTAGTTATTTCATTATTATGTGTTTTAGATAAGGCCGTGTTTCCAATAGTTGAATCTGCGTTGCATCAATTAAATAAGAGTAGGTCCCCAATCCAATTCCGGCCATTTTGCCAACCTCTCTCTCCCAGCGACGCCATTACGCGCCTCTGCCAGCAGCAGCCGCCTCAGCGCTCGCTCAAGCCGCCATTAACCATGCGGTCAGGCCTGAGGAAAAAGGGGGCGGAACGCCAAGAACAAGGTGTGGCCTGTCAACCAGCCGTCAAAGGCGTGGCCAGTAAGCCCTCACCAGTCAACCAGGGTTGAAGGAATATCACCGACCGGCATGGCTTTATGAAGCGCGGAGTGATCTTGGCTCGCATGATATAAGCGCGAACGCAAAGCCCTTTCACAGGACGTATTCGGCGGCGCTCAGGCGAGAGGACTTACGCGGTGTTGGAGGCGCGCACATTTGCAAAGGACTCGTGCGAGAGCGGCACTATTAACAGACTGCGCACACGGACTTCTTTTGATGAGAGAGCGCTGGTTGGACTTGGTCGGCAGCGTGCATTACAAACGGACTGGTGGGAGAGAGCGCATTTGAACGAGTTTGGTTCGAGACGCGCTTATTAATGAACTTGTCTGGGAGCGCACACGTACAGGACACCAGCCTCCCCCCCCCCCCCCCCCCCCCCCACCCCCGCTATATGTAAGGTCCGGTCATGTTCCAACGATACGCAGAGCTGCCTGCCAGGTTTTTGCCCGCTGGACTGGAGCCTCACCTGGAGCCTGGACCTCACCACTGGACCCTCTACCTGGACCTTCCACCTACCAGCTACATTCCCCGTGTGAGTGTGTATGTTCGTCTGGGGTATAGAATAAGACTGCTTTAAGACTGCCCTGTGTCCTGCTTCTTCTTCTTCCTTTCTTGTACATTCTTTCCTTTACACTTTGTGTTTGTAATAAATTCACGTGTTCTTTCTGGTTTCGTCTTAATCCCTTCGCTTTCATCCTTTCTCAATTGAGAACCTGTGACATGATTAGGAACCGCTCGGAATCGGGTTTAGTCTCATTGTCAATGGCTCGGATCGCGGATTGCCATCCGCTCGGCGTTTTCCATCGTATTCATGGTTCGAGCAGGAGTTATTTCCCTGCTTTACGGTCGGGTTAGTAAGTATGTATTTGGGACTACTTTGACCAATGACCCGAGCTAATACCGACCGGAAGGAGCGTTATAACTTCTAAGGACTCGGGACGGCCAGCTAAAAAGACAAGGGGATTAACCCCCCTTGATAAGGGGAGAGCCGACCCCTGAGATCCGTAACAATATATATATATATGTGTGTGTGTGTGCATGTATGTGTATATGTGTGTGTGTGTGTGTTTATATATATATATATACATGTGTGTGTGTGTGTGTGTGTATGTGTGTGTGTATGTGTATATATATATATTGTTGCGGTTCTCTCGCCGGCCTTCTCCCCTTATCAAGGGGGGATTAATCCCCTTGTCTTTACTGACCTGGCGCGAACCGAGACCTATTACGTCCCATCCGGACAGCGCAAAATAGGGTTTCGGGACCAAATTCTCGCTTGTACCTAAGTACTAGCGCTGCCCTGGAAGCGAGGAAACAAGCCTCACACGAATCACGTGAGGTTGGAATACGCCGAGCGGTTTGCGTACACGTGATCAGCGCAGTTATAACTAATGGAACCCAATTGGAGCGATCTTATTCGTGCCACGCTTATTCAATGGAGAAAACACGGAAACGATCGAATTCAGAAGAAAGGCAGAACAAATAGGTTTAACCATTATTACCACACGTATTTACAGTTCAGGACGAAGAGACACAGGGAAATCCTTATACACTCTTATTCTTAATTCCCAAAGACAACGGGCCCGTCTCACTCACACTCACACGGGGTATTGCAGATGGTCAGGTGTTCCCCAGCACGTCCAAGGATGGTTCTCGTGCAGCTCTCCACGGTCCCCGGCACGTCCGCGAAGATGGTGATCGATGAAGACAGGGCCACACAGCGCGTCTCTTGAGCGAAGGCGATATATCGGGGCGAACGGCAGGGAGGGCTTTTATTGCAAAGGCGGAATGGCTTTTACGGCAAAGGCGGAACGGCTTACAACGCTGCAGTCCTGTTCAAGTCCTTCTCCCCGGCAAATCCTTCACAACGCTGCAGTCCTGTTGAGGGCTTTGCGCATCGGGTTATATAGCCCCGCCCCGCGAGCCTTCTGGAACTCACCAGATTCTTCTCACCACGCCCTCTGACGCCACCACCTCTGAGCCCTGATTGGCGGCTCATGCTTACCGTCATCGCCTTTGCCGCTCCCGACCTCAACGCCGTCCCCACCTTTTTAGGCCTACCTGGTGTTAGCTCGACTTATGAACAACCAATGCTTAACAAACTGGATTGAGCCCACAGAGGTGGAATGGTTTGCCGAAGTAGGACCTATTCTCCTGTCTTTACACAACGCAGGATTAACACAGGAAAGGGGCCTACACTCACATATACTAAGACATAACTATACTACAAATGAGGCTACATGTTGCACGTGTGACTATCTATGGGGGGAAAACCTTTAACCTTTATTAAGCTCACTGTACAAATCTCAAAACCGTAGCACTGCCCCCCTCCCTCGTCAGACTCGTCCCTGAGTCGAACCTACCCAAGTGGGGACGACCGGTTTTGAGAAAGACTTGGGACTAGCTTTTAATTATGTGTGACACTTAGATGTGGTTCCCCCTAGCATTTAATCTAACCCATGTATGTGACAGTTTTACAACACTAGATATGTCGCACCTACTGCGTTGTGTAACTAACTAACAGACTCACACCCACAACTAACCGAATTGCGGAATTAATTTCAAAATACACATAAAGCCAGTGGGCAGCATCTTATTTACAACCACTAAACCTAATTATTTACATCTCTATAACTCAGGGCCTGTTCCTTGTGGAAAGAATATTTGAGGGGAGAGAAAGCACATCATGGCACCAAGACACATAACACAGTTCAAAAAGTTCACAGTTCACCATTTGCTGCTGGGCCGCATCTTCTTCTTGCTTCATCTTCTGTGTGCAATAAAAACTTAAAGTTCTTCTTTCCTGGCACACCAAAAATAAAATGTACAAAAACCCGTGGTCGTTTTTATTTTTCAGCAGGGCCAACCCTATGTGGTCCGTCTGCGTGTCATTGATGCCACTCGAAACAAGCGGTCCGAAGATGCAAGGTGAGTCTGCAGCAAATGACTGCTCAGCAAAGTGTAAGGCCACAAAACGTGTGGTCCATGTGTAATGTAGTGCAGCAAATGCTGTACATGTGCAGCAAAGTTATAATAAAGAGTATGGCAGCAAAGTGCCGCACAGTTAATCTGCACAGGTGTAGCAATGTGCAGCAGGGGTGCTGCACAGATGCAGCCAGGTGCAGCTGCACAGAGGTAGCAAGGTGCCACTGCACAGTTCAAGGTTGCTGCACACCTCCTCCTCCAAAGTGGGTCCATGGGTGGGGTGGAGAGACAAAGCACAGTCAGCAAAGCAGAAATGGCGCAAAGGTACACATCAAAACAAGGTAATGCAGCATGAGGGGCGCGGGAGAGCAGGCAGAGCAAGCTCGTCCCTAACCGTTCGTGCCCCCCAACATCAGCCTACACTACCCCCGCCCTTCCCTGTATTTACAAATTACAAATCCGTCTCTTTGTCCTGTCTCCCATATCCCCCTCTAAACCAAATTCGTCTTCCAATCCCTCCCAGGAAGGAAGAGATGGAATAACACACAATGTCACTTTCACGTCATGATGCGTCTCACTTACTCAAAACGGTCACTTGGTGCTGGTGCGGCGCTTTGTCACCTTGGTGAATGAATGTGGATGGCGTGAAGGGAATTCTCTCATTCTAACTACTCGAGTTACATTAACTTTTAAACTAACCCGGGGTCATACCCTGCCAATTGGCATCTTTAAGCTATGTGGTTCTAAAAAGCAATTCCCATTGACCACCTGGTGCCTTCCAAATTTGGGTCTCACTCCCCAATTTTTCAATCTGTGCCTTTGCACAATTTCGGGGCTGGATCATGTGGCTCCACTAGCAGGTCTACCTACCTGCGCACCTCCGCCACTGAAGTCGTCACCCGAGCTTACATTGCTCCTTGCGACTACCTAAATTGGGGAAGGCCCCTCCTGGCTCTCTCCCCCCCCTGATGCCCTCTCTGGCATTGGGCTACCCGGGTCCTCTCCTGGGGTCCTCGGGCCCCACTGAACACTACTCACAACTCTATCTGGCTCCCAGAGACTACCTGCAGCCTCACCTGGCCGACAAACTACCAGTGGCAGAGTGCTCCAATAACCATACGCACCAACAAAGCCCACACGCCCAGCCATTCCACATACTCATGCACCCAACCAAGCACTTCTAGCTACTTCCCGCACCACAGGTGTCAATATCCAAGCAATTTACGTAAACCCTCTACCTGACTTTAAACTACCCACCCCGGGTATTCGTGAAGGGGTCCATCTCCCCCCATTCACTCCTTCGCACCATGCATTCCACACCTTTTACTTCACACCAAGCATTCCACACCACCCATTCCACACCATTTATTCCACACACCAATTATTCCTGGCACACCTCTTGTGCATACATTCCTTTTTCCACTTGCACACCATGCAAGTCAATTCACTTCAACACAACTCCATTCGTCCTCAATTCCCCACTTCTGGTTATTCCCAACCAATTCCTCATTTGATCAAGCTCAATACACACAGTGATTCTCATCCAATTCCTCATTTGCTCAAGCTCTGGGTCACTCAGGCCAACTGGCACGGTCTTCAAGCAGCCATCAATCATCTGGACTGGTCTCCCATCTCTACTGCCTCTGACATAAATTCTTCCTGGGAATTCTTCCAAAGCAAACTGCTCTCTCTCATGCACAGATTTATCCCATCTCGTCTTCTGTTGTCATACCCTTCCTCCCGTCCATGGTACACGGAATCTTGTGGTGAGGTTATTGCCCAGAAACAACTTGCTTTCGTCTCCTGGAAAGCAAATGCAACGGAAGGAAATCTCATTTCCTTTCACAAAGCCCGAAACAAGTGTGTGTCCACCCTCAGGAGAGCCAGGAAACAATATCTCTCCATTCTCAGGACCGAACTCTCTTATCTGTCTCCCTCTTCCAAATCCTGGTGGCGTCTGGTCAAATCTGTTTCTGGTGTTTGTTCCCCCTCCATCCCCTCCCTCACCTCAAATGGCCACACGGCTGACTCCACACGTGAAAAAGCTGAATGCCTCAACTCTGTGTTTGCCTCTAAATCTTGTGTCCGAAACCCATCCCTCTCTGTACCCACCATACCCAGTCGTACCCAGCTGCTCCTGGACTCTGTGTCCTTTCCTCCTGACAAGGTGGAAAAGTTTCTGTCAACCCTCGACTCGGATTCTGCAACTGGACCTGACGGCATCAGCCCACGGGTCCTAAAATGCTGTTCTTCCGCTCTTTCACTCCCTCTCTCTGTTCTCTTCACCCTCTCTTTTGCTCAAGGTCATCTTCCATCTGCTTGGAAATCTGCCAACATCACCGCTTTGCACAAAAAGGTGCAAAAACAGATCCCTGCAACTACAGACCAATCAGCCTTCTCCCAATTATCAGCAAAGTCATGGAATCCATCATTGCTTCAGATATGAAATATTTCCTCTTCTCCAATGGCTTGATCTCTGATCATCAATTTGGTTTCAGACCTGGACACTCTACTCTGGAAATGCTGCTTCTGCTTTCTCAACATGGATGGAGGTCCTCAATGCCAAACAGGAAATTAGAGCAGTCTCCCTTGACATATCATGTGCCTTCGATACGGTCTGGCACCCCGCTCTGCTCACCAAACTCTCCTCTTTTGGTATCCATGGAAATCTCCCTGCATGGCTGGCGGACTTCCTCTCTAGTCGTAGTCAACGTGTGGCCCTGAATGGGTTTCTCTCATCTCCTCTTCCTGTTCAGGCTGGAGTTCCACAAGGCAGTGTTCTGGGCCCTGTGCTTTTTCTGGTCTTCATCAATGATCTCTCTGACTCTCTTGAAAATCCTCTGTATCTCTTTGCTGATGACTCTACTCTCTGTCGCTCCATTCTTCATCCCTCAGATCGGCAGTCTGCAGCCTCCTCACTCTCTGCAGACCTGGACAAAATCACAGACTGGGCAAACAAGTGGAACATGTTTTTCAATCCTGACAAATCTCACACTCTTACGTTGTCTCTCCGAAAAGACCGACTGGACAACCCTCCCATCCACTTTCTGAATAATCCTCTCCAAGGAGTTCTGTCACTCAAGCTTTTGGGTCTCACTATTTGCCATGATCTTTCCTGGGAAAACCACATTTCAAATCTGGCCTCCAAAGCCAGTCGCCAACTGGGCATCCTCCGTCGTGCGAAGTCCTTCCCTGGCACACCTGAGCTCCTCACCACATACAAGGCTTTCATCTGCAGCTCAATGGAATACTGCTCTCCCCTCTGGGCTGGTGCTCCTGCCTCACACCTAGCTCGTCTTCACGCTGTTGAAACCAAAGCATTCAGAATCATTGGAATCTCCCGCGATGAAGCTAACTCCAAGGGCCTCTCACTCACTCACCGCAGGCAGGTTGGTGGTCTTTCCGTCTTCTACCGACTCCTCTCTGGCCTTGCCCCCCCAGCTCTCTCTGGGCTCTGTCCCGCAAATATTCCTACAGGTCGCACAAGATCTGCCTGCAACCCTCTTATGGTCAAACTGCCAAAATCAAGACTCTCTGCTCACCTTCACTCCTTCATTTTCTCTTTTCTCCCACCTCTGGACCAAACTCCCTCACTCTCTTCAATCCCACTCCACCCTCCAGGTCTTTAAAACAGCTGTTCACCACCATCTCTTATCTTCCCCCATCCAAAACCTTGATCTTTTCTGCCCCCGATAATTTCACCCCAATTCCACTTTTTTGAAATACCAACTTCTGTCCTGGAAGTCCTTGGTGTCCTTGTGTTTTATACTTCCCCCTCCCCCCCCCCCCCCCTCCCACGCCTCCTCCCCCCAAGCCCTCTCCCTTCCACACATCTCCCTGCTCTCAAATGTTGTGTTTGTGTGCTTCCCCTTCTCTCCCCATCTTGTTTTCCGCTCCCTCTTTTTATATATTTTGTTTGTCTGGTTGATTTGTTTGTGAAGTAAATGTTAGCTCTTTCACGAGCCTCGATTCAGTATACAAAAAAGAAAAAGAAAAAAAAAAAGCTCAATACACAGTGATTCTCATTCACACAGCATCATCTAACTAGCTGCTTTCACCCTAAAACTCGTGCTTCCCCGTCTTCCCTTACACTAAGCACTTCCCTTGTCATTAACATCCATCTAATCTCTCTACGTCCCCGCTACCTGTACAATGTCTCGACTTAAATCTTGTCATCTACTGTCATTTACTAAATCCCTAACAATTATCCTAGCCCGCCCTCAGCTAGCTTTCACTGCCATTCCCATACTCTCATGCTCATGAGCCGAAATATTCGTGAGGAATGGCGAAACCACCACTCCCCCATGCCGGGTACCATTCGCCAACACTATGGCTAATCCATTCCTCTGAACTATGAGCCTCTCCGTGCGGCAATACATTTTCGTCACAGCTCGGCTTCGAAAAGCCGAGCAATGCATGTGGGTGGTTGGTTGCCTGTAGGTTGGGTCCGTCCGGCATTTTCGATTCAGGGGAGGAGGTTTTGTTGGGCCAAGGTTCAAGGCGCTATCTCTATGCGGAGACTTGTGGTCCCATGCACGATGGCCCAACTGCCCACGGTCAGAGCACCGCAGCCACCAGGGGGCACAGTTCCGACCTCTCCTACCCCCCCTTGAACCATGCCGTTTTCCTCTTTCGCCACGGCACAGCACCGACCATAGACGGCGGGGCCCAGCACGAATCGTGCACGGCGATCCTTGCGAGACCGTCGCGGCAACGATCCAAGCCGGTCCCCGCAGCACACAAAGCACACCACGCACCGAGGGCTCGCGTCGGCTATACATCGCGCTAAACACTCCCGGTCTGCGTCGATGCTCTGGCCGCGTTCTCAACACACGTGACCCGTTCCTCACTCGCACAACGCGGCGCTCCAGCGCCTCCCATACACTCCCTGCACTCTATTACAGCATGCTCTCCTCTTCGCGCCCTCTGGTGTGCATTCTTTCTCGCACACCGCACTCGCACCTGCACACCTAGGCGCACTCGTACGTTCCACACACTCCGTTACACACTCGCGCTCCGGCGCACACGCGTGCCATTCGCTCTCACACATCGCACCACGGACCTTCCACGAGCGCCCAGGTTCGTCGCCATCCCAAGCGCGCCAAAAATGTTTTCCCACCAAACACTTTCGCGCCATACACACCCCTACTCACCTTCGGGATTCTCTTCTCCGCCAACCATACACTCCGCCAACCATACACTCTCCGCCAACCTGCAAACCTTCATTTTTGTTAGGAAGCACGACATCGCAATGCAAATCCAAAGTTTGTGTACATTCCATTTCGACCTCCGATTTAATTTCTGATTCTGCCGTCTCTTCGGCCCAATTGTTCCTTCAATTTGAATTATTTCTTTTTCTACCGTGACGCATCGGCGCCCATAAATTTCGTCTTCATTTCGACCTTCCCGGCGCTCCCGACATTTCTTAATCCAATTTGACGATCGCCGGTTTTCCCACACCCCGAGTCGCGATTTCTATCCCCTCGGTCAACTTGACTGCGCTCTGCCCCAAGCTCGCTCCCTACGCGTTCCTCGCACCACATTACCTCGTCGTGTACCACCGCGACCTTCCCGCTCGACCTGAGCCCAATGTCCTCCCCTATTTCTTTTATGTTCTTTTCTGACTTTGCTGTCCGGGCATCCATTTTTGCAATCAATTCGCCCTTGCTACCCCTTACTTCTTCCCTTAATCCTGTTATGTCTTCATCAAACTTGACCATAAATGCCATCATTTCAGCCATAAATAATTGCATGTCTTTAGAACTCACTTGCGCAGCGGGCGCGGCCCTCGTCGCCATGTGCGAGGTGCCGCCATTTTCTTTGCCAACTGCCGCACCCTTTTCAGCTTCCACTACTACCAACTGTCCCTCTCGGTCCTGGGTCGTTAATTCTACCTTATCTACCTCATTTCCTACCCCCACAGGCATTCGACCGCTTTGGCTAGCCATGGCACGAATTAAAATTTTTGGATTTAAAAGTAAATTTCGGTCGCTCGTAATTTGGAGTGCGTTAAGCGCACTTCGGGTCCTATCCCACTCCTGACACCAAATGTTGCAGTTCTCTCGCCGGCCTTCTCCCCTTATCAAAGAGGGATTAATCCCTTTTCTTTAATGACCTGGCACGAACCGAGACCTATTACGTCCAATTCGGACAGCGCAAAATAGGGTTTTGGGACCTAATTCTCGCTCGTACCTAAGTACTCGCGCTGCCCTGGAAGCGAGGAAACAAGCCTCACACGAACCACGTGAGGTTGGAATACGCTGAGCGGTTTGCGTACACGTGATCCGCGCAGTTATAACTAATGAAACCAGATTGGAGCGATCTTATTCGTGCCAGGCTTAGTCAATGGAGAATCACGGGAATGATCGAATTCAGAAGAAAGGAAGACCAAATAGGTTTAATGATTATTACCACACGTATTTACAGTTCAGTACGAAGAGACACAGGGAAATCCTTATACACTCTGATTCTTAATTCCCAAAGACAACGGGCCCGTCTCACTCACACTCACACGGGGTATTGCAGATGGTCAGGTGTTCCCCAGTGCGTCCAAGGATGGTTCTCGTGCAGCTCTCCACGGTCCCCGGCATGTTCGCGAAGATGGTGATCGACGAAGACAGGGCCACGCAGCGCGTCTCTTGAGCGAAGGCGATATATCGGGGCGAACGGCAGGGAGGGCTTTTACCGCAAAGGGGCAGTTATTCAGCCTCGTTCACTCGCTTGCTGGAATGCACAAGTTCGTTATATAACCCGCCTGGCTGCGCCCGCATATCTCTAGCGGCCAACTCTTCTTCCTCAACCCTTGGTGTTGGTTAGCGCACACGTTCTTATTCGATAGTCAAGTTCAACAAGCCGTACAATGCAAGCCTTCTCTCTCTCCTTTGCAAGTCCCCCCTCTCCTCTGCAAGTCCTTCACAACGCTGCAGTCCTGTTCAAGTCCTTCTCCCCCGGAAAGTCCTTCACAACGCTGCAGTCCTGTTGAGGGCTTTGCGCATCGGGTTATATAGCCCCGCCCCGCGAGCCTTCTGGAACTCACCAGACTCTTCTCACCACGCCCTCTGACACCACCACCTCTGAGCCCTGATTGGCGGCTCATGCTTACCGTCATCGCCTCTGCCGCTCCCGACCTCAACGCCGCCCCCACGTTTTTAGGCCTACCTCGTGTTAGCTCGACAAATGAACAACCAATGCTTAACAAACTGGATTGCGCCCACAGAGGTGGAATGGTTTGCCGAAGTAGGACCTATTCTCCTGTCTTTACACAACGCAGGATTAACATTGGAAAGGGGCCTACTCTCACATATACTAAGACATAACTATACTACAAATGAGGCTACATGTTGCACGTGTGACTATCTATGGGGGGCAAACCTTTAACCTTTATTAAGCAGCTCACTGTACAAATCTCAAAACCGTCGCAATATATATATATATATATATATATATATATATATATATATATATATATATATATATATATATATATGTGTGTGTGTGTGTGTGTGTGTGTGTGTGTACATATACCTGTGTGTGTGTGTGTGTGTATATACATGTGTGTGTGTGTGTGTGTGTGTGTATGTATGTGCGTGTGTGTGTGCATCTATTTATGCACTTTATCATGTGTGATGCCATGCACAGGGTAAATATGCGGTACAGTAAATATATGACATATCCCATTACTTGTATTTTATGAGTAAAAGTGTTTTCAAAGAGAGTAATGTGTGACCATGAAGCATGAATTATGAACCAAAGGAGGGACTAACAACACCCGCATAGAACAATGGATGCATCGTGAGTAATGGGTAAATTCTGGAGGAGCTTCGTCCTGATGGATTTACATTCAATCCTCAATCTCTTTGAAATGGTGAGAAAGTCAGGAGCCTCGAGTTGTTCGTTATGAAATGCTAACAGTACATATGCTTGCTTGGCGTTTCCGTATGAACACTGCACAACAGGAGTCGAGGCTCATGGAGGAGCAGGACGTTAGGAGGGGAGACAAGATCGAGATACATAAATCTGACCAATACCAGATTACCATAATCAGGTTATTACCGATCGTGAGGTCCACTAGCTCCAGAGACTATGTGTGTGTGTGTGTGTGTGTGTGTGTGTGTGTGTGTGTGTGTGTGTGTGTGTGTGTGTGTGTGCGTGTGTGTGTGTGTATATACACATCCAATGAAAGAGGTTTATATAATATATTACATATGATGTAGCCTTCATAATTGGCGATTTACATCACAAAAACTTTGCAGTGTGGTCTTGCAGGGCAACATATGGTTATGGTATGTGAGTGTATGTCCCAAAAACATGTTTCAGGTGCACAGTTTGTCCTAGAAAACACTTTGTGGAAAATTATATTTTGTTGCATTTTATAGCATCCAGTGTTGTCAAGGCCAAATATGGGTACAGAATATCCCAATTGTTTTTTCAAGTGTATTCCAGAAGAAATAATTGTCACTTTGTGGAAATATCAGCTCTTTAAGTTGCCCACCGAAGGGTGGCCAAGATGGGCACCCCTCGAGGATGGGAATGTTGTGCTCGTTTTCTCAATAATATTTACGTATACGGAACTTTATCTTCCCTGTGCTGCATGTCCAAGTTCCTCTTGCATGGGTTATTGAAAAAGTATCCCCCTCTGATCAGGATAGATCAAAAAGAGGTAAATGGAGGCTTGGAAATCTGCGCTATAACTTTTCCCACCTAACGGACGACGATACAGGAGGTCTACATTCGGATCGAATCATTTCTGATTGTCAGCCAGAAAACCCATGATACGACCATCAATCCAGCAATCGATTCGCGAGGATATCAAAGGATCAAAAATGTTTATCTTCCTTCGACAAACTTAATAATGGATTAATCTACCTTGCATTATATATACTAGGGCATGCCCGTACTATATCTATATCTAAAATTATATCCCCCCCTCTATTTACATGAAATGGTTTGGTCCATGAAATGTTTTGGTCCATTCGCAACGCAAAAGCGAACGGCGAACGCTTTACATGAAATGGTTTGGTCCATGAAATGTTTTGGTTCATTCGCAACGCCAAAGCGAACGGCGAACGGCTTGCGAGTACAGTGACAATCCCCCCGGGGTTTTTATTAGTTTTAAAACATCGTTTAACGCCAACATAGCGCCAACATAGTTTGCCGACGGGAAATAAATGAATACGCTCTCAAATGTGCCATCCGAGGCAGAGTGTGTCCTCCACGTTCGGCACACGCGATCGTTCGCTGCTCTCTGATTGGTTGAATCGTTTTTTGGACATAGCTCGGTAAGTAATTGTCCGATTAATATGAAACCTTGAAAAGGCACATCCTCGGGTCCCCAGCAATATACCTGGCAAGTTAAAAGTATATCGGACCCGTGGTTGTCGAGAAACAGCGGTCACAGACAAACAGACGTACAAACGTACAAACGTACAGACAGAGATTACTGGAATTATAGATAGATATATATGTTGTAGATGTTGGTGGTGGACTAAAAAATGGAAATCTCCATTTTGTGTGTGACACACATGACACACATGCATATATATATACACACACGTGCAAATATATACACACACATACACACACACACACACAATGCATACATATACATACACACACACAAACACACACACACACACACACACACACACACACACACATACACACACACACACACAGATATATACACACAAACATATACACACACATACACACACACACACACACACACACACACACACACACACACACACACACACACACACACACACATATATATACACACACACACACACACACACACACACACACACACACACACACAGTGAAAGTTGATCTTCGTTCGAATGAAGCACAAAGCTGCGGGGTGGCACCATTAGTCTAGTAGGAAGACTAGGTCCCCCTGCACCCCCCGGAGATATACTTCTAATCAGTGTTTCTAGATTGGAAACAATGTGTAGAAAATGACTAGCCATGGCCCCAAGCTGAAAGAATGTCCCACATACCATTTTTATGCAAATTACTGCTGCCATTATCAAAAAAAGACTAGGTCCCCCTGCACCCCCCCGGAGATATACTTCTAATCAGTGTTTCTAGATTGGAAAAAATGTGTAGAAAATGACTAGCTATGGCCCCAAGCTGAAACAATGTCCCACATACCATTTTTATGCAAATTACTGCTGCCATTATCAAAAAAACGATTTTTGACATATCTCAGCCAATATTGCAGATAATTGAAAAATGAAGGTGTCTAGACCCATGTTTTGAAGGGCATAGATCATGATAGAACTATTCATAACATGATTACATGTGTCTATGGTATACTAGTATGCTAATTAGTGCTTTATTTACAAAATAATCACAGTTTTACGAAATAATAGACTCATATTAAGGTCCGTCTACACAGACGTTAACACAAAGTTTTATTTTTCTAAATACCCTGTGAAATTCACCGAATGCCCTGTGAAACCTGGGATTCTTCTCCAGCTTTTTCAAGGGCCCGACTTTTCCCTTCCCTTTGAAGGCACTGGTGCAGTCTTCTCCGCTGAACACATAGTACCCCAGGAGAGTGGCACAGTAGTCCTCTCCCAGGGATTCTGCCAGCTCAGAGACGTTGACAAGTTGGCGATGCTTCCCTGACCCTGTATCCAGGTACACCGTCAGCTTGATGTTGTGGGCATGGTGGAGCAGGATCAGGAGGATGTCTGTGTCCGGTGTTCTGACTACAGCGTTCTTGTATCCGATGGTAGCAGCATGATGGAGGTACAGAACCACCCTGGTATCAGTCTCTTCCTGGTTGCTGTAGATCGTGGGGAGTTCACGTACCTCGACCTGAAACACAAAAAGGCACCGCATTTCAATCACCAGTCACTGCCAGTTTCAGTATATCTCCGGGGGGTGCAGGGGGACCTAGTCTTTTTTTGATAATGGCAGCAGTAATTTGCATAAAAATGGTATGTGGGACATTTTTTCAGCTTGGGGCCATAGCTAGTCATTTTCTACACATTTTTTCCAATCTAGAAACACTGATTAGAAGTATATCTCCGGGGGGTGCAGGGGGACCTAGTCTTTTTTTGATAATGGCAGCAGTAATTTGCATAAAAATGGTATGTGGGACATTTTGTCAGCTTGGGGCCATAGCTAGTCATTTTCTACACATTTTTTCCAATCTAGAAACACTGATTAGAAGTATATCTCCGGGGGGTGCAGGGGGACCTAGTCTTTTTTTGATAATGGCAGCAGTAATTTGCATAAAAATGGTATGTGGGACATTATTTCAGCTTGGGGCCATAGCTAGTCATTTTCTACACATTTTTTCCAATCTAGAAACACTGATTAGAAGTATATCTCCGGGGGGTGCAGGGGGACCTAGTCTTCCTACTAGACTACATTGGCTGAGGGAACTGTTGTGCCAGCTTTTGAAGTGCCCTCTCCTCTGTAGGTTGGAGCAGGAATTTGGCCATGGTGCCGGAGATAGTTCACCCACTCTTCCCAAAGACACCGTAGAATATTTAAGTTCCACCAATAATTCTGGCGGCCGGAACGTCCAGGTTGGCGTCCAACCGATGGATCGGCACACACATTGATGAATCGCTCTTCCTGTGAAACACTAGGATGCCGGTTTATTCCTGCGTCGGGATTCGAACCTAAGCTCGACTCAAGTGCGCGTACCTCTCAGCCGTCCTGCCAGCGGACGCTGAGCGGAAGAAGATTAAAAACAATGGGATTGAATCTGGAGAATTCCAAGCATTCCTGAGCTTTGGAATATCCTCCCCCTTGTTATTCCCTCCTCGGGCGGGGTCACGCGTGCCGAGGCGGGGCGGCATCGCCAGACCTGGGAGAGGGCGGGGGTGCACGGGGGTAAGAGCGGGGGGACTTGGAAGCAATCTTGCGCCGAAAGTTCCCAACAAGGGACCTGCATTGCCAGGACAGGAGAACGGACGAGCGAGCAGCGAACAAGTCGATTCTCTCCTCTCACCCATACACCGCCTAATCCATCGCTTCACAGTCCCTCGGGGAAGACCGCGAACAAACTTTGAACTCAAGTAAGTAACAAATGTTGAACTTTTTCTCGCTCTCATCAACCTCTCGAGCTGTTATTGTGTTCGCGAGGCCCCGTCGTGCTTTTAAAAGCTGCGTCATAACTTGTGTGAAGGTTTTACGTTTTTTCCCAGCAGCTCCAAAACAATTCGCCAAAAGTTTTGAATTCTTGCGAAAAGTATTTCTCTAGTTCTCCCCTGTCGCGCTGCTTAAAAGTGTTTTGGTGGGGGTGGGTTTGGACCCTCGTGGCACAAATGTTGGTTCTTTACATGACAAGATGCCAAAATTACATGCTATTACATGTCAAATGCCATGCCAATTACATGCCATGCCAAAATCAAGACTCTCTGCTCACCTTCACTCTTTCATTCCTCTTTTCTCCCGCTTCTGGAACAAACTCCCTCACTCCCTTCAATCCCACTCCTCCCTCCAGGTCTTTAAAACAGCTGTTCACCACCATCTCTTATCTTCCCCCATCCAAAACCTTGATCTTTTCTACCCCCGTTAATTCACACCAGATGCACTTTTCTGGAATACCGACTTCTTTCCTGGAAGTCCTAGCAGTGTCCATGTGTTTTATATCTCTCCCACCCCCACCCCCCTTCCCACGCCTCCTCCCCCCAAGCCCTCTACCTCCCACAGATCTCCCGATGTCCCTGTTCTCTACTGTTGTACTTGTGTTCTTCCCCCTCTCTCCCCATCTTCTCCCGCTCTTTATTTCGTCTTATGTGCCCGTTTTTTTTTGGGGGGGGGGGGGGGGGGGGATTAATGTTAGCTCTTTCACGAGCCTCGATCTTGTATACAAAAAAAACAAAAAAAACCCCTATGAAAACCTGTCAATGCCCAATTAGCATCCACACCTGATTGAATACCTATTTGCACCTCCTTCACTGAACGTGAACATTCGAATTCAGTTTGTAGAGGTACGGCCATTAGGACAGGTAATCTTTGTTTTAAAGATGTTTTGACGTCCAGAGGTTCGGACAGGCAGGACAGCCGGATTAATGTCGCATCTGAAGGACCACAAGCAGTCTTATTGTCAGATCCCAGGGAGGGACAACTTAAGAGCAAGTTACCCTTGAGCTAAGTTAACACTATATTTTGCAAGCATATTGAGAGGATTCCATTGATCCCATCTTACCTTCTGACGTCACTGATTAGTGGTGAGAAAATAGGTGAGAAAGGTGTGGCGAACATTATCGCCCAGAGGTAACCACACTCTCCTCTAAGCTGTCTAGCCTGGGTTCGAATCCTGATCCAGTTATAAACTGTCATCCCTGTGTTTCACAGGCAGGGTGATGCCTCAATGTGTGTGCCGTCCCTAGGATGGACGTTAATCTTGGAGTTCCATCTGCTGGAATTAGTTGGTGGACGCTAAATATGATCATGTAGCGTCCTCCGCAAAGCCCGGACCATGTCCAAGTTCAAAATTATTTCTCCAACGACTTAACCGAAGGCCAGGCCTAGCCAGCAGGTTCGTGAAAGACTTGGGGGAAAAATAACCCTCCCCACCTCCTCCAACCCCACATGAACATGGGCCGCTAAGGAAAGAAAAAAGTTTGAGAAAAGTAAGTGGAGAAGAGAGGATCTGGGAAGAAAAAGGATGTGATGGTAGGTGAGGAGGACAGGGAAAGAAGAAAATATACTGATGGGAGATAAGACGAAGAGTTGGGGAGGGAGGTTGCTCTGCTTTCTCCGTACGTAATATATAGATGAGCCATCTTTATTTTAAGATGAGTCTGTGTATTGATTTACTTCTGCCCAAGTTCTGGTCATGGATTCCTGATCAAGCCGATTGGCAGAAGCCGCTTGCGACAAACATTCCGTTTTGAGTAGGAATGACTTCGGTACCGGTATTCAAACGCCACCATTTGCCTGGAGTAGAGTTTGTGTTTGTTCGCCTTCTGATAAATAATGCTTCGCCGCAAGAACGAGAACCCAGGTCCGATTCTGTCTCCGCCGCAAAAACAACACGGCAGTGCTCCGCTTGCTTTTGCCGCCTGCGTTTTCCAAGAGCTTCAAAGGGCAGCACTATGCCCAACACAGCGATGGGCATTGAGAGTCGTGGAATGAACCGGTACTGTGTGCCTTCGGGTCGATGGGGGCGGTCCTTCCCATGCCTTATCCCATTCATACTCAAATCAGGCAGGGACACTCATTACAGGGTGTGGTGTCATAATTGGTCAGGAAAATGAAAAAATGAGATCAATTATTTCATGAAAAGAAATGTGTCCAAATACCTTTTAACAGTCGTTTCCATGGTAGCCCAGGAGCATTAGCCAAAAATGAAGGGGAAGACTAGAAGAAATTAGTAGAAAGCTGATTTTTTGCACAGAGCTCCAGAATGTCATGTGGATACTCACAGTACAAAGTCCCTCTCTCTCTCGGGTCATTTAATTTGGAGAGGATGATGATGAGGAGAGGAGGAGAGGAGAGGATTTGGATGAGGAGAGGAGAGGAGGAGAGGATGATGAGAGGAGGAGAGGAGAGGATGATGATGAGGAGAGGAGGAGAGGAGAGGATGATGATGAGGAGAGGAGGAGAGGAGAGGATTTGGATGAGGAGAGGAGAGGAGGAGAGGATGATGAGAGGAGGAGAGGATGAGGAGAGGAGAGGATGGAGAGGACATTGATTTAGAGGGTGATAACAGTGTTTAAGTCAGGAATAAGAAAAGTGACATTCAGTTAACACGGTACTGTCCAAAACACTAGAACATGTTGGGATGACTGGGATCAAAGAGTTGGCCTGCTTTTGTGTCGTATTGTAATTAAATGTCAAATCCCCATATGTTGTTTACCTCTTGCAGGCCTTGTGGTCACAATGTGAAACATTTTGCATTAAATAAAATAATAGCAAATTAAACTTATCATGATTTTGATGTTGTTTTTGCATTACAGCAGCGACAATTTTGTCAGCCATCTTGGATTATATCTACATATCATTATCTGAGGTCACTGAAATATATTCTATTAAAATCCTAGTGTGCTAAAACATATATTTAGCCACGAAAAGTACACTTTTATGAGCTTCTAGGCTGAAGTTATCCATATTTATGTATTTTCCATCCAACCGGCGGCCATCTTGAATTTTGATAATGCCACAAGGTGGGACTCGTGGGACTTTATATTGTGGGCATCCACATGGTATTCTGAAGCTCTGTGCAAAAAATCAGCTTTCTACTAATTTCTTCTTGGTCCTAACCTAATGCTCCTGGGCTACGGTGTGTCTCCTGCGTAATATCGTGGTGGTGGTGGTGGTGGTGGTTAGAGTATGGTCGTTTAAATTCGACCTGGACTTTAGTTCATCTATAAAAAGCAGAAAAATTTCACCTTTTGGAATGTAGGCCTATGTTGATGAATTTTCCATTTTTGAGGCAGTTTCGCGAATTTGTGGTGCTGCCCAATGCGTGCCAACTAACCAACCGATACCCAAAGCCAGATTTCCTGCCTCATAGATGTGTTGAGAATCAAAAATGGCAGAAAATGAGAGAACTCAAGAGGATTGATATGAAACCAACTAGGCTATTGAAATGTACACCTGTTAGGGGGGGGGGAGGGGGCTGCCCCCCCAAATAGGTATTTGCTTTCTTCTCAGAAACTACACATGCAATTCTGATGAAACTTAACCACAACCTTAATCACCCGTGTTGTCCGGAAATTTGTTCCTGGCATGTGATGTTTACATGCTTTGGAAAACATGGCATTACAGTAGACCCCTATTGACGAGCACCTTGGGAGCAAGCCATTTATAGAACAGCGTCCTGCACTGGGTGCGTACCCGTCCTGAGTAATTCTATACCGAAGGCATAGGATAGCGGATAGCTTCCGCTGTGATGGGATACTTGTGCCTCCTAATCCTTCCGTATGCAGCACAAGGCTGCAGGTAGCATCAATGGCTGCGGGCACGGTTGTAGGCTGATGCAATTCCCCCTTTCGGTTAGAGTAGGGAATTGTAATTTGTCCAGGGTGCCACCTAAAGCTCGCCTAATCTTCACGAAGGACATGGGACATTTAATGTCCACCAACTGTTGCTGACAGATGGGACACCATCTGAGAGACGGCATACACACTACAGGTGAGTGTCTGTACGTCTAGTTCGAGATTCAAACCCAGGCTAGCCGGCTTAGAGGTGAGTGTCTGTACCTCTCGTCTAGGCAATCCTGCCAGCCCTGTGTGGTTCTGCAGCTGGAGGATAATCTTGAAAAAGTGATGGATCATTTTTTGTAATCTGCTTTACAAGTTCAACAAGAAAAAGAACAATCAGAGATTGCAAACCCTCGCCAGGATGTATTTTCAGTGGTTTTTTAAGGCTTTTGTGTGAAAACAAATATGGCGGCCGAACCACGTGACCGATGACGTCATCATTTTTTTTTTCTCCACCAGTTTATGCCGACATGGCGCTCAAGAAATTTCATCTTTATAGGATGAAGTTTTGTACTTGTCGAATTATGACGTCATAATAGAGGCACCTATGACATCATCATTAACATATTTTATTCCCAATGGACAGTTCTTTACAATTTTGTCATGTCTCAAGTTTTTCTATTCAGCGCTTTCCGAGATATGGAGGTGCAAAGTTTTTCGATTTTTCCAAGATGGCGGCCGAACCACGTGACCTATGACGTCATAATTATCTTTTTAAAATTCTGCAGGTGAAGTTGCACCTATGGTGAAAATTTCCTGTCAATCGGACCAACGGTTGTAGAGAAAATCATATTTATTCTGTGCGGACAAACAAACAAACAAACAAACGGACTCAAATGCAATACCCTCTCCTCTGGCGAGCGTAAAAATCATTTGGTACTATGAAGAAAAGCCAAAGGGAAATTTCAAACCTTTCTCCCCAAAAGGCAAATTTTACTCCGACTGAGCCAACTCGCTTAATCTCGAAGACGTAGCGGATGCTCAGATACACAGAACTAGGGTGTTTTGTGGATCTTTCCCAAATACCTTGAGGCCAAGATTGTATGATCTGAGCAAAGCTGTATTTAAGCTTATAAAATGAGCTAAAGGCGATTAAGTTGCATCTAGATATCTGATACTGCTTGTGACGCGCGCTTTTGAGACTTAAAACAGTACCATGATTGTACGTGGGGCGTTCAAAACGTTCTCAGAATGAGGTACAGTGTCTACAGAAAGTATTCGCACCCCTTGACTTTTTCACATTTTGCTGTTACAGACTGAATTTAAAATGGATTAAATTTAATTTTTTTGTCAACGATCGAAACACAATACCCATAATGACAAAGTGAAAACATGTTTTTAGAATTCTCTACAAATTTATTGAAAATGAAACACAGAAATATCTAATTTACATAAGTGTTCAACCCCTTGAGTCAATACTTCGTTGATACAGCTTCAAGCCTTCTTGGATATTTCTGTCTCAGCTTTGCACATCTGGATTTGGGGAGTTTCTCCAATTTAGCCTTGTAGATTTGCTCAAGCTCAATCCAGTTATATTATAGGGAGCGCCGGTGAACAACAATCTTCAAGTCTTTCCACATATTCTGAATGGGATTCAAGTCTGGGCTTTGGCTGGACAACTCAAGGACTCTCACATTCGTGTTCTGAAGCCATTCCATTGTGTTACGGATTCGGCACTTATTATTATTATTATTGTGGGTTCTAAGTATTATGGGTATTGTTGTTTAAGGGAAATGGTTATTGTGGTTAAAAGGTTAAAAGCGCTCATGGTAAAAATGAGACAGGAAATCGGATCGTGACCCGGAAGAAAAAGGCGTTGAAGAAGAAGAAGGCAGAGGACAGTAAAAGACTTGCCTTGAAGCTCTGTACGGAGCGTGGTTGGGCGAACGTTGCAAGTGGACTTTGAGACCTTGAAAGGAAGTTCGAGCGATAGGTGATATCGCCGGAGTATTGTGGAGCCTGCGTAGACGGGTATCGGCATTGAGATTCTGGAGAATCCTTGCCTAGAACCTCTGGCTCGAGTGAGGGCCGTCCGCCATTTCGCCCCCGCGTGCTACCTTCATCGGAAAAGGTTTTTGTCACGTCGGTTGGGCTTATCCTCCAGTGGTTTGCCGGGAACAGCTGTGCAATAAAGTGGCGTGTGAAGATTGCACTGCGGTTCGCTGATTGAACGGTGCAGGTGCACGTCTGGATCACGTCTTTGGGAGTTCCCTTTCTACCGCAGGTTTGCTGGGTGTTGGACCACGTGACTTCTGTGTCGCTTCGACCGTCTATGCGGACATTGTTCCAACGATTGCCGGAGCGCATCAACTTCGCCTTGGAGGGCTATAGAGACATTGAGGAGGGCTCGGTTCCATTTCCTGGGAGTGCCGTGAGTTTGGGGTTACCATCTTAAGATATTGATTGTAGGGTTGATTGCCACCATTGTTGTATGGTTCTTTTTGTGTGCTTCTAATATAATATTTGTGCATTGACAACCAAGGGTGTGGTTTCCTTATTGATTTGGATTGTTTCCTTTGAGGGTTTCATGGATGGTTTCATTAGTGGTTGATTTCGACACGGAATAACATCTATATCTTTCTGCCGGGGTTCCTCTCGGGGTTCGGAGGTTACCGAGACCAGGAGATTGCAGAGGACCCCGTAACAATTGTTGCTCTGACTATGTTTGGGGTCATTGTCCTGTTGGAACATACATCTTCACTGCTATCTAAGATCGTTTGCACTCTGAAGCAGGTTCACCTCAAGGATTTGCCTGTATTTGACTCCATTTAATGTTCCCTCGATTCTTAGATGTCTCCTAGTCCCTGCCACTGAAAACATCCCCATAGCATGATGCTGCCACCACCATGCTTCACGGTTAGAGATTGTGTTAAATAGGTGATGAGCTGTGCTCAGTTTCCAGCAGATGTATCGCTTTGCATTCAGGTGAAAGAGTTAAATTTTCGTCTCATCAGACCACAGAATCTTTGCCTCATGCTCTGAGTCTTTCACATATCTTTTTCTCAGGAGTGGCTTCCGTGTGGCCACTCTCACATAAAGCCTAGATTTGGGAAGTGCTGCAGAGACTGTTGTCCTTCTGGCAAGTTCTCCATCTCAGCCAAGGAACTCTGTAGTTCTGTCCGAGTGGTTATTGGGTTCTTGGTCACCTCCCTGATCAACGTCCTTCATGCTTGGTTGTTCAGTTTGGTCAGACGGCCAGCTCTAGGAAGAGTCTGGGTAGTTCCATATTCTTTCCATTTCCGAATGATGGAGCTCACTGTGCTCTTGGGAACTTCCAACACTAGAAATTGTTTTATACCCTTCCCCAGATCTAGGCATCCTCACAATTCTATCTTGGAGTTCTACGGACAGTTTTTGGACTCCATGGTAGAGATTCTGTTCTCACGTGCACTGTCAACTGTGGGACCTTCTATAAATATAATAATAATAATAATAATAATAATAATTTAAAAAAAGGCAGTGTCTGTCCGTCCAGCTGTCTCCTCCATAACTCCAACACCATGAAACCTAGCGGCCCCAAACTTTGCATGCATACACCTGGACCTCCAACGGATTGCTAGGATGAAAACTGGGTGTTTGGGTATGTTATAACATCCTTTTTGAAGATGATTAACGAGGTGCTAATAAGAAAAAAAGACAATTTGGTGGTGTACCAATATGGCGGCCCACAATCCTTGTCATCCCACTGCACCTCGCTGGGTTCTTAAGCCGCCATTTTGTTTCGGCCTACTCAAACGTGCCTTGCCTTGGAAACACGATCGACGATCATTACATAATTGAAGAATATCATCAAAATCTGGATTCGGATATGAGGATTGGGTGCTGTAGACCTCCAAATCTGGAGTGAAATCTGACAAAATTTACTCTATCTAGCGATTGGTGAACGCTGTTTTTGCAAGCCATGGCGTTACAGTAGACAGAGCTCACATTTTGTGCGATATACTAATAGTGCTGTCCACCCGGAAAACATTGCTGCTGAGCTTAACACGACTGTGCACGTATGGGTTTGGGAGGCCCTGGCAGCTTTTCGTTTTTGAATAACTTTATTATACAAACGTCGATTTGCATGACCTTGTCTGTATACTCCTAAAAAGTTGTGACATGAGAAAATTCGTTCAGTTTCGATAGAACATTTAAAAAATCGGGGTGGTCTATCGGGGGGATGGCTTGTACCCCAAAATAGTGTTTGCTTTTTTCTCAAACCTGCACACACAATTTCGATGAAACTTCACCACAACCTTCATCATCCGTGATGTACCAATATCTGTTCAAGGCATTGGAAAAATTGGGGTCTGAGGAGGTACACAGGGTGGGAGGGGGTTGCCCCCCAAAATAGGTATTTTTTTGTTTGTTGATTTAAAGTCGTATGATTATGTTAGTATGATTCTACATGCTGCCCTGTCTTCTAGCAACCATTGGAATTGGTTTAAAATACCTTTAGTCAGTGCAGAATACTGTTTATTTTACCAGGTGAGCGCCAGGAGTATTGCCCCTATTCTTCCTCGATATGCCACTGCTCCAGTGTACTTGCGATCTGTTTTTAAAATTCCCTCCAGATGATGGACCCAGATTGCGTGGATCATATTCCCGTCAGGAAGCGACTCATTGTTACCCGGCAACGCCCGGTACTTTTGCTAGTATATCGATAAATCAGAAGAAATTAAATAAGTCGTGGACGTAGCTTCAACACGGTCGATCTTTAATTTTCGATAAGCTTTCGACCTACAGGTCGAAATTCTTAGTCTTCTCGAGTTCAACGAGTCAGAGTAGAACTCTTTCGTGTATCTATGCGTATATATATATATATATATATATATATATATATATATATATATACACATATATATACACACACATATATACAGTATACACACATGGGGAAAGTATTTTTTTAGCAATTATTTATCCTACACTGGTATATTGAAGGACTGTTAGGATAGCCTACAGGTATGTGGCATTCATCTGAGCTCTCTAGCCTGGGTCCGAATCTCCATCCAGCTATAAACTCTCATCCTGGTGTTTCACATGCAATGCGAGGCATCAATGTATGTGCCCTTCTTGAGAAGGAGGTTAAACCAGAAGACCCATCTCCCAGCATTGGTCGTTGGTGAATGTTAAAACTGCCTCGGTGTCTTTCATGAGGACTAGGCGACTTACCGAAAACAAATTACCTGAAATGAAGACTACTCACCTGAAACAAAATACAAATTATTGGCCAAATTGTCTCGCAACTCATACCTGCTAAGTGTGACGAGTATGCCAATACCTGTAACGTGAGTTGAGTAGAGGATGATGATGATGATGGTGACTATCACCATCATCATGAAGATATTTACTGACAAAATAAGTTGGCGTCTTGAATTGTACAATTGTATCTCGTTCCAATAACATTTTGAACACTCCATTTAAGGTTTGTTGTTTTTATCCAAAACGTTTGAAAGTCAACATCGCAAGGGGAAAACATGGTTTCATTGGACGCATTCATCCAAGTCGTGAGTCATCATGCATTGCAAAGGGAAGAAATAATTTCAGAATCAGATATGTTAACATCATAGGTACAAATATCACTGGGAAAAAAGATGCAAAATCCAGAGATCAGAAAATTCGAAGCTTTCCAGGTGGAGTGAATTTCAAGGGGTTTTAAATTAGAGAAGAAGATTTTGCGAAGAGGAAGGGAAGGGTTAATTTGCAGGACTAGGAATAGAAGGGGAAGGAAATTAGGAGAGGAGATATAAGTAAGAGGAGGAGAGGGAGGGAAAGAGATGTTTGGAGCTTATACGGATAAATCACACGAATGTTTCGTACATAATACGTAGATAGCTCTGTAATGAAGGCAATACTTTGTGGAGCAGTCCGAACAGACACTGCCAGATGATTAATTCTTTTAAAATCATTAATTATTTTTAATCTACCAAAAACAAGACCAATAGTCTAACAACGGCGTAGCCGGTCTTGGATCTGCTGTCCCCATGTCATGTGACCAGATCCTCAGCTCTGATTGTTGGACATTTGTGAGAGACACACATACATACACCAGACGGATAGACAAACGCTGTTCCAGACGATGAGGACTTCCGGTTCCTCGGGCGAGTGAGGCGTGCTTCGAGCTCTCCACGGCATCGAAGTTTTAGTGTTTTCCCATTCTTGTCTTTGTCAAATTTCCACTGGTTATTTTGCTGTGTACGTGTTATTGTGTGTTTCTAGTTGGTGTTGGTTTGTGGTTCGTGCAAACTTGTGTGTAGTTAATCGTTTTCTGAGTCGTACCTCGTGCGCGGCCTGGTGACTTGGGGCTTCCCTCCCCCCTTCGGTGTTTTGTCGGTTTGGGTTATTTCCTCCGCTGCATTGCTTGTTTCTTTTATTTTGTTTTCTCCCCCTCACGTCACGTCCTGAGACAAAGAATTATATATTGATTCTTTCTCTCCTCCCGGACACGTGCTTGTTCGCTCTCCTCCTCGTCTCGGCTTGTGCCTCGCCCCCTGTATCTCGTTTTCTTCCGCCTCTGCTCCTTCTTTCTCAAATCCACGTTCTCGCTTGGAGACTTTTCCCGGATTGTTTTTTCATGGTTCTGTTTGGATATTGTTGGAATATGTTTAAACCGCAGCCGTGATGCTGACGCCCCCCCCCCCCCCCCCCCCAGAATTTACATGTTTTAAACGTTTCCCAGTGTATACCCTGGTCAGAATAGGTACACCGTATCCCTGCGTGTCGTAAGAGACGACTAAGAGGGTTGGCGTCAGGAAGGGCATCCGGCCATAAAAACATTGCCTCAAAAAAGAGAACCATGACAATCACAAGTACATATGGGCAGGGTGCAGCCCGAAGTGGAGATCGGTTTCTGAGGTTTGGGACATGGAATGTGGGGACAATGACAGGGAGATCAGGAGAAGTGGTGGAAGTATTGGTCAGAAGAAGAGTGGACATATGTTGTGTGCAAGAGACGAGATGGAAGGGAAGTGGTGTGAGAATGGTGAAGGGTAGGCAGGGACAGAAATACAAGTTTGTGTGGCAAGGGTGCCCGGAGGGCGTGAATGGTGTTGGTGTCCTGTTTTCTGAGGAGTTTGTAGACAGTGTGGTGAGTGTGACTAGAGTGAGTGATAGGTTGATGATGGTGAAAATGATGATTGGAAAGCTCTTGGTGAACGTCATCTCGGGATATGCTCCGCAGGTTGGTCGAAGCGATGAAGAGAAGGACAAGTTCTGGTGTGCGATAGAGAAGCTGATGGAAAACGTGAAAGATGAGGAAGTTGTTGTGGTGGGAGGAGACCTGAATGGACATGTGGGAAGGAGTATGGATGGTTTTGAGGGAGTTCATGGGGGTTACGGATATGGTGTGAGAAATGGAGAAGGTGAAAGGATTTTGGAGTTTGCTGATGGAGCTGATTTGTTGATTTGTAATACTCAGTTCCAGAAAGAGGACAATAAGCTTGTTACATACATGTCAGGTGGGTCGACGACAACTGTTGACTACCTGATGGTGCGTCGGCGAGATAGGGGGCACCTCCGGGACACAAAGGTGATCCCGGGGGAGGAGGCTGTTTCACAGCACCACTTGGTTGTCTGCGACATAAGGGTGAAAGGTGCAAGGAGAGCTCGGCGGGTGAAGTACCAACCGAGAATGAAGGTGTGGAGGTTGAAAGAGGTGACAGTAAGGGAGGCATTAAAAGAGAGGCTGAGTAGGGTAAAGGATGATGTGGTTGAGCTTGAAAGTGGTTGGATGTCAATGAAAGCTAGTCTGTTGGGAGCCGTTGGTGAGGTATGTGGATGGACAAAAGGACCACCGAGGCACTCGGAAACATGGTGGTGGGATGTTGAGGTTGGAAAGAGGATTGACGAGAAGAGGAAGAAGTTCAAAGAGTGGCAGAAGGCGAAGAGTACGGGAGCAGAAACAGCAGAGCATGAAAGTTATAAGGCAGCCAGGAAGGCTGCAAAGAAAGAGGTAGCAAAGGCGCAGGAGGCATGTAGGAAAATGTTCGGAGAACGCTTGGATTCGGAAGAGGGTCAGAAAGCGGTATTCAGGATTGCAAAGCACATAGCGAAAGAGAGGTGTGATGTGATGGGGGTGAGTTGCTTGAAGGATGAAGTGGGACAAATCGTTGTCGACCCAGATGGAATTAAAGGAAGATGGAAATGATATGTGGAAATGCTGTTGAATACAGAGAATGAATGGGATGGCAACATAGAGAGTAACCCAGTTTTAGGACCGGCAGAGAAGATAACTGAGAAGGAAGTTGAGGAAGCGATAAAAGCAATGAAGAGTGGAAAAGCGGGAGGGCCGACGGGAGTTGTGGGAGATATGTTGAAGGCAGCAGGAAGTTGGGGGTGTGAAGAGAATGACAGAGATCTGTAATCTGGTGGTGAAAGAAGGCCGCATTCCAGTGGTTTGGGAACTGAGTACCCTCGTCCCTCTATACAAGGGGAAAGGTGACCCTCTGGAGTGTGGCTCGTACCGAGCGATAAAGTTATTGGAGCATGGAATGAAGGTATTGGAAAGGGTGTTGGAGAGGAGGATAAGGAAGAAAGTGAAGATCGACGAAATGCAGTTTGGATTTATGCCAGGAAGAGGAACGACAGATGCGCTTTTCATTGTGAGGCAGTTGCAGGAGAAGTACATGGATAAGAGGAAGAAGTTGTTTTTTGGGTTTGTTGATCTGGAGAAAGCATTCGATAGGGTTCCACGCAAAGTATTGACATGGGCATTGAGGAAGTTAGGAGTGGAGGAATGGTTGATCAGAGTAGTGATGGCAATGTCCAAAAGAGCACGCACAGCTGTAAGGACGAAGGACGGGAACAGTGGTGAGTTTGAGGTGAAGGTGGGAGTGCATCAGGGGTCGGTACTAAGTCCACTACTATTTGTAGCTGTGATGGAGGTGCTGGCTCAGACCGTAAAGGAGGGTTTACCGTGGGAGTTGTTGTATGCAGATGATCTGGTGTTGATTGCGGAAAGTATGGATGGACTGAAGGAAAAGATGAACAAGTGGAAGGAATGTATAGAGACAAAAGGTCTGAAGGTGAATATCGGAAAGACAAAGGTGATGGCAAGTGGTAAAGCATGTGGTGAGGTGGAAAGAACTGGGAAGTGGCCGTGTGCTGTGTGCAGGAAGGGTGTCGGAGTGAACTCCATTCAATGTATAATGTGTGCTGAGTGGGTTCATCAAAAATGTAGTGGTCTGAGAGGGTCATTAACCAGTGTGGCAGCTACATTCAAATGTAAGGTGTGCACAGAGGGAGCTGCAGATGGAGGAAATGTTGAGTTGGATCTTGGAGATGGCGTGAAGCTGGAAGGTGTGAAAACATTTTGCTACCTCGGAGACATGCTGAATGGAGAAGGTGGATCAGACTCGGCAACGGTTGCTCAAGTGAGATGTGCATGGAAGAAGTTTCGGGAACTGAGTGGCGTGCTGATGAGGAGGAGAGTGTCGTTGAAGCTGAAGGGAAAGGTGTATGCTGCATGTGTGAGAAGTGTTATGATTTATGGGAGCGAGACATGGGTAATGAACGTAGAGCAGCAACGAAGGCTGGAAAGGGTGGAAATGCGAATGGTTCGATGGATGTGCGGAGTATCGTTGAGAGAGAGGAAGACAAATGATAAATTGCGAAAGATGATGGGAATATTGCCTGTGATTGATGCTGTGAAGAGGAACAGGTTGAGATGGTTTGGTCATGTATTGAGGAAGGATGAAAGTGACTGGTTGAGAAGAGTGATGGAAGTTAATGTAGAAGGAAGTAGAGGACGGGGAAGACCGAGAAAGACTTGGCTAAAGATGGTGGAAGAAGAAATGCGGGCAAGGGGGTTAACAAGGAGAGATGCAGAAAATAGGGCAAAATGGAGAAGATTGTCATGGGGACCGCAAGGCTAACCCCCGCTCTAGCAGGGAACATGGCCTTAAAATGCATGTTGTTGTTGTTGTTGTTCCAGACGGCATTGCCCTATGGGTTACGCCGTAAAAATATGGCTGATGAAGCACGTGACTGATGACGTGATCGATTAATTTTTTCCTCGACCAATTTATCCCTAGATCACGCTCAAGAAATATCATACTGAACGGATCAAGCGTTCTATTTGTCGATTTATGACGTCATAATGAATATCATCATTCATATCTGTTATTCCCCATGGGGAGTACTTTACAATGAGCTACCTTTCAATTTTTTCCATGGAGCAGTTTCGGAGAAATAGATGTTCAAAATATTTCAGTTTTTCCAAAATGGCACCCGTACCACATGACATATGAAGTCATAATTATCTTCTTTTTTTTTAAACAGGAGGAGGTGCTCCTATTTTGAAAATTCCGGGTCAATCGGATCAACGGTTGCACAGAAAACGAATTTTAAAGAGATCGAACCCGCAAATAGTTGGCGGAAGGTATATGCAGTACATACATACACCGACCGGACGGACAGACAACCGCTGCTCCAGACGGCATGCCCTACAGCCTACGCCGTAAAAAAATGTACACAAAGTCGAGGCTCGTGGAGGAACTAGAATACTAGAACATAGAATGGATCAGGACGTAGCAGAAGAAAAGGGACAACAGAAAAAGGGGAGTAGGGGGAGTTGGAGGAAAAAGAGGAGATGGGGAACACACCAACACAGGGATGAGGGACAAAATAGAGGTAGACTTGAAGAATGAGGGATAGGGGTGGGGGTTACACGGGGTGGAGAAGATGGATACAGAAGCAACCTCTTAGGAAGGTAAACTGAAAACCTGGAAAAAGGTGTACCTTGAAGAGTGTTAATGGGGGTAGAAAAGATCATGGCTTTGGATGGGGGATGATCTGAGATGGTGGTGAATAGCTGTTTCGAAGACCTGCCATAAGAATTTAAATATGACATAAGAATTTGTTTATCTCCAATGTACATATAATTCCTACCTGCCATATGTTTGATAGCTCCTCAGGTGTGAATTAAAGTCTTGCAGAAGTTTGCAAGTCTTGCAATGTTTACAATGATTATTTATTTTTAACAGCACAGTATGGAAAGTGAGGGAGCTGATGGGATAACTGAGATTTACCATTCTTGTGTTTTGAGCTTTCTTGTCTGTGCTCAATTTTTTTTTCTTTTTTTTGTATACTGAATCGAGGCTCGTGAAAGAGCTAACATTTGTTTCACAAACAAATCAACCAGACAAACAAAATATATAAAAAGAGGGAGCGGAAGACAAGATGGGGAGAGAAGGGGAAGCACACAAACACAACATTTGAGAGCAGGGAGAAGTGTGGGAGGGAGAGGGCTTGGGGGGAGGAGGCGTGGGAAGGGGGGGGGGGGAGAGGTAAAAAACACAAGGGGACCGAACTGGGAGTGAACTGGGAGGGAATTCCTCACCAGAACTGGGTAAACATGCACATTCGCAAAGAGCAGGCCATTGTATACCAGCACCTGAGCCAAATTGAAATTTGAGAAAGTGCCACTCCATCAGTACCTCAGCTATGCTACCAGATAGTGATGCCAACCTGCGGTCTCATGTTGCATCCAAATGAGCGAATGAATTGGTGGATGTTCAAACCACCATCCCCCACAGGTCCCTCTGGATCACCACTATGGTATGTCCTCCTTCTTGGTGTAATTTCCAACTTTCCATCGAGCATCTGTTCCTTCTCCACTCTGCCTGGCTCTGATCATTTTCTTGCCAAGGCTCGTACGGTCGGGCAGTGTCTCAAAGGTAGCGACTTGGGCCCAGTCCTTTTTCTCGTGGATATTAATGATCTCTCCGATGCTCATTTTAGTGCTATTTTCTTCTTTGCAGAGGACTCCACTGTAAACGATATAATTCCACATCCCATGCACTGGCAAGCCGTTAGCAAGCGGTAGCGCCCCCCTCTGCCGACGTCGAAAGGATCAGATTCTTTAAATCCTGGAAAATATCACCCCACTCCCATCTTTCCAGAAGGATGTTCAAATGAACCCAACTAGCTAATTCCTCAATTAACTTTCGGAACTGGTTCAGTGCCCCGAGCTTCTGGGCCTCACCCTCAGTTATGATCTCTCCTTTTCAGACCATATATATATATATATATATATATATATATCTGTGCAGTGTCTGTCCTGTCCTGTCCTGTGTTGTGTTGTCAATGAACTACTCCCTCAAACTTTTGTGAAATCGTAAATTGTGAAATCGTGAAATTACTTCTGGAATGCACATATCTCTCCCGTCGGTATATCCTAAGGGTATTTTTTTTGAAATTTTTTCCAATTTATTATTTATTATTTTGAATTATTTTGGGGAAAAAAATTCTTTTCAACTTCAATTGTTTATAAAATGTGATATCACGTATATTACAAATACATTTGTGCAAAATAATTGTTTGAATTATGATTGGTTTAAACCATGACAAAACGGCAACTTGGGTCCAGTCATTTTTCTATATATTCACACATCTGGGCAGTGTCTGTGTTGTCACTTAACGACTCCCTCAAACTTTTGTTTCCGTGGTTGTGAAGTGTTTTTAATAACGTTGTGGTGGTTTTGAATCACGTGGTGGTGAGGTGTTTTGAATTATGTGGTGGTGAGGTGTTTTTAAATGACGTGGTGGTGAGGTGTTTTAAAATCACATGGTGGCGAGGTGTTTTGAATTACGTGGTGGCGAGGTGTTTTTAAATGACGTGGTGGTGAGGTGTTTTAAAATCACATGGTGGCGAGGTGTTTTGAATTACGTGGTGGCGAGGTGTTTTTAAATGACGTGGTGGTGAGGTGTTTTAAAATCACATGGTGGCGAGGTGTTTTGAATTACGTGGTGGCGAGGTGTTTTTAAATGACGTGGTGGTGAGGTGTTTTAAAATCACATGGTGGCGAGGTGTTTTGAATTACGTGGTCGCGAGGTGTTTTTAAATGACGTGGTGGTGAGGTGTTTTAAAATCACATGGTGGCGAGGTGTTTTGAATTATGTGGTGGCGAGGTGTTTTTAAATGACGTGGTGGCGAGGTGTTTTGAATTACGTGGTGGCGAGGTGTTTTGAATTACGTGGTGATGAGGTGTTTTTGAATTTCGTTGTGATGAGGTGTTTTTAATACGTGTTTTATGGCTGTGAGGTGTTTTAAATTACTTGGTGGTGAGGTGTTTTAAATTACGTGTTGGTGAGGTGTTTTAAATTACTTGGTGGTGAGGTGTTTTAAATTACTTGGTGGTGAGGTGTTTTAAATTACGTGGTGGTGAGATGTTTTGAATTACTTGGTGGTGAGGTGTAATCGTCCCAAACTTCCAGTCTGCACCTACCCCTCCCCTATGTATGTGCTGAGGGGTTCTTTCTTGAAAAAAAAACATTCAACCTAAATCTTCAACCTAAATTGCTTATAAAATCGTAATATCACAAACACAACAAATACATTTGTGCAAAGTAATTGTTTGTATTATGATTGGTGTAAATCATGACAACACAGCAACTCAGGTACAGTCATTATCCCCAGCTAAAATAAGCCCGTTCCTCAGTAACGACGCTTGGTGAGGCGAGCGCAGCGAGCCAAGCCAAGCTAGTATATATATATATATATATATATATATATATAGAAGCTGCCAATCAAAGCCAGCCACAGATTGGCCTTCCTCCATCATGCCAAGTCCTTCTTTGGTATATCTGAACTTCCCACAGCCTACAAGGCCTTTGCCTCAATGGACTACTTGTTTCCCACATTGGCCTGCCTTACACCTTTCACTCCTGGATGCTGTGGAATCTAATGCTCTCAAAAATCATTGGTATCTCCTACAGGACCCACAGGACTAGCTTCACTCTCATCAAAGATAGGTTGATGGCTTCACTTTTTGTCGTCCACCTCTCTTCAGATCCTGCTCTATCTGCTCCTTCATATCTCTTTCCCCTATCCAATCCCTCCATGGCATGGCAGATAGGTGAAATATTTGGGAGAATTGTGCCTTTGAGGATACAAGCACGAGAGTTGGCACACAGTTAGAGTATGCCCTAAGAAAGATATTTGGCTGTAGGGCCATCGCAGATTTGTCCTGTGACAACAATGGAGGCCATTTTTTAAAAAAGGACAAATCTGCGAAGCCCCTATAGCCAAATATCTTTATTAGGACATACTCTGACTGTGTGCCAAATGCCATGCTTGTATCATCAAAGGCACAATTCCTGCACCAACCTGCCATACTACCACTCTCACATGTTCTTCCAGCAACTACCATCCCCTAAACTTATTAAACTTGCCAAGTTCAGGCGTTCTACCTACTTCCACTCCTTTGTTCCTTTTCTCAATCATCTGTCCTTCCTCAGTCTGGGCAATCCCACCTTTCCCTTCAGGGCATCAATGTGGCAGTTCAGATCACCTCGGTTCATCCTGAATCCCTGCTGACCACCTTTCCAATCCTCATTAACCTCCTCTTACCTCTCTCCACCTTTTCATTCATCCCGTTGTTGCATCCATGTGTTGTCCAAACGACCCCATTGTCAACGTTTTGCCTTCTACCCTTCGTCACCTCGCGCTTGCATTACATGAGCCTCGACTTTGAGAAATAGAAGGATTATTTTAATAATAGAATAGAAGGATAATAGAATAATATAGAATTAATAATAGAATAATATAGATATATAGAATTATAGAATAATATAATTATTATAGAATAATTATAATAATAATTATATAATAATTATAATTAATAATTAATTATAATTATAATTATTAATTAATAATAAATAATAATATAATAATATTATTAATATTAATTATTAATATTAATAATAATAATAATATAATTATTATTATCCTTCTTAGTGCTATTAATTATTCTAGAATTATAGAATAATATAATTATTATAGAATAATTATAATAATAATTATATAATAATTATAATTAATAATTAATTATAATTATAATTATAATAATTAATTAATAATAAATAATAATATAATAATATTATTAATATTAATTATTAATATTAATAATAATAATAATATTATAATATTATATTAATATTATAATAAATAATATAATAATAATAATTAATATTAATAATTATAATTAATTATAATTATAATTATAATAAATAATTATAGAATAATTAATATAGAATAATATAGAATAATAGAATAGATAGATATAATAGAAGGATTTATAGAATAGAAGGAAGGAAATAGAAGGATAGAAGAAATATAAGGAAGAAGGAAGGAAGGTCCCAGTGCAATTCCACCCAAGAGTCGGCCATTGTTTGCGGGTTGCATATAACTCTGGCCATATTCGGAATTCCAAGCCCAGTCGATTACTGTTAGGAATAAGAGCATGGGCAAATAATCCAGTGCATTCTATTCCTAGTGACTGCTTCTGCAATACTAATGCTCAGTAAAGAGAGCAAGCAGCTCGTTTATAAATAGATTTGCACGAGTTGAATAATTTCTTTTTTCTCAACAATCTTTCACAAAACCTGTTCTCTCCATCCGCAGCGACGTCCAAATTTTGCTCCGACTGTGAACCCACAGAGATGGGAAGCATCTTCGTGGACTTTGGATGTTCATATAATTCTGTGTTGCATTGTAGAGGAGCAGGATGAGACCAAATTTCATGTTTGGTGGTTGTGATGTTACCTATTTAGCCCATACTGAAGAGTTACCTGAGAAAGCATCATAGGTATCTTGGGAAGTTCGTTCAATACCAGGATGTTCTGCACCGATTTATGTGTCGAGGAATAAAAAGAGCACGGGGTGGCCTTTTCCCTCTGCGGACTGGTCACATTCTGATAAGATCTCTCAGCATCTCTTTGGCCTAAGAATTAGGGTCAACTTTGAATTCCCCACACGTGAAATGACAGTGGCACTGTTGGTGACCCTTGTCTCGACTCCAAACGGAGACTGTTCGGGGTCGGTAACTCTGTTGGGACATGTAGATTTAAGGACAGACGAGTGCTTTCTTTCCTCCATGTTCTTTAAGACTGTTTGTAAATCCACGCTGTTGGGCTTTTCGTAGAGAGCTGCCCCACTGTGCTTTGGAGGAAGACAATGTCGGCATAAAACAGGGCTGTCCAGCCTTCCAGTGATCCCAGTGGGTGAAGTAACAAACAGCAGCGAGGGCTGTGCATGGAGGTGTAATGAACCGACCAGTTTGCATATAGCTCGGGGAATCTTCCCCTTTTGCTATATTTCATGGAGCTTGTTAAGGTGGAAGAGCTGGGGTCTTCAGGACCCGTACGATGTCAGCCAATCCACCGGCGTGCGTGATGCGTACCGGATACATACCTTATACCGGGGATACAAGATGTACAAGGCAGTGAGATGCGACGTGTTGATATGGTCGAGCAATCGACCATCGCTGAGGTGTCATATTGACTCTTACTTCAAAATGGCTTTGATTTTTTTTTCCTTTGGATACCTGCATGTGAAAAGTGCATTTGTTTTAAAGGTGCACAGCACAGATGGCTTAGACAGACTTGTAAACGGAAATAAATGTTATCTTTCCAAATGTGAGCCATAAACATTCAAAGCCCAGACCCGTGAGCCTCAATATATCCACATCCCTGTCACAAACCCTAAAGGAAGACATCACCATCTAGTCATACATCTGTAAGAGTATTGTCTTCAAGCTGGAAAGGGGCTATCTATTTATTATATTCCCATGGGGGGAGAGGGAGAGAGAGAGAGGGAGAGAGGGGGAAAGAGAGGGAGAGAGAGGGAGAGAGAGAGAGAGAGGGAGAGAGAGAGAAAAAAAAGAAAAAGAAGAAGAGTGTTTGAGGAGACTGTAGCATTTCATCCTCATGGGTTCTAATAGGTTCCTCTGCTAGCAGGCATGTCTATGGCCTATTTTTCTCTGCTGGCTCTATGTTTGTATCCATTGGTGGGGGTTTGTGGGGGTTTGTGGGGTGAGAGTTGGTTCAAAGACAGAAATTTGTTTATTTGTTTCTGGCTGCAAGTCCATAGCTTTATGTGCATCCTGGGGAATGTTAAGGAGCAACCAGCAGATTTGATTTCCCTATTAGACAAAGACCATCCGCTGTGTATTCGGGTGGAACCTGTGCAGTTGCAGCAGGTTTGATTTCCCTATTAGTGGTATTTCTCCTCTTTGCATTTGGGTCAATATTCTGGTTGCCGGTGAGAATGCCGGTACGACACAACTGTGTTTGGCTTGTTCTTGGCACCACACAACCTTGTGCTAAAAGTAGTGCCTTATTTTTCTTTGGACAACCAGGGTTTTTGACTACCTTTTTTCCACAACATACCACCTATCAGAGACGATTGGGACCGCTGCAGCTGGGAAAACAACACAGCTGCCATACACAAACAACAGGAACAACAACACATGCTACCATACACAAACAACTGCACCACGCGCACGTACACAAACGTGACACTAAAGCACACACATAGGGGATTGCGAAAGGATTGTGACAGGATTGTAACCAGCAGCAACATACCTGTGAGAACCAGAAGCAATAACGTTGCAAGATACAAGTATATTGCAAATGGGAGAGCATACACACTTGCACTATTCGACAGCATACACATGTGCCATACTTCCACGACTACCACAGCGCTCACAAGGTACACCGGTAGCTTCGCAATTCCAATGGGAACAGCATTTGCCGAAAAGCTGCAAGGGCTATCTATATTTTGTGATCCTTTAATACAATTTCGTGCACGACACTCACTTCATGTGCAAGAATGAAACCGGCCAAGCGAGTGTTGACATCGTCTCTGACCAGAGAGAGAGAATGAGGCCAGAGAGAGAGAGAGAGCGAGAGCGAGAGAGAGAACGAGAGACAGAACGAGAGACAGAACGAGAGACAGAACGAGAGACAGAACGAGATACAGAACGAGAGACAGAACGAGATACAGAACGAGAGACAGAATGAGAGACAGAACGAGAGACAGAACGAGAGACAGAACGAGAGACAGAACCAGAATGAGAACGAGAACGAGAACGAGAACGAGAACACGTGTGCAAGGCCTTTTGTCCAGCCCTTGGTGGGTGGGGCTGCTGTTCCAGGGTGTCCGGACTCCCGATTGGTGGAGCCCGTCACTTCGCCCCACAAGCCCCTGAAGTTCCTCAGGCCCTGATTGGTGGGTTTGAAAAGTTATCTTCTCTGTCCACAACCCCTCTCGAAGGGACTTTTACCTGGTGCTTGGATGGTGTGCCTTTGAGCCTGTGTACATTGCCTAGCAAATTATCCCATTATGAGTGGAGGGCCTGCCTTTCCCTTCCCCAATGCATAAAGACATACTAACCCGAAATAAGGGGAAGGGGCTAAGATAATGGTCTGCTATGAAATAACTATTCGAAGGGACCTGTATGGTGGTTGCCATTACTTTTGAGTGGTTTCCCAAAACCGCAACAATATAATATTTCAATTCACTGTCCCCCATATGCACAAGTAAAAATATGGCCAATAGAACAAAGAACAAATGGCCAATTTTGAACATAGGTGTGCTCCACAATGAGAAAGCCCTCCTGCTGGCATCCGATTAGAATGGAAAACCAAAACTAACTTGAAAGTGCAATATGCTCCCAGCTTTCCAATAAATTGTAGTTTGGATGGTAGGAAAGGATTTTTATGTCTCCGGACGAAGTCGCCAGAGGCATTATATTTTCAGGTTATCCGTCCAGCTGTCCATCCATCTGTGATAGGTTTTCGTTACCGTGATAACTTGAGAACGGCTGAAGGGATGATCTTAGTCAAACTTGGTGCAGGTATGTATGATTAGGTAAAGATGAACTGATTACATTTTGGTGTCAAGAGGTCAAATGTCAAAGTCTGTAATATGTCTATAACTTGAGAACGGCTGAAGTGATATAATTCAAACTTGGTACAGGTATGTATAATGACGTAAAGATTTACTGATTGGAATTTGGGGACAAGAGGTCAAGGTTCAAAGTCTGTTATAGGTCTATAACTTCAGAACGCCTGAAGTGATCCAATTCAAACTTGGTTGAGGTATGTATAATGATGTAAAGATTAACTTATTAGACTTTGGGGTCAACGGTCAAAGTCTGTAATAGGTCTATAACTTGACAACGGCTGAAGTGATCGAATTCAAACTTGGGACAGATATGTATAATGATGGAAAGATTAAATGATTCGATTTTGGAGTCCTAAGGTCAAAGGTCAGAGGTCATGTCAGATAAAAATGTGATAACTTGTGAACACCTGAACGGATTGAAATGAAAACTTGGTACAGGTATGTACAACGATTTAAACATGAACTTATTTAATTTTGGGGTCAATAGGTCAAAGGTCAGAGGTCATGTCAGGTAGAAATGTGAGAACTTGAGAACAGCTGAATGGATTTATATCAAACTTGATACAAGTATTGTAATGATGCAATAATGTTGGCGGAGACGTATCATTCGACATCGTGACATCTTTCGACATCGTGATGTCGAAGAGTGCCGTTCTAGTTTTTTTTTTTTGTTTTTTTTTTTTACTAAAGTAGGGTGCATTTCTTACAAGGTGGCAGTTATTATTCTTCCGAACTACATATTTGTGTACCTACTCAAAATCACGATGGGGCCCGTTGGTCCATTGGATCAAATTTCCATTAGTCTTCACCGCCTTGTAGCATACCTGCCTGCCGGACTTGGGGTAGGGGGAGGGGGGGGGCAGGGAGGGATTTTGGGCCTTCGCGGACTTTTAGGTCCTCTGGGTTTTTTGGGGCTTTTTGGGTCTTCTGGGTCTTTTGGATCTTCGGGGTATTTTCGGTCCTTGGGGACTTTTGTGTCCACAGGTACTTTGGGTCTTCTGGGTCCTCAGGGGCTTTTTAATCTACTGGGTATTTTGGGTCTTCGGGGATTTTAGGTCATCTGGGTCTTTTGGGTCCTCAAGGACTTTTGTGTCATCTGGGTCTTTTGGTTCCTTGGGGACTTTTCGTTAGTTTGGGTCATCGGGGACTTTTGGGTCTTTTGATTCCTCGGGAACTTTTGGGTCTTATGGGTCCTCAAACTTTTGGGCCTTCCTGGTCTTTTGGATCCTCGGGAAATTTTATGTCTTCGGGTCTTTGAGTACTCTGGATTTTAGGGGTCTTTGTGGTCTTATAAATCTTAAAGGGTCTTCAAAGGGGTCTTATCATTCTAAAGAGTTAAAAAGTACATTTCAATAATACATAATACGTAATTAATTAATAGACGTACGTAATTAAGACGCAAAAAGTGTGCCCGTCTCTCACTCACTCTCACACACACACACACACACACACACACACACACACACACACACACACACACCCACACACACACACACAGTCAGACACACACACACACACACCTCCTCCTCCTCGATTTATAGTAAATCCCCATGACAAAGTTGCATACAGAGAAACCATCACATATATAAGGGAGGGGTGCTTTGCACCTCCCTTGATATATGTTAGCGTATCTCACTGACATCCAAATCTCATTAGAATTTGCGAACGTCACATGTCCTCTACCAATTGTCTATTGCAGTTCATCACTTGCTTTTCCTCATTTGTGTTAAAATACCTCTGTAGGAGTTGGGGGTGCGTGGGATGGGGGCTGGGTCCCTGAGGTGGTGTTAGCGAGGAAATTCGTTCGTCTTACTCATCCAGAGGTTATTGATTCATGGCAGAACTTCAGATATTTGTCACAGCATGAAAAGCACGACAAATAAGCAAAGAAATTCTGTCTCTCCACCAGACTTGTTCGACAATTCAATGGAAGCTCTTTGGAGTTAGAACTTTCAAAGACATGAAGGTCAGGTAAGTTCATTTGTCTGATAAATCACAAAGTCAGGAGGAACCTATTGATTACGTACGATACCTACAGAAGATGTCTTCAATAAAGAAAGTTAATAGAGAATTAAACACAAGCAGGGATAGTAGAGGAGCAGCATTTTTGGGAGTGGAGGTAGAGTGGGAAGTGAAGGAAAGGGGCCATATTTTTACTACGTGTATGCAATTATGGTGGAATATTGCAGGTTTGGGAGGAATGAAGAGAAAGGGGTAGGAAGGGAGCATACATGCAGCAGAGGGGTAGAGGGACATTCGGGTTCAAAATGCACGCCACATTTGCATATGTAATAAATGAATAGTCCTTTACGATGGTGATGATGAAAGTTATTATCTTTACAGATAACTATCAGTGCAGCATTTTTGCAACTTATTTGTGCGCAAATTGTCAAGAATTTGAGCATTTCACAAAGTGAACTAGAAAGAGCAATCAACGATTGCAGACCCTCGCAAGGACTTGCTTTGTGTGGTTTTATAGTACGTATTTTATCGACATAGTTGCATTCTAATTGTACATACTTTATAGAGGAACTCGGTTGAAAAAAGATAACGTGTAAAAATTGTGGTCAACGTTGGGACATTATGTGCGGACAAAGAAACAGACAGACGGATAAACAGACAGACGGATGGATAGAAAGACAGACCCAAATTCAATGCCGTCTCCTCTGGCGAGGGTAAAAATGAGTGTAAAAATTTACAACTTTACACACCATGTATTTTTGTTTTCCTACTCCAGGTATCGAGGCTCATGGGAGAGCCGAACAATCAGGGGAAATGGATCAACAGACAAAATTGGTGCGAAGGGGAAATAGCGGGACAACAACAAACGAATGCACCACAACACAAGGAGAGGAGTTTCAGGAGAGGTGTGGGAGCAGGGACTCAGCGGATGTATTAAAGCTTAGATGTGGAAAATGGCAGAGTGCACGTTTGGTGGCCAGTAGACCTGAAATCCTGTACGGAAGAGCTCCAGACAACAGACTCAGGAAGAGAGTTCCAGAGGTGAGAAAAGAGTGAGTTGAGAAAATGGAGGTGAGCACTGAATTTAGACTTTGGGAGGGTAGAAAATCATACACAAAGGAACAAAGGATTTCATTAGAAGTGTATATTTCTCTCTCTTTCTCCCTCTCTCTCTTTCCCACTCTATCTACCCCCTTCTCTCTCTCTCTCTCTCTCTCTCTCTCTCGCGCGCCCCCTGCTGGCTGTCGGTGTTGTTTGGGCGCGGCAAGATGGTGGCTGTGCATGTGTGGTGAGGTACGAGCTGCTCTGCTGTTCTACTCTTTTGTCCCTTTCCACGTCGTATCTCACCTTTTCCTTCCCCCTGTTCGTTTATCTTTACATCCTTACTCTGCATTTGTGCCCCAACCCTTCCCCTTTGATCAGACCCAACACTTCGGGGCTTCGGCCTCCCCCATCCCCCTCTGCCTCCCTTTTCCCTCCTCGATTCCCTTTTCTTATCTCGTTTGTATTTATATTCACTCCGTGTCCTTTGTTTCCTTTTCCTTTTCTGAGAGAGAGAAAGAGAGCCCGCAGCTGTTTTTGGATAACTTTTGCATTAATCGGCGGCCCATCCCGTCCTCCGGCTGATCGCTTTTTTTCTCCACCAGCTGTGTTTGTTTTCGCCCTTGAAAATCTGTCTCGGCTCGTAAATTAATTAATCACTGTTCGAGAGCGATATTCACTCTCCCGTCCTCGTCCCCCCCCCCCCACCCGTACCTCGTCCCCCCCCTCCCGTCCCCCCCCCTCCCCCCCCCCCCCCCCCCCGTCCCCCCGTCCCCCCTCCCCCCGTCCCCCGTCCCCCCCCCCCCGTCCCCCGTCCCCATCCCCCATCCCTCATCCCCCGTCCCTCGTCCCCCGTCCCACCCCCCACCCTCGTCCCTTGTAAATTATGACTTCGTTTTCACGTTACGCGGCATATGAAGCGTTAACTCGTAGACATGGCGTTGTTTGTGTCCCACCGAACGAGGTCAGCGTCGAAGACCTCGTTATTGCTGTGGGCAACATAATCGGTATTGATAAAGTTCGCGCGGCCTCACGAATGTATCCGAGGCTGAACTGGTTCACGAGATTGTATGTACAGGATTATCGACAGATGACGGACATTTCGTACTCGTGTCCCCTCTCGACACTCCAGCCGTTAAGGTCATCATCTCGAACTGTCCTCCATTCCTGAAGAACGAGAGACTGGTCTCCGAACTATCTCGTTATGGTACTGTGGTTTCGCATGTCACGATGTTACCTTTACGTTGCCAGGACGACCGGGCTAAACATGTGATGTCTTTCAGGAGACAAGCTTATCTTGTACTTCCTCCTTCTAACGTCGAAAGAACGCTGAACATTGTTTTGAAATTCAAAATTGATAATCATGATTACCAATTATACGTAACCACTGACACCTTGAAATGTTTTGAATGTGGTAAATTCGGACACCTGAAACGCTCTTGCCCAAAAACGGCTTCGTCGAACGATGGGACAAACCACGTAAACAACAAGGATTCTTCTTCTTCATCTTTTGCTTCGGCTGTGAAGGGAACATCTTCCATGTCCGGCAATAACGCTCAGCCTTCCCATCCCGATGATCCAAACAGCACAACGAACGTCGGGGATGGTTTCACCATTGTTCCGTCAAGAAAGAGAAAGACCCTTCCCGACGGTCATTTAACTCAGAAAAAGGCAGCATTTAACAATAAGCAACCTGTCGGTAACACCCCCCCAGTCGTGACCGATGCCACTCTACAAGGCTTACCTGGGACAAACCCTGTACCTACAGCCAACAAGTTCGGCCCCCTTTCATGTGAGGACATAGACGTTCCACATGCAGGGACTGGTTTACCTGTTAACAAATCAAATGGAATCGTCTCACCTGTTACGGACTCGGCTATTGGAAAGTCCTCTGATGATTTTGCTGAGACCATTGGTGATGAACCTGCTGAGACCACTGGTGATGAACCTGTCGAGACCATGGATGATGAACCTGCTGAGACCATTGGTGATGAACCTGCCGAGACCACTGGTGATGAACCTGCCGAGACCACTGGTGATGAACCTGCTGAGACCATTGGTGATGAACCTGCCGAGGCCACTGGTGATGAACTTGCTGTCACCTTGGAAAATGTTAATCCTGAGCATGATGATGCTGAATTCCCGCCAGCAGAAAATAGCGAAACTGTCCCAGTTACTGCTCTCACTTCATCACCGGGTGAAGCTGGAATCGCAGGAATCAATATCTTGCAAGAGACTCCTATTCTGCTAGATACCGCCACACCATCGGAGGTTGTTGCAGTCGGGGGAAGCAACATCGCTGCATCTGCTGATGCTGTTTCTGTTTCACAAAATCCACAGATTATTGCTGTTATTCCTCAAAGCAATGTCCCCACGGTGGGAGAGCACACAGATGTTACAACTAGTGCAGGTCCGTGTGCCAATATTGATGACAGCAGCGACATGCAGGATTATACAAGCTTGTGTGATTCGGAAATTAAAACTGACTCCGACGAATCTGACCTGGAGGAAGCAAACAGCCAGGTGGAAGCAATGGAGAAACCTACCAGTCTAGGTCCTACTTCCCCTGAACAAATACGACTTTTCTTGCAAAATACGTACAGGAAACGCAGTATAAACCTAACAGAATACTTTCCCGATTTACCGTCCTTCCTTGAGTGTGCTCAGGCTATTATACGCAGGCCTGACTTATTCAACTTTCCTCAGACACATTGTCACCGTTTAAGAAAATTGATCGCCAAGACGAAAAAGACTCTAAGTTAATTCATGGTGAGTTTCAAGATTGGAACAGTAAATGTCAATGGTGGTGGAAGTTCACTCCGCCAGATCCAGATCAAGCAGCTGATAAACGCAAACGGTCTCGACATAGCGTTGTTGCAGGAGACCCACGCTGTCAGATCTGTTCAGGCCCAGTGGCGGCTCATTATGGATAAGGAGTGTTTCTTTAGTAACAGCTCCTCGTCTAAGGCAGGAATCATGTTTGTCTTAGGGAAACATTTCCAACCATCCTCGCTTCAATTTGCGAATATCATTGATGGCCATCTTGCCTCTGTGACCTTCTATCTCAATCAGGTCAAGTTTACAATCCTTAATGTGTATGCTCCAAGCAAAAATGGTGAGCGGATCTCCTTCTTTGCTGAACTGAGAAAGTTCCTCCAAACACTGGATCTGCAGACTTGTCTAATTATTGGTGGCGATTTTAACTGTACTGTTAATGCCTCATGCGACCGAAACGGGCCGGAACCTCAACCATGTACCGCAAAACTCTTTGCAAATATCATCGCAAAATATAATCTCCATGATGTCTGGCGCTTGCAACACCCTTCCGAACAATCCTACACATGGTGTCGTTGTTCCAACAACCACATCTCACTTGCGAGGCTTGATCGCATTTATGTAAATTCTCACCTGTTACATGGAGTTTGCAAATCTGACATCGTGCCTTCCGGTTTCTCCGATCACTTCCTAGCTCGAGCATTCGTTCAACTCTCGAAACCGTGTCCAGGGAGTTCTCACTGGAAGTTCAACAATAGTTTAATAGAAGACTTCAACTTTATTCAGGCTTTTGAATCTTTCTGGACAGATCTCTTGGAACGGAAGCTAAGCTGTTCTGTTAACCCACTGGTGTGGTGGGATCTAGTAAAAACCCAAATCAAAGGCTTCTGCCAACAATACCAGAGCTTCTCAAAAAGGGCTGATTATGAAGCAAGGAAATTATTGCAATCAGAGATTTTACATCTTCAGAGGGTCACAGGACAAAATAATAATGTGCAAAGAGCCTTAACCGAAAAACAGTCTTTATTGAAAGAAATAACTGAGAGGAATGCACGTGGTGCCCTAGTTCGGATGAGGGTGCAGCACCTTAACGAGACAGACATACCAACTAAGTATTTTTTTTCCTTAGAGAAACGCCTCCCGAACAAACAGCTCTCTCAACTGCGTTTGGCAGACTCATCCATCACTTTCAACCAATCAGTTATTAAACTTTTTCTCGAAAATATACTCGATGGAGCAAATAAATCCCGTCAGTGTCGCCTCTATCTCCGTAGGGCTGCCAGTGTTGTGTGAGGGTGGACGTTCCTACCTGGAGGGGCCCATTACCTTGGACGAACTTGGCGCCGCTCTGCACAGCCTTGCTGTTGGGAAAGCGCCCGGATTGGACGGACTCACAACTGAATTTTATAATAAATTCTGGCATCTACTGGGTCCCGAACTCCTCAACACCTTGAACGCAAGCTGTCAGCTTGGAGAGCTCCCTCAGAGTTGCCGACGGGCTATTCTCACCCTCATTCCAAAGAAAGGAGACTTGCTCTATATTAAAAACTGGCGCCCAATCTCTTTGCTATGCACAGACTATAAAGTATTCTCAAAAGCCCTGGCATTGCGACTTACTCCTCATCTCTCCTCATTGTTGAAAGAAGACCAATGTTATTGTGTACCCAAGCGCTCCATCTATGACAACATCTCCCTCGTAAGAGACATGATTGAACTGTGCAAAGAAAACCCCACAGATTTGGGACTCCTTCTCCTCGATCAGGAGAAGGCCTTTGACCGCGTCGATCATCGGTACCTCTTCAAAGTGCTTGAACGGTTTGGACTTGGTCCGACCTTCATTTCTTACATTAAGATACTGTATAACAATATCTCTAGTGTGCTTAAGATAAACAATGGACTTGTTACACCCTTGCCTGTCAACAGGGGAATTCGACAAGGTTGCCCCCTCTCTGGCTTGCTCTATGCTCTCTCCATCGAACCCTTACTGGGTTATTTGCGTGCTAGACTAACCGGGGTTGGGTTTTCTCATCTTGAACGGCCCATTAAGGTGCTGGCATATGCTGATGATGTGTGTGTTTTTGTGCGGAACCTCAATGACATTAACGTTGTCCGTTATTGTCTATCCGTGTTTGAAAAGGCTTCTTCAGCCAAAGTGAATTGGGAGAAAACGAGCGCCATTTGGCTTGGTCCGTCATGTCACTCGGCACCCAAACTTCCTGCTCCCCTTGCATGGGCCACTGATGGCGTGAAATACCTTGGAGTGTTCTTGGGTAATGACGCCACAGTAGCAAAGAATTGGGCTGGTCTGTTGGATCTTGTTGAAGGGAAACTGCAAAAATGGAGAAATCTGATAACACAACTGTCTTATCGTGGAAGGGTCTTGGTGATCAACAGTTTGGTGGCCTCTACCCTATGGCACAGGTTCTTTGTGCTGCACCCTCCGGTAGTGTTGCTTCAACAGCTCCAGAAGTGCTTTGTGTCTTTCTTCTGGGATGGAAAGCACTGGTTGCGACCCGGGGTCCTCAGCTTGCCACTGACCGATGGAGGCCAAGGCCTGGTTGACATAAAGAGCCGGTTAATGGCCTTTCGACTTTCGGTTGCTCTACGCATGCTGTACATGCACCCCTCTCCACCTTGGGTCGGCGTCGCTCGTCGCCTTTTGCAGCAGGCGGGGAGACTAGGCTATGACCACGCTATATTCTTGATGGATCTCTCGCATCTTGATATGTCTCCCCTCTCCAGGTTTTATCAAAGTGTACTAAACGCATGGCGAACTCTAACGACAACAAGAGCTACGCATTCGTACACAAAGCAAATGTTCTTGATGGAACCTTTGTTTTACAATTCAATTTTCCATGATATGCCTGCTGATAGGTGCCTCGTTCAACGCTTTGTCGCGAAGAACATAAAATCGGTCGCCGATCTTTTAAGCCCAAGTGGCAGTTGGATTGGAGCTGATGCATTGGCAAGCCTGGTTGGCGTGCGATCCTCCAGAGTTGTGGCACGTATGCTACGCTGTGTGCTTCATACCTATGTACAGCTTGCACCTAACTGGGAGCAAGTCCAAGCAGACAACGAACAAGGTGCCTCTCCTGCTACCTTTCCTGAACTTATTTGCAAGTTTTCTCTTGCCAACTCTCCTCCGTGTACCCCCTTTAGCATAGGATTCAATGGGTTTCCTAAACAAAAAGACCTCTATTTGGGTTGCGTAAGTTTCCTTTTGCAAGGGCAAATGACACAGCGGAGGGTTCGATGGAGAGACCTCTTACCTTGTTCCCCCCCATATTTTCCTAATTGGAAAGGATTCTATCATCCTCCTGTGCCGCCACGACATGGTGACCTCCAATGGAGACTTGCACACTGGATCCTCCCCTCTAACCACTTGCTGCACCGCTTCTCAAGTCTCCTAGCAGATGAATGTCCCTTTTGTAAAAGACCTGAAAACCTCTTTCATATTTATGTTGAATGTCAACGGTTGGCTCCTTTATTTATCTTTCTTAAGAATTGTTTTGGCAGGATTGGCTTGGTTTTCAACACTTGTGTTTTCATTTATGGCTTAGACATCTCACACAAGAATATGAATGATGTGTTAGGTAATTTCCTGCTTGCACAGGCAAAAATGGCAGTGTATAAATCAAGAAAAAGAAAAGTTGACGATCTCGGAGCTAATGAGGAAAATGCCTTATTCTTGTTTAAAAATCTTGTGACGAGCCGTGTAAAGCTAGACTTTGCCTTTTTCTCCATAACAGGAAGGCTGCCACAGTTTGAGACCAAATGGTGCGTGAAAGAAGTCATTTGTAAAATCCTGGAGAAACGTTTATTGTTTTGTGAAATGTTTTGTGCATAATTTTTACTGTATTTTACTGTATTAATATTTTTTGTTTTGTTTGTTTCTCTGCTTGAAATGACAATGTGACCCCTATTTGGGGGTTTTCTTTTTCTATTTTTATAATAAAAAGATACAAAAGTCTCTCTCTCTCTCTCTCTCTCTCTCTCTCTCGCCCCCTGCAGGCCGTTTGTGGTGGGCGTGGCGTCATGGCGGCTGTGAGCAACTGCTCTGTGTTGTAGTGAGTTCTTTGTGAGTTTTCCTCCTCTCCTGCCCTCCCCTGCCCCCCCTCCCTCTCCTTTCCATCCTGTGTACTTTGGCATTTTGTTTTCATCCTTTCTATACCTTTGTCTTCAAGAGAGAGAGGTTTGAGAGCGGACCCATTTTGGGTGCGGCCTACCGGCTTCGACGGCGCTTTGTAAGCCTTTTTGTGCTTATAATGCACGTTTATTATTTATTCTAGTTTGATTTATTTCGTTTTGGTACCTACTTGTCCGGTTCGGAAAAGTGGGGGGGTGTTAATTCGCTGGGATGGCGAATACACGCTCTCGGTTAGAGGCGTTCGACAACTTAACAAGGAAGCATGCATTTGTGTGTGTTCCACCCGAAGGAACTTACACTGAGGACATTGTTTTGTCGGTGGGGAAAATAATCGGTTGTGAAAATGTACGAGCAGCGTCGAGAATGAATCAAAAAGTTGTTGTATTTGTGTCCGATGAAAAATTCGTTCACGATGTTGTAAGTGCGGGTTTAACCACAGAGACAGGTCTCTTTGTCTAGGCGTCGCCTATGGACACTCCGTCGATGAGGGTCGTCATATCTAACGTACCCCCATTTATAACCTGCAACCAGCTGATGTCCGTTTTGTCCCGATACGGAACAGCTGTGTCAAAAATCACAATGATTCCGCTCCGGTCTCAGGATGAACGTGTTAAACACGTGATGAGCTTCAGACGGCAGGTGTATATGGTGCTTCCGGATCGAGGCGATGACACGGGGTTAAACATCACGTTCAAGGTAAAGGTGAACAACCATGAGTACCAGATGTATGCGTCATCGGCCTCATTAACATGTTTTCAGTGCGGAGCTTTTGGCCATGTGAAAAGGTTTTGTCCGAAGGTATCGTGTGTAAGGTGTGGTGAAGCAGGTCATAGTGACGCTGATTGTAAAAGAGATAACACCCCGGTCTCTAACGTACGAAACAACGTAAACCGAAATACCCGAACGGTTCCTACCGACGCTCCCTCGCACTCGAGGAGTAGGGATAATACTCCTGTTCGTCTTAGTGTAAACGACAACACCGCTGATTCGGTAAATAATGAAATAACCCCAGATAACCCACCTGTGGTGGCAGATGCTACGTGCAGTGAGGAGATGGAAGAAAATCCCATTGTGGTGACAAAGAAACGAAGAGCACCTGGTGCTTGTAACTCCAACATTACTTTGAAAAAGGTAGTGTTGGATAAAGAGAGTGTGGGTGCAGACGCCCTGGAACGTCTTTCTCAGGTGTCCACAAGCTGTGTTGACACCAGGGAGAAGGAACATGAATTAATTAATTCTGAAACATTATCGGGCAGCACCGAAAACCTGGGAGAAAAAGTAGATGGTGAGACTAAAGATGATGGTGAGCCCATTAGTGAGCCGCCACCTTCACTACCTGCTGAGACCGAGCGGATTGGGAATGTCTCAGCCCCAAGCTCCTCTTTACCCCTGCAAGATCTAAATCATGACACTGGTTCGTCAACTGAGCCAGTGAACATCTCCCTGCAGGAGGGTGAAGCCGAGATTTCAGATCCTGCTGAATGTCCCGGGTACCAGAGTGAGGATGACTCTACCATAGAACATTCCAGCAAATCTTCGGACTTGGCTGGAATCAAAATGGGGACTGGGCAGACTGATATATGTGACCCGGGCGGAGCTGTTTCTGATTTGTCAGATTCAGAGGATGAAGTTGAGATGACTGAGTTGTCTCAATCTTCATCAGATCAGTCATCCATAGCCCCTCAACTCGTTATTTCCTTTCTGAATGACACCTACCGACACCGAAATGTGATTGTAAAAGATCATTTTCCTGATTTAATTTCATTCATCCAGGCTGCAAAGGACATAATTAGGAGGCCGGATGAATTTCATTTAACAAGGTCGCTGTTTCATCGGCTTAGAAAGGCTGTTACAAAAGCAGGGAGTGAGATTTCCCAACAACCGCTCACGCCTTTTGATAATCCATGAAAAAAAATCACCTTTGGAACCTTAAATATGAATGGCGGAGGTGCAAGCCAAAACCGCCAGGTTCAGGTGAAAAGTTTATTTGAGCGCAAGAAAATTGATGTACTCTTACTCCAGGAAACCCATATAATTCAAAATGGGGAGTACGACTGGTGTCGCCTCTTTAAAGGACAATGTTTTTTTAGTAACGTGTCTTCTTCTTCTGCTGGTGTAGCCTTTTTACTCAGACCAGGCCTAGTACCTGAGTCATGCCTCTTCCAGGAGGTGATTAAAGGCCGGTTTATTTCATTGGAACTGGTCATTAATAATTTTCGGTTTACACTATTCAACGTTTATGCACCAAGTGAGAGTGTGGAACGAAGAGCTTTCTTTTCATCTTTAATTCGACACATGCAGTCGATAGATCTCAATAATTGTATTTGCATGGGGGGTGACTTTAATTGCACCTTTAAACCCAGTATAGACCGAAATACAGCAGAACCTCATCCCGAAGGTAGTACTGATTTGTTAAATTATTTTTCGGCAGTGGGTGTGCTAGATGCATGGAGACTGCATTACCCCAACAAATCTGAGTATACTTGGGGACGATGTGCCAATGGGAGAATGACTTTCGCTAGACTTGACCGTTGGTACATAAACTCACAGTTCAGGAATGCGGTTATCTCTCCAAATCATTTTCCATCTTTGTTTTCTGATCATCATTTAGTTACCATGGGCCTCTTTTTCCCTCAACCCTTACGCAAAAGTGCATACTGGAAATTCAATACCAGTCTTCTCGAAGATGCTTTGTTTAAAGACGCCTTCCGTGCTTTTTGGGTCATCCAACTTTCAAGAAAGCCCTCTTTCTCTTCTTTAGCATTATGGTGGGATAACACAAAAGCTCAGATTAGAGTGTTTTGTCAGCAGTTTGTTTCAAATGATACTGACGTAAAAAATATAACAATGGCTTGTTTAGAAGCTGATATTATACGGTTAGAGTGTAAACTGGCTAAAGATAATATCAGAAGAGACCACAGGTTATTGGTTGAAAAGAAGGCTCAACTGAGAGAGCTGATTCAGGAGAAAGCAGCAGGCCTGTTAATCAGATTAAGAATAAACAATTTAAAGGTATCAGACACCCCGAGTAAATCTTTTTTCCAAATGGATTTAGTAAATAAGTCACCCAAAACCCTTTTCTCTGTACAAGACTTTAGGGGAAACATGGTTGCCAACCCTGGAGATGTAAGGTTGTGCATTAGAGAGTTTTTTTCAAAAGTTTATGCAAAACAAAATGTTTGTGAGCAAACCATGGAATTTTTAACTTCTCACCTTTCATCCCTAACTGAGCCTCAGTGCCTGGGCCTGGATTCAACAATTACTTTGCCTGAGCTAACGCAGGCCCTAAGTGAAATGGACTCGGGGAAAGCTCCTGGGATTGACGGCCTACTGGCAGAATTTTTCTTGGCTTTTTGGGACCTTTTGGGCCCTGAATTATTGAATGTCCTGGAATCATCCTTGGTGCTTGGAGAACTCCCACTAAGCTTCAGAAGAGCAGTGGTGTCGCTGATTCCAAAGACTGGGGATCTACGACAGATAAAGAATTGGCGGCCGGTCTCGTTATTATGTACGGACTACAAAATATTGTCGAAAGTGTTGGCCAGTCGGTTGAAGACGGTAATCGGTGACCTAGTCCACCATGATCAGAATTACTGCATCCCAAACAGATCTATTTATGATAATATTTTTTTGATTAGAGATTTAATGGAATGTGATTGCTTGGAAAAAGATTTTGGGATAATATTCCTTGATTTGGAAAGGGCTTTTGACAGTGTGGATCATGTTTTTTTATATCGTGTGCTAGAAGCATGTGGCTTTGGTGTCAATTTTAGGGCCTACGTGACTTTGTTGTACAACAATATATTTAGTTTATTTAAAATAAATAACGAACTCAGCTCTCCGGTACAGGTTCAACGAGGGGTGAGACAAGGATGCCCGGTTTCTGGGTTGTTATTTTCCTTGGTAATGGAATCACTCCTAATTTTATTTAGGAAAAATATTTCAGGAGTGACTGTATCCCCTGGGAGTCCTTCAGTAGTTGTATCGGCTTATGCAGATGATGTCTGTGTGGTTGTTAAGAAGGAGAGTGATATCCCAGCACTTGTTGAATGTTTAAATCTTTTTTGCCTCGCTTCTTCTTTGAAGTGTAACTGGGACAAGAGTAAGGCCTTATGGATTCCCTGTCTCAAGAACATTCCACCTGGAAGAGTGCTGGTACCACCTGTGCATCTACCAACAAAGTTAAAATGGGTGGAAGACGGAGTCAAATACCTTGGGGTTTTCCTGGGATCTCCACATTACGTCCTCAAAAATTGGGACGGGATTGTTGAGCATGTCAAAAAAAAACTGGGACTGTGGAAACGAGCTCTGCCCCACCTTTCCTACAAAGGCAGGGTTCTAGTGGTTAATAATTTGGTGGCTTCTTCCCTGTGGCATAGGTTTATCTGCCTTCAGCCGCCAGAGGCACTACTAAAGGCAGTGCAGAGGCTACTCGTGGATTTTTTTTGGAGTGGTCACCATTGGTTGCTACCAAATGTCATATGTAGCCCCTTGTTTGAAGGTGGCCAGGGACTGATCGACATAAAAAGTCGTATCATGGCTTTTCGGCTGTGTACCATACAGCAGTTGCTGTACAAGGAACGACTGCCAAGCCGACTTCTGGCCTATCACGTGCTGCGAAAAGCAAGCGGGCTCGGATACGGCCCTGAACTTTTCTTAGTCCAACTCCAACATGTCGACACATCTCATCTACCATCATTCTATCAGAGCCTTCTGAATGCCTGGCAAAGCCTTTCGACTAGTCGCCAGCAAGAAACCTATGCTACAAGCATGTTTGTGGAAGAACCCCTTTTTTACAACCCACTGTTTCCTGCAATTCCAAGAAGCCGAGACTTTTATCAACACTTTATTACAGCGGGCATAATCAAAGTGTTGGACCTCCACCATGATTCTGGTTGGGGGTGGAAGACGGTGCAAGAGATAGCTGATATGACTGGAATATGGTCAAACAGAATAATCGGAAGAGTACTAAAGGAAATAGTAAAGAAAAGCTTCCAACTTGGACTAAGATGGACCCAGGAAGTTTTGGTGACATCCAATGACTGGCATTTTCCTGGTTTATTGGTACAGCCTAGTCACGGAGACTTGCCCCCAATTAGTGAGGGACAAAACATTTTTCAGAAATGCAGTAGTAAAGACCTGTATCGGTTATGCACTGCAGTTCTGCTTGGGAACTCACCGTTAAATGGAGTGGCCAGGTGGAAAGGGCTAATGCCGGAAGGACTCCCATCTGAGCCTGTATGGGAATCAATATACAGTACGCTGGTAAGCAAAAGGACAGGTGATCTCCAGTGGCGAATGATACACTGGATCATTCCGTCTAATAAATTAGTGAGTCATTTCGCGCCCACATCTACGTGTTGCCCGTTCTGTGTTTACACAGAGGATGTGTTCCATGCGTACGTTGATTGTGCAAGGCTTGTGCCTTTATTTCAATGGCTGAACTACATGGCTGGAAAAATGAAGATCACTTTTTCTCTGCGATCATTTATTTTTGGTTTCAATGATATGAAAGAACATGTACATATGTTGTTTTTGTTTTTAGTGGCCACGGCGAAAATGGCAATTTATTTATCGAGGAGGGAAAAACTGAAAGGAAAGCCGATTGGGCAATGTGATGTCTTGTTCTTTTTTAATGCCTTGACATCTGCAAGACTCAAACTTGAATTTTGTGATTCTGAAAGGAAGAAATGTATTGATGAGTTTATGAACATCTGGTGTTTTGATGGGATCTGCATGGTGCAGGAGAATGAATTAATGGTATATTTGTAGGTTTGTTTGGATTGATTCAGTGTGTGGTCGGTTTTTCTGTTGTTGTTTTTCTTTTCTAGTTCATTGTACTGTTTTGATTTCCTGTCATTATCTCTTTTTCTTTTCTGTATTTTTGATTATTGTGCCTGTATTGAATAGTATTCTTCACCGACTGGCTTGTATTTTTATATTTTTGTAATAAAAAGTCTAAAAGTCTCTCTCTCTCTCTCTCTCTCTCTCTCTCTCTCTCTCTCTCTCTCTCTCTCTCTCTCTTTCTCTTTCTCTTTCTCTTTCTCTTTCTCTTTCTCTTTCTCTCTCTTTCTCTCTCTTTTTCTCTCTTTTTCTCTCTTTCTCTCTCTTTCTCTCTTTCTCGCCACCTGCTGGCCGTTTGTATGCTGGTTGTACTGTCATGGCGTCTGCTTGTGGAGACCTGGAGTGCTCTGTGTTGTTGCTCCATTCCCCCCTCCCCCCCCCGTTTCCCCCCCCCCCCCCGTTTCCCCCCTCTGTGTCCTTGTGCCTGTTCGTGGAGTCTTCCTGGTGATTCCCATATAGGTTGAGACGGGAGAGAGAGCCGGAGAGCACAGGGTGATCGCTGGTAAGGGTTCGCCGTTTTTGGGCGTCGCCCGATCGGTGTTTGCTCCTTCATCTTAAACCTCTATTTCCTTTTTTTCCTTTCGTTTATCTTTCCTTCAGTTTGTTTTGTTGCCTCCCTTTTCCGAAGTTAGGGAAATCGGAGAGATCTGATTACTTCCCATTCCCGGAGTTCGGGTAGGGAAGATTATATTATATATTCACCCTCCCCGAGTCGGGGAGGGGTTGTAAGTGCAGCTGTTCCAGCATGGCAGCTGCACTATCTCGATTTACGGCCTTTCAGAGCCTGACCCGTAAGCACGGGTTCTTTTGTGTACCTCCGGAACGTGAGGTTAGTGTCGAGGACGTTGTCCTCGCAACCGGTCGTGTTGTCGGGATCGACAAGGTTGTTGCCGCTTCACGGATGAACAAGCGGATCGTTATTTTTTTGTCCGACGTGGATTGTGTCCCACAAATTGTCGAACAGGGTTTGACAATCGATCCAGATTTATTTGTGATGATTTCCCCACTAGATAGCCCAGCGATAAAAGTCGTGATATCCAATTGCCCCCCATTTGTATCCGACGATGTACTAATTAAAGAATTGTCCCGATACGGTACCATCGTGTCTCGTATCTCCATGATTCCCTTCGGGTCACGAAACAACGATTTAAGGCACGTGGTTTCATTCCGGCGGCAAGTGTTTATGATTTTAAAAAATTCCCAGAAGGATTTAAACCTTATAATAAAATTAAAACATCAACAGAACGAATATACAGTGTACGTGTCCACCAACGTTCTAAAATGTTTTGGCTGCGGACAATTTGGGCATGCTAAGCATGACTGTCCCCGAAAAGAGAACTCTCCACAAGTACAACCTCCCCTCCGAACCGGGAATAAGCAACCCCCCCACCTTTCCACCACCGATCCAAACCCTTCCACCACCGACCCAAGCCTTCCCACCACCGAACCAAACCCTCCCACCACCGAACCAAGCCTTCCCGCCGCCGAACCAAGCCCTCCCACCACCGACCCGAACCTTCCCACCATCGACCCAAGCCTTACCACCACTGATCCCAATCTGTCTACCACCGACCCAAGCCCTCCTACCACCGATCCAAACCCCCCCGCCGTACCCCCTTCCCCTCCCCCTCCCCTTGAAACAGGGGCCCCTCCCTCTACTGAAGGATCTAATTGCAGCCATCTCCTGTTAACGATAGACCTCACCCCCCAGGCGACATCGTCCAATCACAGCTTGTTGCCTGCTATAACTGATCCTACCTCTCTCGCCGTGGTAGCCGATGGGAATCCCCTCCCGATGATCACGTCCTCCCCCCAAACCCTTGCAATCTCTTCCCACTAACCAGGACGAGTTTCAATTAGTCTGCCCAAAAGGAAAAAGACATCTGCAAACAACAGATGAAAACGGTCATCTCTTTAAAAAAACCTACAACTGAAAACAGACAGCCCCTCCTCTCTGCCCTAGATTTGTCCCTCGTCACAGAAAATCGTTTCTCGGTATTGGAGGACATAGATGTGGATGAATCCTCGCCCTTGTCTACTGATATGGTTGACCTAGAAACTGATATGGTTGAACCGCAAAAATTAGTACCCCCCCCTCCCCCCCCCCTCCCCCCCCCTCCCCTGAAGATGGCTCATTTCTCTCCCTCCCCGTCCCCTCCCTCTATGGACTATGCCCCATCCGATAACGTGGAGGGATGTGATGACGGTGAGGAGATAAATGATGAAAACCAGTGTGACACACCATCTGAGCCATCTGATATAGATGACTCTGTTAGTGAATGTGGTAGCCTTAAGGAAGAAGAAATCCCTCCAATCCCTCCCTCCGAGATAAAAAGGTTTCTTAAGGACACATTCCGAAAAAGGAATGTTGTTATAGAAACCTTTTTTCCGGAGCTACCTGATTTTATACATTCCGCTAGATTGATGGTAAAACGGCCCCACGTTTTTAATTTCAATTCCTCCCAACGTCACCGTTTAAAGAAGTGGTTGCAAAAAGCTAAGAATGAACTGCTATCAAAAAATTGAGTGGTGGTCACTCCTCCTTGTAGCTGTAATGAGTTTTTCCATTTGTAGCCTGAATATTAATGGAGGATGTAGCTCTGTCCGTAAAGTTCAAGTAAGGGATTTTTTATTACAGAAGAAAGTTGACATTGCCCTCTTACAAGTGACCCATGCCAACGACTGCTGTGTCGCAGAGTGGTGTAGGCTCTTCCCGGCCTGTCCTTTTTTAGTAACGGTGACTCCCGCAAAGGCGGTGTCGCAATAATTCTTAGCCCCTCCTTTTCGCCTTCATCGCTTAAATTCGACGAAATACACAAGGGATCCCTAGCATCCCTAGAATTCCACTACTGTGGAAAATTCTATACTATTTTTAATATCTATGCCCCAAGTACGCCTGTAGCTCGGCGAGTTTTTTTAATGACCTTGGGACACACCTAACGTCCCTCGACAGCCAAAACGCCCTAAAAAACCAAGACAATCATGTTTGTATTGGTGGAGATTTTAATTGCACCCTCCAACCCCAACTAGACAGGAACAGTGCGGAGCCCCATCCTGCCTCCACAATCCCTCTCACCAAATTTTTAAAACAAATGAATTTGACATATATGGCGGGTACAGCACCCATCAATCAGGCAATACACATGGTGTCGATGCATTCAGGGTAATATTGTACTTGCTCGCTTGGACAAGTTTTATATTAATCCTCCACTTGAACGCCTCGTTCTGTCATCCCAAATTTGCCCATCAGGATTCTCGGACCACAGCGCAACATTTCTCAAAATTTCTGCCCCCTGCCTGAAACACAAGAGTGCTTTTTGGAAATTTAATAACAACTTACTTGATGATAGTACCTTTAAGGACATTTTTCCAGAAATTTGGAATATTCTAGTTGCCTCCCAAGGGAATTTCTCAAACCTCAGACAATGGTGGTATAATGCCAAAACGCACATCAGACTGTTCTGCCAACAATATCGTGCATATGGTGTTCAAGAGGAAAGAAAAACCACAACCTTACTTGAAGATGAAATCCTGGAATTACAGGAACAGCTTCAGGGAACCGCAAGTGTGAGCTACCAGGGAATGAGGCAACAAATCCATGGAAAAACGGCCTTACTGAATTCCATATCCGAAAGGCGAGCACAAAATGCTTTATTGCGCCTGAAGATGAGGTACATACACGATCTTGATGCTCCAACCAAATTCTTCTTCAGCCTTAAAAGGGGGGCCTCTTCGTCAATGATTACACGCTTGCTCCATGATGGGGAACTCCTTTATGAAGAGGGCAGAATCAGGGAATGTGCCCGGAAACATTTTAAACAACGGTTTATGCGGCATGACATTAACCAGGATGCAATATCGGAACTTGTTTCTAACCTTCCAACATTGGCAGAGGATCAGAAGCAGCAGTTGGAGGATCCTCTTAGGTTACCTGAGCTTACCGTTGCCTTGAAGGCCTTGGAACCTGATAAAGCCCCTGGACTGGATGGGCTGACTAGCGAATTTTCCCAGTTTTTTGGGGACGCCATTGGACCTCACCTACTGCGGGTATTGAATGAATGTTTAGAGGATGGACAACTGCCGTGGAGTTGCCGGAGAGCAGTCACCACCTTAATTCCTAAGAAAGCGGACACTCAACTTATAGAGAACTGGCGTCGTATTTCTGTTTTATGTACGGATTATAAAATTTTAGCCAAAGCCTTGTCTAATCGAATGAAACCTTTTATGAATGTACTAATAGGAGAACATCAATCCTTTTGTATTCCTGGACGTACTATTTTTAATAATATCTTTCTTATCCGTGATACCATTCGGTTTTGTAACAATTTTAATATGAATGTTGGTCTGTTTTTCATTGACCAAGGAAAAGCCTTTGACTGTATTGACCACATGTACCTTTTTAGAGTTTTAGAGAATTTTGGGTTTGGACCTATTTTTATCTCGTACGTTAAACTTTTGTATTGTAATATATCCAGTGTTCTTAAAATTAATCAAGTATTGTGCAGCCCCATTGCTGTACAACGGGGAGTACGGCAAGGTTGCCCGCTATCTGGACTTTTATACTCTCTTGCCATCGAACCTCTTCTGCTCCAATTACGTACGCACATTTCTGGCTTCACTGGATCAATTCTTACTACACCGCTAAAAGTCTCTGCCTATGCAGATGATGTCTGTATTTATATAAAAAATAGTGCTGACGTCACTGCGGTGGCTCAGGCACTAAAAACATATTGTCAGGCTTGTTCAGGCCAGGTAAACTGGAAGAAGAGTGAAGCCCTTTGGATAGGACCTGGAGATTGCCCGCCAATTGTCCTACCAGGAGGAGTGAACTGGCAGAAAAGTGGCATTAAATACCTCGGTATTTTCCTAGGAGACAACACCTTTGAGCAGCAGAACTGGGTGGGATTACCGGACAAGGTAATGGCAAAACTGGCCCGCTGGAAAGGACTTCTTTCTCAACTTTCGTACCGCGGAAGAACTCTCGTCATTAACAATCTTGTCGCCTCTATGCTATGGCATAAGATGATATGCCTACAACCGCCCGGGAGCCTTCTTATTACACTGCAAAAGAGCATTGTCGACTTTTTCTGGAGCAGGAAACACTGGCTCCAACCCCCCGTGGCATACTTACCACTCACTGAAGGTGGTCAAGGTCTTATTGATATCCGCAGCCGGATTATGGTCTTCCGGCTTCATATCGTGCGCCAACTCGTATATGGAGATGAAGCCCTACTCTGGAGGCCTCTGGCTAACTGCATATTGCAGCTTACATGCAAGCTGGGTTACGACCGAGAACTTTTCTTGATGAACCCTCATCAAATCATCCTTGCTGCCCACCTTTTACCAAGGGGTGATGAACGCCTGGCAAGCCCTGTCCTTTTCCCGTGAAATGGCAACATACAACATGGAAATGTTGTTGAACGAGCCCCTATGCTACAACCCCTTCCTGGAAAACAGCTTGAATAATAGGGGACTCGTTCAACGTTTTGTTGATGCCAAGCTGCTGCGAGTGAAAGACCTCATGACAGAGTCTGGGAGCTGCCGGCTGAGTGCTGCCGCTGTGGCACAAAAAACCGGAATAAAATCTGTCAGGATCATCTCTCGGTTCCTTCAAGGGATATCCACAACGTATCGTAATACCTGCGAGGAACTTGGCCCTTCCCCTGAGGAAACAGCGGGTGACTTCCCCAAACTCCTGGTCTTCAGCCCGCCACTTAATCTGTCCCCTGGCCTGAACAGCCCTGATGATAGGCCTACTGCATTATCCCTTCCCGCCTTTCCAAAGAAAACTTTGTACAACGCGTACGTTAAAATTTTATACGCAAACACATTTTCTGAGCACCCGAGGCTTCGATGGCGGGATGTTTTACCCCCAATACCACCCAATTGCCCCAATTGGCGAAGTTTTTATCTCTTGCCTACTCCAAAGTATGTTGGAGATATTCAATGGAAACTTGTACACTGGATTTTACCTTATAATGTTTTACTGAACCGGTTTTCTACTGCTAACTCTAATCTATGCCCTTTCTGTGCATCCATTGAAACCCTACCGCATATATACCTTGAGTGTGAACGATTGCAACCTCTTTTTACATTCCTTCAGGAACGCTTTGTGAAGCTTGGTTCCCTCTTCAATCACAATGTTTTTATTTATGGTGTTTTAGGACCGTCTTCCCTTAGAAATGTGGTTTTAATGAATTTTTTAATTGGCCAGGCCAAGTTTGCAATTTATAAATCCAGGAAGAAAAAAATGGGAAACGCTTCTGACTCGTCATATGATGTACTGCTCACCCTTAAGGCTCTTGTAAATGCAAGACTAAAGCTAGAACACCGGTTTTTTAAAATGAACAAGAATTTAACATGTTTTTAAAAAAAGTGGGTTTTTAATGATGTCATATGCACACTTGATGATGATGATTTGATAATAACTTTTCCTTGAGACCATTTTATTGTGTTTTGTTTCTTTGTGACTGAACATAACTGATTTTTTGTACTCTTGTAATAAAAGGAAGAAACAGTCAGTCTCTCCCTCTCTCTCTCTCTCTCTCTCTCTATCTACCCCCTTCTCTCTCTCTCTCTCTCTCTCTCTCTGTCTCTGTCTCTCTCTCTCTCTCTCTCTCTCTCTATCTATCTACCACCTGCTCTCTCTATCTACCGCCTTCTCTCTCTTTCTACCCCCCTTCTCTCTCTCTTTCTACCCCCTTCTCTCTCTCTCTCTCTCTCTTTCTACCCCCCTTCTCTCTCTCTTTCTACCCCCTTCTCTCTCTCTCTCTCTTTCTACCCCCTTCTCTCTCTCTTTCTACCCCCTTCTCTCTCTCTATCTACCCCTTCTCTCTCTCTATCTACCCTCTTCTCTCTCTCTTTCTGCCCCCTTCTCTCTCTTTCTGCCCCATTCTCGCTCTTTCTACCCCCTTCTCTCTCTCTCTTTCTACCCCCTTCTCTCTCTCTATCTACCCCCTTCTCTCTCTCTATCTACCCCCCTCTCTCTCTATCTACCCCCTTCTCTCTATCTACCCCCCTTCTCTCTCTCTTGCTACCCCCTTCTCTCTCTCTTTCTATCCCCTTCTCTCTCTCTATCTACCCCCCTTCTCCCTCTCTATGTACCCCCTTCTCTCTCTCTATCTACCCCCCTTCTCTCTCTCTTTCTATCCCCTTCTCTTTCTATCTACCCCCCTTCTCCCTCTCTATGTACCCCCTTCTCTCTCTCTATCTACCCCCTTCTCTCTCTATCTACCCCCTTCTCTCTCTCTTTCTACCCCCTTCTCTCTCTCTCCTCCTCCTCTCTATCACCCCTCTCCTCCTCCCCCCTCTATTTCTCTCTCTGCCCCACCCCTCGCTCCCCCCCCCTCTCTCTGTTGTTCTTTACCACAGACGAGGCATGAACGTCCAAAAGGTGAGTTTCACATCGCTTCCCATGGACGGTAGGACACTTTTGTCAACCTGTTTCCCATCGTGGTTAGCATACCTTTGCCAATTTTTCCCAGGGCGGTTAGCATACATTTATCAACCCATTTCCCAGGGAAGGGAGCACAACATTATCGACCTGGAGCTGATAAAACCTGCCGTATCATTTGAGAGATTTACATTTGCACACAATGGCAAATCAATGTTATTGCACCTGCGCACTTTTCTTGTTTGTCACATTTACAAGTACGTGTAAATTTGTACAGCTCTATGTTTGTGAAAAGTGTTCATTAGCCATTTGGTTTGAGTGTATCTAATCAATTGTACTTTGAGCAATAACCTATTTTGAATGGTTATATGTACACATTGTTAACAGCGATCTTCCAGGAGCTTTTTTGTCAAATGTATTGTTTTTTGAAATTCAGATTTTTGTACACCGCTCCTTTCCTATTCCATCTCCAGGCGCTGCATGACGTCATCACCGGGCACCGAAGGGGGTCCGGCGATGACGCCCGCTGAAAGGGAGTACTCAGTTTTCACTCTATTTGTTTCTTGGTAAAAAAAAAACAATTTTTTGGACAAGTATGTTTATCATTCCCTTTGGTTTGTGTGTTTGTCTGTCCGTTCACTAATACTTACCTACAGGTCACAATTTTAAACCAATCTTCACGAAACGTCACCAAATGTTAGAGTTCGTGGTCCGACAAAATCCTATATATTTTAGGTCAAAAGGTCAACATAGGCCAAAGATCAACCACTTTTTTTCAAATTTCGAAAATCCTCAATATTCTTCCGATTGACTTGAAATTTGAATAGGATTTACATATCGGCTTACTGAATTCAACTACCAGTTATTTTGGAGATCGTTTGGGCCGACAACACTCACCGTGGCCATGTTACTAAAAAAAAAACAGGTGCCTTTCAGCTTCAGCCTCCAATCTGCCATGCAACTCACAGTCGCACGAGTTTCTTGTAAAAGAAGAATATCTACCTTCTCATTCTTAATCAGCTGCATCGTTTGAACTTTATGTAGGGGATTACGCCCGCCGTTTATGTTCAAACTTGTTATTATCATGATAAAAAGAGTGGCCCTCAAAAGATGATTATGCATTCAAATGCTTCCTTACTTTAACAATGTATCTTTTCAGCCTCTTGCAAGAAGCGCTAGAAATGGCAAGAGCTTCCGGATTATTAACAATGATTTGCGCTTTTTGGACAAAAGCACAAGTTGGGGAAAAGGTCATTCAGGTTTACTCGTTTCTTACGAGTGGTTTTTTTCAAGAAATCTAAGATATCAGAGGTAGAAAATTGTAGCATCAAGACGACTGTCTGGGGGGGGGGGGGGGGGGGGGGGTCTCCTCACCAAGTGCACTTGATGCCAGAGAGGAGCAACCATCTGAATCGTAGTCCTCATTTTCCTCAGGTCCTTCACCCATTTGATCAATATCCATGGTTGTTTCAGAGGGGGAAGCCAAGGATGCAGTAGCGGTAACAAACTCGGCAGTTACATGTTTTTGTGGGTCAATCGTTGTAACAATGGCGATGTTATCTTTAGCAGAGGTACTGCAAGGTTGAGCTAACTCAGAAAGTGTATGGGGTGGCAGAATGAGCCTGGGGTGCACTGGTAGTTGCAGGTTGCAGAGCAGGGAGGGAAGGGGGAAGCGGAGGAGAGGGAGGTGGTGGAGGAGAAGAAGAAGAAGAAGAAGAAGAGGGAAGAGAAGAGAAGGGGAGGGGTGAGAAGAGCAAGGAGAGGGAGATGAGGAATGACGGGAATAGGAGGGAAACGATGAGGAGCAAGAGGAGGACCAAGAGGAGGGGTAGGAGAAGGCCAAGAACGGGAATGGGGAGGAGGGGGGCAGAAAGAGGGGAAAGAGAAGGGGCATCATTAACGTCATTACATGATACTTTTGAGGTGACAAGTGACTCAGAGGGGGGAGGGAGACAATCTGATGACACAGAAGTACATGGTACCTGTGTTGTGGGGCGAGCACCTGCGACCACCTGAGCAAAGGAACGAAGGGCTGCCGAAGCAGACAGAATTTTCGATCCAGCTTCAGCGGTGCTTTGAGAACGCTAAAGAGGTCTTCTCGTACTTGTGTTTGTAACAGCAGGAGCAGGTGCTTCATTTGAAGCTGCTGGCTCTGCGTTGGTAGTGTTACCTGAGGGAGGGAGTTGTTCTGGAGAGACAGAGACAGAGAGAGAGAGAGAGAGAGAGAGAGAGAGAGTGTGTGAGTGTGTGAGTGTGTGAGTGTGTGAGTGTGATTTAGGGATTTAGGGATTTAAGGATGTAGGGTCACTTGGGTCGAAGCAAAAATTTTTTTAAACTCAAAATTGATTTTGGGTCAATCCTGGTGGATTTTTCATATTGAGTCAATCCTGATGGATGTTTCATATTGGGTCATTCCTGGTGGATTTTCCATATTGGGTCATTCCTGGTGGATTTTCCAGATTGGGTCATTGCTGGTGAATTTTTCATATTGGGTCATTCCTGGTGGATTTTTTATATTGGGTCATTCCTGGTGGATTTTTCATATTCGGTCATTCCTGGTGGATTTTTCATATTCGGTCATTCCTGGTGGATTTTTCATATTGGATCATTCCTGGTGAAATTTTCATGTTGGATCATTCCTGCTGGATTTTCCATATTGGGTCATTCCTGGTGGATTTTTCATATTGGGTCATTCCTGGTGGATTTTTCATGTTGGATCATTCCTGGTGGATTTTCCATATTGGGTCATTCCTGGTGGATTTTTCATATTGGGTCATTCCTGGTGGATTTTTCATGTTGGATCATTCCTGGTGGATTTTCCATATTGGGTCATTCCTGGTGGATTTTCCATATTGGGTCATTCCTGGTGGATTTTTCATATTGGGTCATTCCTGGTGGATTTTTCATATTGGGTCATTCCTGGTGCATTTTCCATATTGGGTCATTGCTGGTGGATTTTTCATATTGGGTCATTCCTGGTGGATTTTTCATATTGGGTCATTCCTGGTGAATTTTTTATATTGGGTCATTCTTGATGGATTTTTCATATTTGGTCATTCCTGGTGGATTTTCCATATTGGGTCATTCCTGGTGGATTTTTCAGATTGGGTCATTGCTGGTGAATTTTTCATATTGGGTCATTACTGGTGGATTTTTTATATTGGGTCATTCCTGGTGGCTTTTTCATATTCGGTCATTCCTGGTGGATTTTTCATATTCGGTCATTCCTGGTGGATTTTTCATATTGGATCATTCCTGGTGAATTTTTCATGTTGGATCATTCCTGGTGGATTTTCCATATTGGGTCATTCCTGCTGGATTTTTCATATTGGGTCATTCCTGGTGGATTTTTCATATTGGGTCATTCCTGGTGCATTTTCCATATTGGGTCATGGCTGGTGGATTTTTCATATTGGGTCATTGCTGGTGAATTTTTCATATTGGGTCATTCCTGGTGGATTTTTCATATTGGGTCATTGTTGGTGAATTTTTCATATTGGGTCATTGCTGGTGGATTTTTCATATTGGGTCATTCCTGGTGGATTTTTCATATTGGGTCATTGCTGGTGGATTTTTCATATTGGGTCATTGCTGGTGAATTTTTCATATTGGGTCATTCCTGGTGGATTTTTCATATTGGGTCATTGCTGGTGAATTTTTCATATTGGGTCATTCCTGGTGGATTTTTCATATTGGGTCATTGTTGGTGGATTTTTCATATTGGGTCATTCCTAGTGGATTTTTCATATTGGGTCATTCCTGGTGGATTTTTCATATTGGGTCATTCCTGGTGAATTTTTCATATTGGGTCATTCCTGGTGGATTTTTCATATTCGGTCATTCCTGGTGGATTTTTCATATTCGGTCATTCCTGGTGGATTTTTCATATTGGATCATTCCTGGTGAAATTTTCATGTTGGATCATTCCTGCTGGATTTTCCATATTGGGTCATTCCTGGTGGATTTTTCATATTGGGTCATTCCTGGTGGATTTTTCATGTTGGATCATTCCTGGTGGATTTTCCATATTGGGTCATTCCTGGTGGATTTTTCATATTGGGTCATTCCTGGTGGATTTTTCATGTTGGATCATTCCTGGTGGATTTTCCATATTGGGTCATTCCTGGTGGATTTTCCATATTGGGTCATTCCTGGTGGATTTTTCATATTGGGTCATTCCTGGTGGATTTTTCATATTGGGTCATTCCTGGTGCATTTTCCATATTGGGTCATTGCTGGTGGATTTTTCATATTGGGTCATTCCTGGTGGATTTTTCATATTGGGTCATTCCTGGTGAATTTTTTATATTGGGTCATTCTTGATGGATTTTTCATATTTGGTCATTCCTGGTGGATTTTCCATATTGGGTCATTCCTGGTGGATTTTTCAGATTGGGTCATTGCTGGTGAATTTTTCATATTGGGTCATTACTGGTGGATTTTTTATATTGGGTCATTCCTGGTGGCTTTTTCATATTCGGTCATTCCTGGTGGATTTTTCATATTCGGTCATTCCTGGTGGATTTTTCATATTGGATCATTCCTGGTGAATTTTTCATGTTGGATCATTCCTGGTGGATTTTCCATATTGGGTCATTCCTGCTGGATTTTTCATATTGGGTCATTCCTGGTGGATTTTTCATATTGGGTCATTCCTGGTGCATTTTCCATATTGGGTCATGGCTGGTGGATTTTTCATATTGGGTCATTGCTGGTGAATTTTTCATATTGGGTCATTCCTGGTGGATTTTTCATATTGGGTCATTGTTGGTGAATTTTTCATATTGGGTCATTGCTGGTGGATTTTTCATATTGGGTCATTCCTGGTGGATTTTTCATATTGGGTCATTGCTGGTGGATTTTTCATATTGGGTCATTGCTGGTGAATTTTTCATATTGGGTCATTCCTGGTGAATTTTTCATATTGGGTCATTCCTGGTGGATTTTTCATATTGGGTCATTGTTGGTGGATTTTTCATATTGGGTCATTCCTAGTGGATTTTTCATATTGGGTCATTCCTGGTGGATTTTTCATATTGGGTCATTCCTGGTGAATTTTTCATATTGGGTCATTCCTGGTGGATTTTTCATATTGGGTCATTCCTGGTGAATTTTTCATGTTGGATCATTCCTGGTGGATTTTCCATATTGGGTCATTCCTGGTGGATTTTTCATATTGGGTCATTCCTGGTGGATTTTTCATATTGGGTCATTCCTGGTGGATTTTTCATATTGGGTCATTCCTGGTGCATTTTCCATATTGGGTCATTGCTGGTGGATTTTTCATATTGGGTCATTGCTGGTGAATTTTTCATATTGGGTCATTCCTGGTGGATTTTTCATATTGGGTCATTGTTGGTGAATTTTTCATATTGGGTCATTGCTGGTGGATTTTTCATATTGGGTCATTCCTGGTGGATTTTTCATATTGGGTCATTGCTGGTGAATTTTTCATATTGGGTCATTCCTGGTGGATTTTTCATATTGGGTCATTCCTGGTGCATTTTCCATATTGGGTCATTGCTGGTGGATTTTTCATATTGGGTCATTGCTGGTGAATTTTTCATATTGGGTCATTCCTGGTGGATTTTTCATATTGGGTCATTGTTGGTGAATTTTTCATATTGGGTCATTCCTGGTGGATTTTTCATATTGGGTCATTGTTGGTGGATTTTTCATATTGGGTCATTCCTAGTGGATTTTTCATATTGGGTCATTCCTGGTGGATTTTTCATATTGGGTCATTCCTGGTGGATTTTTCATATTGGGTCATTCCTGGTGAATTTTTCATATTGGGTCATTCCTGGTGGATTTTTCATATTGGGTCATTCCTGGTGAATTTTTCATGTTGGATCATTCCTGGTGGATTTTCCATATTGGGTCATTCCTGGTGGATTTTTCATATTGGGTCATTCCTGGTGGATTTTTCATATTGGGTCATTCCTGGTGGATTTTTCATATTGGGTCATTCCTGGTGCATTTTCCATATTGGGTCATTGCTGGTGGATTTTTCATATTGGGTCATTGCTGGTGAATTTTTCATATTGGGTCATTCCTGGTGGATTTTTCATATTGGGTCATTGCTGGTGAATTTTTCATATTGGGTCATTCCTGGTGGATTTTTCATATTGGGTCATTCCTGGTGGATTTTTCATATTGGGTCATTGCTGGTGAATTTTTCATATTGGGTCATTGCTGGTGGATTTTTCATATTGGGTCATTGCTGGTGAATTTTTCATATTGGGTCATTCCTGGTGGATTTTTCATATTGGGTCATTGCTGGTGAATTTTTCATATTGGGTCATTGCTGGTGGATTTTTCATATTGGGTCATTGCTGGTGAATTATTCATATTGGGTCATTCCTGGTGGATTTTTCATATTGGGTCATTGCTGGTGGATTTTTCATATTGGGTCATTCCTGGTGGATTTTTCATATTGGGTCATTGTTGGTGGATTTTTCATATTGGGTCATTCCTAGTGGATTTTTCATATTGGGTCATTCCTGGTGGATTTTTCATATTGGGTCATTCCTGGTGAATTTTTCATATTGGGTCATTCCTGGTGGATTTTTCATATTGGGTCATTCCTGGTGAATTTTTCATGTTGGATCATTCCTGGTGGATTTTCCATATTGGGTCATTCCTGGTGGATTTTTCATATTGGGTCATTCCTGGTGGATTTTTCATATTGGGTCATTCCTGGTGGATTTTTCATATTGGGTCATTCCTGGTGCATTTTCCATATTGGGTCATTGCTGGTGGATTTTTCATATTGGGTCATAGCTGGTGAATTTTTCATATTGGGTCATTCCTGGTGGATTTTTCATATTGGGTCATTGTTGGTGAATTTTTCATATTGGGTCATTGTTGGTGGATTTTTCATATTGGGTCATTCCTAGTGGATTTTTCATATTGGGTCATTCCTGGTGGATTTTTCATATTGGGTCATTCCTGGTGAATTTTTCATATTGGGTCATTCCTGGTGGATTTTTCATATTGGGTCATTCCTGGTGAATTTTTCATGTTGGATCATTCCTGGTGGATTTTCCATATTGGGTCATTCCTGGTGGATTTTTCATATTGGGTCATTCCTGGTGGATTTTTCATATTGGGTCATTCCTGGTGGATTTTTCATATTGGGTCATTCCTGGTGCATTTTCCATATTGGGTCATTGCTGGTGGATTTTTCATATTGGGTCATTGCTGGTGAATTTTTCATATTGGGTCATTCCTGGTGGATTTTTCATATTGGGTCATTGTTGGTGAATTTTTCATATTGGGTCATTGCTGGTGGATTTTTCATATTGGGTCATTCCTGGTGGATTTTTCATATTGGGTCATTGCTGGTGAATTTTTCATATTGGGTCATTCCTGGTGGATTTTTCATATTGGGTCATTCCTGGTGCATTTTCCATATTGGGTCATTGCTGGTGGATTTTTCATATTGGGTCATTGCTGGTGAATTTTTCATATTGGGTCATTCCTGGTGGATTTTTCATATTGGGTCATTGCTGGTGGATTTTTCATATTGGGTCATTCCTGGTGGATTTTTCATATTGGGTCATTGTTGGTGGATTTTTCATATTGGGTCATTCCTAGTGGATTTTTCATATTGGGTCATTCCTGGTGGATTTTTCATATTGGGTCATTCCTGGTGAATTTTTCATATTGGGTCATTCCTGGTGGATTTTTCATATTGGGTCATTCCTGGTGAATTTTTCATGTTGGATCATTCCTGGTGGATTTTCCATATTGGGTCATTCCTGGTGGATTTTTCATATTGGGTCATTCCTGGTGGATTTTTCATATTGGGTCATTCCTGGTGGATTTTTCATATTGGGTCATTCCTGGTGCATTTTCCATATTGGGTCATTGCTGGTGGATTTTTCATATTGGGTCATAGCTGGTGAATTTTTCATATTGGGTCATTCCTGGTGGATTTTTCATATTGGGTCATTGTTGGTGAATTTTTCATATTGGGTTATTGCTGGTGGATTTTTCATATTGGGTCATTCCTGGTGGATTTTTCATATTGGGTCATTGCTGGTGAATTTTTCATATTGGGTCATTCCTGGTGGATTTTTCATATTGGGTCATTCCTGGTGCATTTTCCATATTGGGTCATTGCTGGTGGATTTTTCATATTGGGTCATTGCTGGTGAATTTTTCATATTGGGTCATTCCTGGTGGATTTTTCATATTGGGTCATTGTTGGTGAATTTTTCATATTGGGTCATTGCTGGTGGATTTTTCATATTGGGTCATTCCTGGTGGATTTTTCATATTGGGTCATTGCTGGTGAATTTTTCATATTGGGTCATTCCTGGTGAATTTTTCATATTGGGTCATTGCTGGTGGATTTTTCATATTGGGTCATACCTGATGGATTTTTCATATTGGATCATTCCTGGTGGATTTTTCATATTGGATCATTCCTGCTGGATTTTTCATATTGGATCATTCCTGGTGGATTTTTCATATTGTGTCATTCCTGGTGGATTTTTCATATTGGGTCATTCCTGGTGGATTTTTTAAAATATTGGGTCAATACTGGTGGATTTTTCATATTGGGTCATTCCTGGTGGATTTTTCATATTGGGTCATTCCTGGTGGATTTTTTAAATATTGGGTCATTCCTGGTGGATTTTTCATATTGGTTCATTCTTGGTGGATGTTTCATATTGGTTCATTCTTGGTGGATGTTTCATATTGGGTCATTCTTGGTGGATTTTTCATATTGCGTAATTCCTGGTGTATTTTAAATATTGGGGCATTCATTCCTGGTGGATCTTTTTGCCATCTTTTAACTTTGCTTTAGGTGGTAAGCGTGGGGATTTGAGATGGTGTGCCGACAACTTCGCTCTCGTTTGTTGTTTATTGTTTTTTAAAATTATCTTTAATTGTGTGGACTGGCGTTTAAAGGGCGTAGGAAGAGAATTACGAGGTTTATTTTGTGAAATGTTCCCATTAAATGCAATCATTTACAGTTCATTAAGCCTCTTCGTAAAAAAGGCTTTTTATTTGTGTGTAAGTTTATTGCACCGGTTACAAGGTTTTTTTGTTTATACTGTGAAATGGGGTTTTTTTTGTCCTGTTCAAATTCACCACCAGATTATTTTGGTGGTTTGATGGAATGGCCACTGTGGATTCTTCTGACATGATGGAATGGCCGCTGTGGTCAGGAACATGTTTAATGTGCTTTCGAGCGATTGGAAACGAGACAGAGACGCCCCTTTTTGGATTCATGGAAGAAAGGACAGGGAAAAAACGGGAATAAGAAGACAGGCCTATCTGATGTTTGGGCAATGAATGGAGACTGGTGTGAAATAGCCAGACATGTGGAGAACGTCAAGTCCTGGCAATCTTGAGGATTTATTGGGTCGTAGCTGTGCCCAGGATTTCAGTTTTTGTCTTCAAACTGATTGCGATTTTTATCCTAATGAAGTTATGTTCACTGGATTGAAGGAAAGAGAAGTGTGTGTCACAGGTTTATTGGGATATATATATATATATATATATATATATATATATATATATATATATATAGAGAGAGAGAGAGAGAGAGAGAGAGAGAGAGAGAGAGAGAGAGAGAGAGACAGACAGACAGACAGACAGACAGACAGACAGACAGAGACAGACAGAGACACTTTTGTATCTTTTTATTATAAAAATAGAAAAAGAAAACCCCCAAATAGGGGTCACATTGTCATTTCAAGCAGAGAAACAAACAAAAAATATTAATACAGTAAAAATTATGCACAAAACATTTCACAAAACAATAAACGTTTCTCCAGGATTTTACAAATGACTTCTTTCACGCACCATTTGGTCTCAAACTGTGGCAGCCTTCCTGTTATGGAGAAAAAGGCAAAGTCTAACTTTACACGGCTCGTCACAAGATTTTTAAACAAGAATAAGGCATTTTCCTCATTAGCTCCGGGATCATCAACTTTTCTTTTTCTTGATTTATACACTGCCATTTTTGCCTGTGCAAGCAGGAAATTACCTAACACATCATTCATATTCTTGTGTGAGATGTCTAAGCCATAAATGAAAACACAAGTGTTGAAAACCAAGCCAATCCTGCCAAAACAATTCTTAAGAAAGATAAATAAAGGAGCCAACCGTTGACATTCAACATAAATATGAAAGAGGTTTTCAGGTCTTTTACAAAAGGGACATTCATCTGCTAGGAGACTTGAGAAGCGGTGCAGCAAGTGGTTAGAGGGGAGGATCCAGTGTGCAAGTCTCCATTGGAGGTCACCATGTCGTGGCGGCACAGGAGGATGATAGAATCCTTTCCAATTAGGAAAATATGGGGGGGAACAAGGTAAGAGGTCTCTCCATCGAACCCTCCGCTGTGTCATTTGCCCTTGCAAAAGGAAACTTACACAACCCAAATAGAGGTCTTTTTGTTTAGGAAACCCATTGAATCCTATGCTAAAGGGGGTACACGGAGGAGAGTTGGCAAGAGAAAACTTGCAAATAAGTTCAGGAAAGGTAGCAGGAGAGGCACCTTGTTCGTTGTCTGCTTGGACTTGCTCCCAGTTAGGTGCAAGCTGTACATAGGTATGAAGCACACAGCGTAGCATACGTGCCACAACTCTGGAGGATCGCACGCCAACCAGGCTTGCCAATGCATCAGCTCCAATCCAACTGCCACTTGGGCTTAAAAGATCGGCGACCGATTTTATGTTCTTCGCGACAAAGCGTTGAACGAGGCACCTATCAGCAGGCATATCATGGAAAATTGAATTGTAAAACAAAGGTTCCATCAAGAACATTTGCTTTGTGTACGAATGCGTAGCTCTTGTTGTCGTTAGAGTTCGCCATGCGTTTAGTACACTTTGATAAAACCTGGAGAGGGGAGACATATCAAGATGCGAGAGATCCATCAAGAATATAGCGTGGTCATAGCCTAGTCTCCCCGCCTGCTGCAAAAGGCGACGAGCGACGCCGACCCAAGGTGGAGAGGGGTGCATGTACAGCATGCGTAGAGCAACCGAAAGTCGAAAGGCCATTAACCGGCTCTTTATGTCAACCAGGCCTTGGCCTCCATCGGTCAGTGGCAAGCTGAGGACCCCGGGTCGCAACCAGTGCTTTCCATCCCAGAAGAAAGACACAAAGCACTTCTGGAGCTGTTGAAGCAACACTACCGGAGGGTGCAGCACAAAGAACCTGTGCCATAGGGTAGAGGCCACCAAACTGTTGATCACCAAGACCCTTCCACGATAAGACAGTTGTGTTATCAGATTTCTCCATTTTTGCAGTTTCCCTTCAACAAGATCCAACAGACCAGCCCAATTCTTTGCTACTGTGGCGTCATTACCCAAGAACACTCCAAGGTATTTCACGCCATCAGTGGCCCATGCAAGGGGAGCAGGAAGTTTGGGTGCCGAGTGACATGACGGACCAAGCCAAATGGCGCTCGTTTTCTCCCAATTCACTTTGGCTGAAGAAGCCTTTTCAAACACGGATAGACAATAACGGACAACGTTAATGTCATTGAGGTTCCGCACAAAAACACACACATCATCAGCATATGCCAGCACCTTAATGGGCCGTTCAAGATGAGAAAACCCAACCCCGGTTAGTCTAGCACGCAAATAACCCAGTAAGGGTTCGATGGAGAGAGCATAGAGCAAGCCAGAGAGGGGGCAACCTTGTCGAATTCCCCTGTTGACAGGCAAGGGTGTAACAAGTCCATTGTTTATCTTAAGCACACTAGAGATATTGTTATACAGTATCTTAATGTAAGAAATGAAGGTCGGACCAAGTCCAAACCGTTCAAGCACTTTGAAGAGGTACCGATGATCGACGCGGTCAAAGGCCTTCTCCTGATCGAGGAGAAGGAGTCCCAAATCTGTGGGGTTTTCTTTGCACAGTTCAATCATGTCTCTTACGAGGGAGATGTTGTCATAGATGGAGCGCTTGGGTACACAATAACATTGGTCTTCTTTCAACAATGAGGAGAGATGAGGAGTAAGTCGCAATGCCAGGGCTTTTGAGAATACTTTATAGTCTGTGCATAGCAAAGAGATTGGGCGCCAGTTTTTAATATAGAGCAAGTCTCCTTTCTTTGGAATGAGGGTGAGAATAGCCCGTCGGCAACTCTGAGGGAGCTCTCCAAGCTGACAGCTTGCGTTCAAGGTGTTGAGGAGTTCGGGACCCAGTAGATGCCAGAATTTATTATAAAATTCAGTTGTGAGTCCGTCCAATCCGGGCGCTTTCCCAACAGCAAGGCTGTGCAGAGCGGCGCCAAGTTCGTCCAAGGTAATGGGCCCCTCCAGGTAGGAACGTCCACCCTCACACAACACTGGCAGCCCTACGGAGATAGAGACGACACTGACGGGATTTATTTGCTCCATCGAGTATATTTTCGAGAAATATTCCTTTGTGAAAAGTTTAATAACTGATTGGTTGAAAGTGATGGATGAGTCTGCCAAACGCAGTTGAGAGAGCTGTTTGTTCGGGAGGCGTTTCTCTAAGGAAAAAAAATACTTAGTTGGTATGTCTGTCTCGTTAAGGTGCTGCACCCTCATCCGAACTAGGGCACCACGTGCATTCCTCTCAGTTATTTCTTTCAATAAAGACTGTTTTTCGGTTAAGGCTCTTTGCACATTATTATTTTGTCCTGTGACCCTCTGAAGATGTAAAATCTCTGATTGCAATAATTTCCTTGCTTCATAATCAGCCCTTTTTGAGAAGCTCTGGTATTGTTGGCAGAAGCCTTTGATTTGGGTTTTTACTAGATCCCACCACACCAGTGGGTTAACAGAACAGCTTAGCTTCCGTTCCAAGAGATCTGTCCAGAAAGATTCAAAAGCCTGAATAAAGTTGAAGTCTTCTATTAAACTATTGTTGAACTTCCAGTGAGAACTCCCTGGACACGGTTTCGAGAGTTGAACGAATGCTCGAGCTAGGAAGTGATCGGAGAAACCGGAAGGCACGATGTCAGATTTGCAAACTCCATGTAACAGGTGAGAATTTACATAAATGCGATCAAGCCTCGCAAGTGAGATGTGGTTGTTGGAACAACGACACCATGTGTAGGATTGTTCGGAAGGGTGTTGCAAGCGCCAGACATCATGGAGATTATATTTTGCGATGATATTTGCAAAGAGTTTTGCGGTACATGGTTGAGGTTCCGGCCCGTTTCGGTCGCATGAGGCATTAACAGTACAGTTAAAATCGCCACCAATAATTAGACAAGTCTGCAGATCCAGTGTTTGGAGGAACTTTCTCAGTTCAGCAAAGAAGGAGATCCGCTCACCATTTTTGCTTGGAGCATACACATTAAGGATTGTAAACTTGACCTGATTGAGATAGAAGGTCACAGAGGCAAGATGGCCATCAATGATGTTCGCAAATTGAAGCGAGGATGGTTGGAAATGTTTCCCTAAGACAAACATGATTCCTGCCTTAGACGAGGAGCTGTTACTAAAGAAACACTCCTTATCCATAATGAGCCGCCACTGGGCCTGAACAGATCTGACAGCGTGGGTCTCCTGCAACAACGCTATGTCGAGACCGTTTGCGTTTATCAGCTGCTTGATCTGGATCTGGCGGAGTGAACTTCCACCACCATTGACATTTACTGTTCCAATCTTGAAACTCACCATGAATTAACTTAGAGTCTTTTTCGTCTTGGCGATCAATTTTCTTAAACGGTGACAATGTGTCTGAGGAAAGTTGAATAAGTCAGGCCTGCGTATAATAGCCTGAGCACACTCAAGGAAGGACGGTAAATCGGGAAAGTATTCTGTTAGGTTTATACTGCGTTTCCTGTACGTATTTTGCAAGAAAAGTCGTATTTGTTCAGGGGAAGTAGGACCTAGACTGGTAGGTTTCTCCATTGCTTCCACCTGGCTGTTTGCTTCCTCCAGGTCAGATTCGTCGGAGTCAGTTTTAATTTCCGAATCACACAAGCTTGTATAATCCTGCATGTCGCTGCTGTCATCAATATTGGCACACGGACCTGCACTAGTTGTAACATCTGTGTGCTCTCCCACCGTGGGGGCATTGCTTTGAGGAATAACAGCAATAATCTGTGGATTTTGTGAAACAGAAACAGCATCAGCAGATGCAGCGATGTTGCTTCCCCCGACTGCAACAACCTCCGATGGTGTGGCGGTATCTAGCAGAATAGGAGTCTCTTGCAAGATATTGATTCCTGCGATTCCAGCTTCGCCCGGTGATGAAGTGAGAGCAGTAACTGGGACAGTTTCGCTATTTTCTGCTGGCGGGAATTCAGCATCATCATGCTCAGGATTAACATTTTCCAAGGTGACAGCAAGTTCATCACCAGTGGCCTCGGCAGGTTCATCACCAATGGTCTCAGCAGGTTCATCACCAGTGGTCTCGGCAGGTTCATCACCAGTGGTCTCGGCAGGTTCATCACCAATGGTCTCAGCAGGTTCATCATCCATGGTCTCGACAGGTTCATCACCAGTGGTCTCAGCAGGTTCATTACCAGTGGTCTCAGCAAAATCATCAGAGGACTTTCCAATAGCCGAGTCCGTAACAGGTGAGACGATTCCATTTGATTTGTTAACAGGTAAACCAGTCCCTGCATGTGGAACGTCTATGTCCTCACATGAAAGGGGGCCGAACTTGTTGGCTGTAGGTACAGGGTTTGTCCCAGGTAAGCCTTGTAGAGTGGCATCGGTCACGACTGGGGGGGTGTTACCGACAGGTTGCTTATTGTTAAATGCTGCCTTTTTCTGAGTTAAATGACCGTCGGGAAGGGTCTTTCTCTTTCTTGACGGAACAATGGTGAAACCATCCCCGACGTTCGTTGTGCTGTTTGGATCATCGGGATGGGAAGGCTGAGCGTTATTGCCGGACATGGAAGATGTTCCCTTCACAGCCGAAGCAAAAGATGAAGAAGAAGAATCCTTGTTGTTTACGTGGTTTGTCCCATCGTTCGACGAAGCCGTTTTTGGGCAAGAGCGTTTCAGGTGTCCGAATTTACCACATTCAAAACATTTCAAGGTGTCAGTGGTTACGTATAATTGGTAATCATGATTATCAATTTTGAATTTCAAAACAATGTTCAGCGTTCTTTCGACGTTAGAAGGAGGAAGTACAAGATAAGCTTGTCTCCTGAAAGACATCACATGTTTAGCCCGGTCGTCCTGGCAACGTAAAGGTAACATCGTGACATGCGAAACCACAGAACCATAACGAGATAGTTCGGAGACCAGTCTCTCGTTCTTCAGGAATGGAGGACAGTTCGAGATGATGACCTTAACGGCTGGAGTGTCGAGAGGGGACACGAGTACGAAATGTCCGTCATCTGTCGATAATCCTGTACATACAATCTCGTGAACCAGTTCAGCCTCGGATACGAAAATAACGACACGTTTGTTCATTCGTGAGGCCGCGCGAACTTTATCAATACCGATTATGTTGCCCACAGCAATAACGAGGTCTTCGACGCTGACCTCGTTCGGTGGGACACAAACGACGCCATGTCTACGAGTTAACGCTTCATATGCCGCGTAACGTGAAAACGAAGTCATAATTTACAGGGGACGAGGGGGGGGGTGGGACAGGGGACGAGGGGGGGGGGACAAGGGACGAGGGTGGGGGTGGGACGGGGAACGAGGGACGGGGGACGGGGGACGAGGGACGAGGGACGAGGGACGGGACGAGGGACGGGGGGGTGGACGAGGGACGGGGGGGGGACGAGGACGGGGGGGGGACGAGGACGGGGGGGGGGGAGGACGGGAGAGTGAATATCGCTCTCGAACAGTGATTAATTAATTACGAGCCGAGACAGATTTTCAAAGGCGAAAACAAACACAGCTGGTGGAGAAAAAAGCGATCAGCCGGAGGACGGGATGGGCCGCCGATTAATGCAAAAGTTATCCACAAACAGCTGCGGGCTCTCTTTCTCTCTCTCAGAAAAAGGAAAAGGAAACAAAGGACACGGAGTGAATATAAATACAAACGAGATAAGAAAAAGGGAATCGAGGAGGGAAAAGGGAGGCAGAGGGGGATGGGGGAGGCCGAAGCCCCGAAGTGTTGGGTCTGATCAAAGGGGAGGGGTTGGGGCACAAATGCAGAGTAAGGATGTAAAGATAAACGAACAGGGGGAAGGAAAAGGTGAGATACGACGTGGAAAGGGACAAAAGAGTAGAACAGCAGAGCAGCTCGTACCTCACCACACATGCACAGCCACCATCTTGCCGCGCCCAAACACACCGACAGCCAGCAGAGGGCGCGCGAGAGAGAGAGAGAGAGAGAGAGAGAGAGAGAGAGAGAGAGAGAGAGAGAGAGAGAGAGAGAGAGAGAGAGAGAGAGACTTGACTTTTACATCCTTTTATTACAAAAATATCAAAAAGTATATTTTGTAAAAAGTATAAATACAACCATTTCACAAAGCATTTCACAAATCAGAGGTAAAAAAACAAGCAAAACCATTTAAAAGGGAACATTTACATGAAGACCATTAGTACATCAAGAAAGGGAACAGGAAAAAAATAATAAAGTGTTTTGCTCCTCACAAAGAAATCATATCGTGCTTGAGGAGTGATCAATCTGTGATCAGCACACCATTTTGCACAGAGCAAAGTGCATTATTCAATGCCCATATACTTTTGAAGATCAATACTTTATCCATATATGTATAGAAACAAAATTCTGTTTTAATCCGGGCAAAAACAAGTCCTTTAAAACAGGCCGGGAGGTTATCTGTACATCTTGTAGGATTTTCAATTTGCATTTTCCTCGTGCGATATATTGCTTTCTTTGCCATGGCAACGAGGAAGTTCGCTAGGGCCACTTCTATTTGGTGTGTGTTTGAGGCAAAGCAAAAAATGAAAGAATTCAAAGTAAAGTTTAAAGAAAGCTTCATGCACATTTCATGCAGCAAACCAAATAAAGGAATCAAGCGCGCACATTCAACATAAGCATGTGACACGGTCTCAAGAGCACCACAGAAGGGACAATGCTCAGATATTTCCGAAGAAAAAACATGCAAGAGCTTATTGGTGGGTAATACCCAATGTGCCAACCTCCACGACAGGTCGGCAGTTTTCTTTGGAATAAGTATGTGATAATAGGCTTTCCAGTTAGGTTGGAAGGGGTATTCTGTAGGCAAGCAATTGTGCCACTTCCTTGACTGCCAAGTTCCTAAGGAGGGCCGGATTGCTTTGACACAGGCCTGGTATATTGCACGATTTTCCAGACCTGCAGATCCAAAACGTATTTTTGGTAAATATTTTATTATTGTGCCACAATTCATTACAGTGGGGGTGACTTCTAAATTTGGGAAACAGAGGCTTGGCTCACAAACAATTAGGCCATCACCAGTGCGAGGAGATTGCTCCCAGTGCACCTTAACTTTGCGGTATGCGCTAAGTATTTCGCATAGCACAGCAGATATTATGCGGTTTGACCGCATGCCAACTTTATTTGCAAGTGTTGCAGCACTTAACCATGTCCTTGTCTCAATCATTAGATCAGCAACGTGATGGACACCATTCTGAACAAAATAATCAATAAAAGAGCGTTCCGTTCTTATTCTTTTGAAGAGAGAGTTGTAGAAAAGAGGCTCTCTGAAAAACATCTCTTGGGTGTAGGAAACATAATCACGGTCGACCATGAAAACACGCCAAGCATTCAAAATTATATTGTAAAATGGTGGAAGCAAGGACAGATCAATACATTTCATGTTCATTAGGAATAGACCAAATGAATAGTCTAGCATGCCGGCTTGACGGAGGAGGAGGAGAGCAGTGGACCTCCAGGCTAGGTCTGATGGACCATAGAGAAGCCGCCAGATTGAGGCAATGCCAAATGCCATAGCCCTGCATACGATGTCCACAAGACCATGCCCACCTTCCTCTAAGGGAAGATTCAAGATCTCTGGACGAAGCCAATGTTTTCCACTCCAGAAGAAGTTTATTATTGTCTTCTGTATATTCAGCAGAAAGCGTTCAGGAGGTGGGATGGCTTTGATTCTGTGCCACAGTATAGATGCTGCTAGGTTGTTTATGACCAGGACTCGTCCCCGGTATGAAAGCAAAGCCAGCAAACCTTTCCATTTCCGCAGCTTTTGTTCGAGAGAGTCAGCGAGACCCTCCCAATTTTTCGCTTGTGTTGCTTCATCACCGATGTAAACACCAAGGTACTTCATTCCGTTGAGGGACCAGGTGAGGTGTTTCGGGAGGACAGGCATAGGGCGCTGGCATGGGCCCATCCACATCGCCTGGCACTTGTTCCAGTTTACCAAAGCTGAAGAAGCTGAACCATAATAGTCCAAGCAATCCACCAGTTTCTTTATCTCATCACTATTATGTACGATGGCGCAAATATCGTCAGCATATGCAGAGACTTTCACAGGCCTTGTGAGCAAATTTTTGCATCCGGTTAGGATGCTGCGGACTTTGATTAAAAGAGGCTCAATGGTTAAAGAGTACAGAATACCAGATAAAGGACATCCCTGACGGATACCCCTTCCAACCTTTACAGGTGAAGTTAGCTCAGAGTTTACTCTGAGTATTGAGGAAATGCCATTATAGAGCAGTTTTACCATGGAAAGAAAAACAGGACCAAGTCCAAAACACTCTAGCACCTTGAAAAGATATACATGACTTACACGGTCAAAAGCCTTCTCTTGGTCAAGCACAATCAAACCAAGATTGTCATTTTTTATTTTACACACATCCCAAAGATCTCTTAATAAAAAAATGTTATCGTGTATCTGTCGGTTAGGGATACAGAAAGACTGATCACTTTGAATCAACGATTCTAGGAGTGGGGCGATGCGTCGAGCTAGAACTTTAGAAAATATTTTATAATCTGAAGTTAGGAGAGAGATTGGACGCCAATTATCAATGAGCTGAGGGTCTCCTTTCTTTGGTAATAGACTAATGACTGCTCTACGGCAGCTCATCGGCAAGTCACCACAACGTAATGAACTATTAAAGACCTCCAATAGTTCTGGGCCTAATAAGGGCCAAAAGGATTTATAAAACTCTATTGGGAGGCCGTCCAACCCAGGAGATTTACCCGTAGGTAAAGAAGCAAGGGAAAGTGTAAGCTCTTCCAAGGAAAGTAAGGAGCCAAGCTGATCCCTTTGAGCAGCACTTAGCATGGGTAAGTCAGATGTGAAGTAACTTATTGAGCCATCGTCAACATCATTTGCCATAAACAGGTCTGAAAAGAAGTTATAGACCTCCCTCTTTATATTATCTTGTGACGTCACAGTGTTACCAGTTGAGAGCTTTAAGGTTTCAATTTGCCTTTGATTGGTAGTTTTTTTATCAAAATGGAAAAAAAATTTGGTCGGTGCATCTAAATTATATAGCTGATCCATCCGTAGACGGACCATTGCACCTTTTGCTTGGTATTCGACCAGGCTGTTTAGTAGAGTCTTCTTTTCCATAAGCAAATGATTATTTGTTCTATTGGGGCTATTTGCCACATCAGTTTGCAACTTCATTATTTCCTTTTCTAGTGTGAACCTCTCCCTTTTTACACTGAAAGAAGAGAAGTAATTAAACTGTTGGCAAAAGACAGCGATCTGCGCCTTTGCGTAGTCCCACCACAATATCGGGTTATCAAAATTATTCTTTCTTTCTTTGAGGCTAATCCAAAACACTTTGAAAGCTTCACAAAAAGCAGCATTTTCCAGCAACATGACATTGAACTTCCAATATGGGCTGCCATGTTGCTGCAGAGCAAGCTTAAAGGACAAGGTTACAGCCAGGTGATCAGAAAAAAGAGAAGGCACAATATCAGATTTCAATATCTTGTCAAGCATTACAGTATTGACATAAATTCTGTCTAACCTGGCTAGTGTGTGCATCTGAGACGTACATCTAGACCAAGTAAACTGCCGTTGCATAGGGTGCTGAATACGCCAGACATCTATTAATCCCGTCGTCTTGATGATTTTCTCCAAAGGTATGGCAGATCTAGGATGTGGCTCCGCACTGTTTCTATCTAACGCAGGGTCAAGAGTGCAGTTGAAGTCGCCACTCATTATAAAAGAGCAATTTAAGTCAATTGTACTCAGAAGATCCTCTAGCTTTAGAAAGAAGTTTTGCCTTTCAGCATTCTTACAGGGGGCATATATGTTTACAAAAACAAAGATTTGATTATTGGCAGTGAATTGAAGATAAGCCAGATGTCCGGGAATTATTTCATTATATTGAACGTGTGTGAGTGTTAATGAGGAGGAGACAAAGAAAGCAATTCCAGCAGTGAGACAATTGATATCACTGAAGAACCACTGGCCCTTCATTAGCCTTCTCCATTGGGCTTGGCCATTCAGATCTCCATGCGTTTCTTGCAGTAACAAGACATCCAGGTGCAAACGCCGGGTCAGATCTTTTACCTGAACTTTGCGTTCTAAACTAACACCACCGTTAATGTTTAGACTACCAAAACTAACACTCATTCTTTCGGAAAAAGAAAGAAGATAAATAACTAAATAGATCAAAAAACCCATGAGGACCTCATTTACGAAGCTCCTGCCGAGCTTTCTGGATCATTTTTCTTAGCCGGTGCTTCTGAGCGTCAGTGAAATTTGGAGTGTCAGGGTTGTGCACAATTTCCTTCAATTTAAAAATCAACATCTGCAGATCAGGGAAATGATCTTTCAGTTCAATGTTCCTTTTCCGATAGGAATCTCTCAAAAAGTCCTGAAGCTCGTCATCCGAAGGGCTGTTTACAGCCTTTAGAATCTGAGAGGACTCCTCTTGACCCTCACCATCAGATTCCTCATATGGGGAATCAATTGGTGTTTCAGCTTCCTGGCGCACATCACATGATTGCTCAGTTTCAATAAAGTAAACTTCTTCAGGAACGTTTTGTGCCAGAGTCACATTTGAAACTTCTTCGGGATGCGAGGTGGGGGGCTCCAAGCATGTTTGTGACATGACCACCATGCTCGATTCAAGGATGTCACTCTCCTCCAGTGGATTTAAATTATCCTCTTTTATTCTCTCTGTGCCCTTATTTTCCTCATTTATTCCTTTTTTAGGGGGAGATTTTAAGTGCTTTTCCTCCTGTTGCGATTGACAGGAGGAAGCTGCACAATGAACGTCCTCGTGTGAGATGACACTGTCTGAAGGATCAGCGACACTCACTGGGATTGGAAAGTTAGAATCCACTTTTTCCTTGATGATGTTTGTACTAGTGGAGGTGTCCTTTTCCTCCAATAAGGCAAACCTGTTTTCACATTGAAATCCAGTGATGGAGTTTTCACTGATTTGCCTTTTCCCAGAAGGTGACGCACTTCTTACAGCCGATTTACGTTTTTTTACTTTGGAAACGGTGACAAACCCCTCATTTGCGCTGTCCATTGATTCAACGGGAGGGGGCGTGTCCACTTGTTTACCTGGTTTATCCTGCACATTTGTCGAGCAGGAAACGTTAACATTAATCTGCGAGTCATTGTTTCCCGTTTCGACCATGTTAGGCTGTTCCTTCTGATTGCGGCAAAACCGTTTCATATGTCCCACTGCACCACAACCAAAGCACTTTAGGGTGTCGGTGGTGATGTATACTTGATAATCGCGGCCATTTGTCGTGAATTTTAAAGCAACATTCAAGGAGGGATATTCTTTTTTGAGAACCATAAAGACCTGCCTACGGAAACTCATCACGTGACTGACACGTTCATCCTTACAGCCCAAAGGGAGCATTATTAATGGGGACACACATTGCCCATATCGCTGCAGCGCTGCAAGGATTGTATCGGTATCGAGAAATGGTGGTGCATTTGAAATAACCACTTTCTGAGCAGGAGTATCCAAGGGATAAACCATAACAAAGTGTCCGGAGTCGAGGGACAAACCTTGTTGTACGATGAGAGCAATGTGCTCTACATCGGACACAAACACGATAACCCGTTTGTTCATACGCGACGCCGCACGTACCTTATCAAACCCGATCATGTTCCCGATCGTGAGAACAATAGCTTCGACTGTAATACCCTCGGGTGGAGAACACGCAATGCCATGCTCACGTGATAATTGCTCAAACGCTGCATATCGCTGCGAGTGAGCAGCCGCCATGTTTGGACACACGAGGCTCGACCTCGTCCTCCCAGCTCGGGAAGAAGAAGTTAGTAATGTACTCCGACTTTCCCAGCTTAGGGAAAGGGAGCGTTAAAAAAACAAACTAAGGAAATATAAGCGGGAAAAAAAGGTTTGAAGTGAAGAAAATAAGTCGGGGGAAAAAACAACAGGGAACCGCCCAAAAACGGCGATTACCTTAACCTGCACAATAAGTGTGCTCTATGGCTCTCTCTCTCGTCTCAACATAGAAGGGGAAACACAGGGAAGCTTTACAAATAGAAACAAGCACACGCAGGAGCGAAATGGGGGGGAGGAGGGGTGGAACAAACAGCCAAGACAGAGCACTCACGACACGAAGCGAGCAGACGCCATGACACTGCACCCAGCGCACCGACAGCCGATAGGTGGCGACAGAGAGAGAGAGAGAGAGAGAGAGAGAGAGAGAGAGAGAGAGAGAGAGAGAGAGAGAGAGAGAGAAAAAAAAAAAAAAAAAGAGAAAGAAAAAGAAAAAGAAAGAAAGACAGACACACACATAGAGAGACACATAGAGAGACACAGACATATATTTTCTGAGCATGTGTTTAGTTTGGTAAGAATTCACGGTTTGTTGGATGATGATGTTCATTTGTTCCTCATGGAGTCTTTTTGTTGACATTTTCTTTCACTTTCAACATATCAGTGGTTAACTATTAGATTCAATTGTGGTATAATAATTATGGTTTCCAATGAGTTCTGTTAGAAAGCACTCAAGGCAGGTGGAGGCCATTAGACCCCAGAAATGTCAAGTGTCGAGAAAGTAAGCAGCACGTACCCTTTTTAATGTTTTTGGTATGAACCGGCAGGGGTAAGAACCCCCGACCTCCCAGAATCTGAGAGGATGCTCTCACCAATACATCACCAAGTCTGGTTAAAGATGAGAGTTTGACCAGGCAAGTTCTTTTTATAAAAGAAAATGTAATTCAGGTGGATTAACAATTTTTGAGGGAATTTGCATTTATTGTGTTGGTAAATAAAAGTCATAAAACCACCTGATTCCTGCTTTGCCATAGGTTAATCCCTGGTCGATACATACATACATACATAGTCGGGGCCAAAAAATATTGGCACCTTTGCACTTTTTTCAAATAATACACCATTTCTTCCAGAAAATTGTTGAAATTAAAAAATCTTTTGGTATCCAAAAATGTATTTCTTTGGTTTGCAGTGGAACAAAACAAAAAAAGCTGAAAAAACTACTAAATCTTAGCTGATTCCACACAGAAATCCTAAAATGGCCCGGACAATATTATTGGCACCTTTTAGAAGTTGTAAGAAATAATTAGATTTCATGCAGGTGATTCTCCTTTACTTTGGAACTGAACTCACCTGTGGCGAGTTGCAGGTGCCTATAATATATATATATAAAAAAACACTCATTCAACCAGTTTGAATAGAGAAAAGGAGTCATTCTGCTGTTTTGTGTCACTGTTAGAGCTGATTAGAGCTGATTTAATTAGAACTGATTAGAGCAGGAAATTAAAACTGATTTTTATATTTCAACAATTTTTGGTTTGGTTTCAGAACAGGTCACTACTCTGAACATGCTGCTTCTGCTGTCTCAACAATGGATGGAGGTCCTCAATGTCAAACAGGAAATTAAAGCCGTCTCCCTTGACATATCACGTGCCTTCGATTTGGTCTGGCACCCCGCCCTGCTCACCAAACTCTCCTCCTATGGTATCCATGGAAATCTCCATGCATGGCTTGCGGACATCTCACAATCTCGTTCATCAACACCAACACCAATGCCAGACGATGCGAGCCAGCCACGAGAAGACGAAGATGAGCGATGTCAGGACACGACCCTTCGTCGTCAAAGCCAGGACTTGAGAGGACGAAGAAGAGGAGAGCGGAAATCAGGAGGAGAGAATGAAGCCAAGAGCGCAAAATGCCGGGGAGACGACTGCTCGCCACCAAACCCAGAACATGCGAAGAAATCAAGGGAAAGAGAAAATCATGGTGTCTCAAGGAATGTTCTTCGCTCAAGAGGAAGAAAATGTCAGCCAGAGCGCTCCTTTATAGTCAAGGCTCTGACGTCATCCTACGACGTCTCCACCAATCCCAATGTCCCTTCTTACCAGTCTTTTGCACCAATCAATCCCAGACCAATCACTGCTCATTG
>NC_136261.1:61231061-61326061 GCF_964187855.1 Myxine glutinosa | reverse complement strand
CAAAGGCTGTCAAAGTACAAAAACCTACAGGATTTAAAGATGGTGAATGTGAGCTGTGCAAGCTCACATCAAGATACCAACGGCTATTTATCTGATGGTTCTCGTGAGGAATAAACGACAGAAATATCTTGATAACATCCCTGGCTGTGTAAGATAGCCCTGAGCTGCAAAAGATAGTTATATTGGGCATTGTGATCAACATTTTGCAAAAATTAGTTTTCACTAAAAAAACAACTGTCATGAAACGCTGGTAGTGCTGGCCTAAATGTAGCCTGTGACCATCACGCATGCAAATCTTGTTACAAGCACCACTCTTGTTTGTGTAAAAACAATGTATTCCGATTTCTTAATGTGCGAGGAGTTTAAATTACAGACAAGATTTTGATGACGTCATTTTCGCGCCAGATCTTGGAATTGTGGTTCAAGGGCCATCTTGTTAGTTTCTTTTCTTTGGTTATCTACATCAAAACTGCCCATCTATATGCCTGGGGATACATTACAGATACTTGTTACCCTCCGCCACCAAAGGTGGATGGAGGTTATGATTTCAACCTTGTCTGTCCGTTTGTCTGTTTGTGAACAAGATATCTCAAAAGGTTGTGGACGGATTCGGACGAAATTTGGCAGGGAGGTAGCATATGTGACATGTACGAAATGATTCGATTTTGGTGAAGATCCAGATTCGGTTCCGGCCAGTAGAATTTTTTAAGTGATTCTTCACCATTGAGAGATTGGGCCAAAAACGATGCGTAGTAGGATATCTCAAAAAGTTATGGGCGGATTTGGACGAAACTTTGTGGACAGGTTGTGTGTCTGACAAGGAAGAATGCATTCGATTTTGGTGAATATCTGAATATGAATTCGGATATGAGAATTATTTAATTTTCGAAGTGATTCTTCACCATTGAGAGTTAGAGCCAAAAACGACACATAGCGGCATATCTCAAAAAGTTATGGGTTTGGTGGACAGGTTGATTAAGGCTGAAACTTGGTGGACAGGTTGTGTGTGTGACAAGGAAGAATGGATTCGATTTTGGTGAATATCTGAATATTAATTCGGATATGAGAATTATTTAATTTTCTAAGTGATTCTTCACCATTGCGAGATCGGGCCAAAAACGACACAGAGCGGAATATCTCAAAAAGTTATGGGATTGGTGGACAGGTTGATTAAGGATGAAACTTGGTGGACAGGTTGTGTGTGTGACAAGGAAGAATCAATTCAATTTTGGTGAAGATCCGGATCTGGATCCGGGTAGTATACTTTTTAAGTGATTCTTCACCATTGAGTGATATGGCCAACCAGGCGGAGGTTTGTTCTCTTCTGAGTTCCGTTCTAGTTCTGATCTGCAATTTAGATTTTAGATAGAGCGCAAATTATACATAACCTGATCATGTTTCCAAAAACGCACTCCAAAAATTAGTTTCTTTTCGATTTCAAATCATTTTTTGATTTTCGGTCTATGTAATTTGCCACTCTATGTACTTTTTCTATGTAAACGAATCGAGAAAAAACAACTGTAAACCACGAACTAACGCACATAAACCGTGAATCAACACAACTTGAAGCTCTCCCTTCCTCGCGAGTCTCTCGAGATCACGGCGAGGTCACGTCTTTTCGAAGCTGCTCCATGCGCTCACGTTTTCGAAGCTAAGTGATATTTCTCAATTGTGTTTGTATGTACCTATAGCGTATCTTTTGGAAAATTTTCGGTGCTAATTTTTCGTACATGTATACACAATCGTCGGTTAATGGTATCGAGTATTCTGCGGCCTAGTACTCGTAGGCTTAGACTACCATACCGTATCCGACCTTGTGGTTTGTTTTTCTCTCAGCGATTCGTCGAATGCGCTGAAATTATTTTCGTTCTCTGTTTCGTACCAGTCGTTCACCCCGTACCTCCTTGTTTAATATCTGTACTCACAAAAAAAACCCAAAAAAAAATATTTCCTTCCCAGGTCTTATTCGTTTATTTGTTGTTCTTTTTGTTCGTTCGTTCTTCGTTCGCGATCACGCGGTTAGAAATGTATAATCTCTCCCCTGAACAACTATTTTCTCTCATATATTATAACACCCTTTTCTTCTTTTCCTACAAAAGGATGCTTTCGTCTTGCTCACCAAATCTATTCATTCCAAAATATATATATAATACCATCTCTTACAGTTCCTCCTTTCTACATTCCCTAAACTATCCAGAACTCCATCCCTCCTCCAGTGTCCTCAAACGTATTTTTGACTCGAAGGTCTCAAACTCATTTTGCAAAAAATGTTCGTTTCCCATGAATCGTACACTTTTCAAAATCCAATCTCACCCCTCCCCTCCAAATCCTCCCCATCACCCATCCCTTTCAAATCTCCTCCCTTGCCCCTTCCCTCCCCTCCCTCCTAAACTCCCCCCACACCCCTCCCCTCCTAGACTCCCCTCTCACCCCTCCTCCTCAAAGCATCCTCCCTGCTTCTTCCTCCTTCCAACTTTCACCTTCATCTCCCCAAACCTTCTGCCTTGCTCTTCCCCCTCCTCAAATAACACCTCACTGTGCCTCACCCAATCTCCATCAAACCTTTTGTCCGCCCCATTCTTCCCTTTCTCCAAGTTATTCTGAAATCTCTGACACACCTTCAACAGCTCTCCCTACCTCTTCCTCCTCTTCCACATCTTACCCTACCCCTCCCCCCCCTGTTCTGGACCCGATGCTCCCCCTTCCTCTTCATTAACGGTATGGACCTCAAACATCCGGGGCCTTCGCTCAAACTTGACTGACCTCTCCATACAGGTTGCTTCTGACAAACCAGATGTGATCTGCTTAACAGAAACTTTCCTCCTTCATGATGTTTCTGATGCCTTGGTATGTCTCCCAGGTTACTCCCTCCTCCAGTATGATAGACCTGAGCCTCGTCCTGGAGGTGGGGTTGCTATCTTTATAAAAAACTATCTTCCTCACTCGCCCTCCACTGCCCTCTCTCCACCTCACCCCCAGGAATACCTTTGGCTACGGCTTCCCCTTCGCTCCCACCTTTTGTTCATATGTGTGTTGTACCGTCCACCAATCAGCGATGACTCCATCTACATCTCACTGTCTGATAATATGGACCAACTTCTATCTACCCATCCCAACTCTCTCTTCCTCATATGTGGTGATTTCAATTGTCACCATGCCAGTTGGCTGGGTGTGGGTACCTCTCTCACCAGCCATGGCTCTTCAGCAAAGGACTTCTGCGACTCACTGGGACTGACACAATCTGTCAATTTCCCGACCCGGATCTCAGTCAACGGAGCATCTTCTCTTCTGGATTTGGTTATGACAAACTTCCCTGAAAATGTCTGCTGCTCTTCTTCTGCTCCAATCGGCTCATCTGATCATGTGCTTGTCAAAGTGGACATCTCTGACCATTCTCAGAGAGCCTCCTCAGCGTCGACGAGTCTGGCATTTCACTCAGGCCAACTGGCACGGTCTTCAAGCAGCCATCAATCATCTGGACTGGTCTCCCATCTCTACCGCCTCTGACATCAACTCATCCTGGGAATTCTTTCAAAGTAAATTGCTCTCTCTCATGCACAGATTTATACCATCTCGTCTTCAGTTGTCATACCCTTCCTCCCGTCCATGGTACACGGAATCTTGTGGTGAGGCTGTTGCCCTGAAACAACTTGCTTTCGTCTCCTGGAAAGCAAATCCAACGGAAGGAAATCTCATTTCCTTTCACAAAGCCCGAAACAAGTGTGTGTCCACCCTCAGGAGAGCCAGGAAACAATATCTCACCATTCTCAAGACCGAACTCTCTTATCTGTCTCCCTCTTCCAAATCCTGGTGGCATCTGGTCAAATCTGTTTCTGGTGTTTGTTCCCCCTCCATCCCCTCCCTCACCTCAAACGGCTTAACGGCTGACCCCGCACGTGAAAAAGCTGAATGCCTCAACTCTGTGTTTGCCTCTAAATCTTGTGTCCCAAACCCATCCCTCTCTGTACCCACCGTACCCAGTCGTACCCAGCTGCTCCTGGACTCTGTGTCCTTTCCTCCTGACAAGGTGGAAAAGTTTCTGTCAACCCTTGACTCTGATTCTGCAACTGGTCCTGACGGCATCAGCCCACGGGTCCTAAAATCATGTTCTTCTGCTCTTTCACTCCCTCTTTCTGTTCTCTTCACCCTCTCTTTTGCTCAAGGTCATCTGCCATCTGCTTGGAAATCAGCCAACATCACCGCTTTGCACAAAAAAGGTGCAAAAACAGATCCCAGCAACTACAGACCAATCAGCCTTCTCCCAATTATCAGCAAAGTCATGGCATCCATCATTGCTTCAGATATTAAATCTTTCCTCTTCTCCAATGGCTTGATCTCTGATCATCAATTTGGTTTCAGACCTGGTCACTCTACTCTGGACATGCTGCTTCTGCTTTCTCAACAATGGATGGAGGTCCTCAACACCAAACAGGAAATTAGAGCTGTCTCCCTTGACATTTCACATGCCTTCGATACGGTCTGGCACCCTACCCTGCTCTCCAAACTCTCCTCCTTTGGTATCCATGGAAATCTCCACGCATGGCTGGCGGACTTCCTCTCTGGTCGTAGTGAACGTGTGGCCCTGAATGGGTTTCTCTCATCTCCTCTTCCTGTTCAGGCTGGAGTTCCCCAAGGTAGTGTTCTGGGCCCTGTGCTTTTTCTGGTCTTCATCAATGATCTCTCTGACTCTTGAAAATCCTCTCTATCTCTTTGCTGACGATTCTACTCTCTGTCGCTCCATTCCTCATCCCTCAGATCGGCAGTCTGCAGCCTCCTCACTCTCTGCAGACCTGGACAAAATCAGACTGGTCAAACAAGTGGAACATGTCTTTCAATCCTGACAAATCTCACACTCTTACAATGTCTCTCCGAAAGGACCGACTGGACAACCCTCCCATCTACTTTCTCAACAATTCTCTCCAAGAAGTTCTGTCGCTCAAGCTTTTGGGTCTCACTATCTGCCATGATCTTTCTTGGGAAAACCACATTTCCAAGCTGGCCTCCAAAGCCAGTCGCCGACTGGGCATCCTCCGTCGTGCGAAGTCCTTCCTTGGCACACCTGAGCTCCTCACCACATACAAGGCTTTAATCCGCAGCTCAATGGAATACTGTTCCCCCCTCTGGGCTGGTGCTCCTGCCTCACACCTTGCTCGGCTTCACGCTGTTGAGGCCAAAGCTTTCAGAATCATTGGAATCTCCTGCGATGTAGTCAACGCCGAGGGCCTTTCACTCACTCACCGCAGGCAGGTTGGTGGTCTTTCTGTCTTCTACCGACTCCTCTCCGGCCTTGCTCCCCCAGCTCTCTCTGTGCTCTGTCCCCCCAATATTCCTTCAGGTCGCACAAGATCTGCCTGCAACCCTCTTATGGTTAAACTGCCAAAGTCTAGGCTCTCTGCTCACCTTCACTCTTTCATTCCCCTTTTCTCCCGCCTCTGGAACAAACTCCCCCACTCCCTTCAATCCCACTCCTCCCTCCAGGTCTTTAAAACAGCTGTTCACCACCATCTCTTATCTTCCCCCATCGAAAACCTTGATCTTTTCTACCCCCGGTAATTCACCCCAGAGTCCTTGCAGTGTTCATATGTTTTAATCCTCTCCCACCTCCCCCCAAGTCCTCCCGATGTCCCTGCTCTCAAATGTTGTGTTTGTGTCCTTCCCCCTCTTCCCCCTCTCTTTTGTGTCCTTCCCTCTCTCTCCCCATCTTGTCTGCCGCTCCCCTTGTTTTTTGTGTTTTGTGTGTCGGTTTGTCTTTTTGTGTGATTAATGTTAGCTCTTTCACGAGCCTCGATCTTGTATACAAAAAAACAAACAAAAAAAAAAACAAAACTCATGGAGCACTGAGGAACGAATACTCATAAACCGTGAACTCATGGAGCACTGAGGAACGAACACCCATAAACCGTGAACTCATGGAGAACTGGGGAACAAACACCCATAAACCGTGAACTCATGGAGCACTGAGGAACGAACACCCATAAACTGCGAACTCATGGAGCACTAGGGAACGAACACCGATAAACCGCGAACTCATGGAGCACTGGGGAATGAACATCCACAAACCGCAAACTCATGGAGCACTGGGGAATGAATACCCGTAAACCGCGAACTCATGGAGCACTGGGGAATGAACACCCATAAACCGCGAACTCATGGAGCACTGGGGAATGAACATCCATAAACCGTGAACTCATGGAGCACTGAGGAACGAACACCCATAAACTGCGAACTCATGGAGCACTAGGGAACGAACACCGATAAACCGCGAACTCATGGAGCACTGGGGAATGAACATCCACAAACCGCAAACTCATGGAGCACTGGGGAATGAATACCCATAAACCGCGAACTCATGGAGCACTGGGGAATGAACATCCATAAACCGCGAACTCATCGAGCACTGGGGAACGATCACCCATGAACCGCGAACTCATGGAGCACTGGGGAATGAACATCCATAAACCGCGAACTCATGGAGCACTGGGGAACGATCACCCATAAACCGTGAACTCATGGAGCACTGGGGAACGAACACCCATAAACCGCGAACTCATGGAGCACTGGGGAACGAACACCCATAAACCGCGAACTCATGGAGCACTGGGGAATGAACATCCATAAACCGTGAACTCATGGAGCACTGGGGAACGATCACCCATGAACCGCGAAGTTATGGAGCACTGAGGTACGAACATCCATAAGCTGTGAACTCATGAAGCACTGGGGAACGAACATCCATAAACCACGAACTCATGGAGCACTGGGGAACGAACACCCATAAACCGTGAACTCATGGAGCACTGGGGAATGAACATCCATAAACCGCGAACTCATGGAGCACTGGGGAACGATCACCCATAAACCGCGAACTCATGGAGCACTGGGGAACGAACACCCATAAACCGCGAACTCATGGAGCACTGTGGAACGAACACCCATAAACCGTGAACTCATGGAGCACTGGGGAATGAACATCCATAAACCGCGAACTCATGGAGCACTGGGGAACGATCACCCATGAACCGCAAAGTTATGGAGCACTGAGGTACGAACATCCACAAGCTGTGAACTAATGGAGCACTGGGGAACGAACATCCATAAACCACGAACTCATGGAGCACTGGGGAACGAACACCCATAAACCGTGAACTCATGGAGCACTGGGGAACGAACATCCATAAACCGCAAACTCATGGAGCACTGGGGAACGATCACCCATAAACCGCGAACTCATGGAGCACTGGGGAACGAACACCCATAAACCGCGAACTCATGGAGCACTGGGGAACGAACACCCATAAACAGCGAACTCATGGAGCACTGGGGAATGAACATCCATAAACCGCGAACTCATGGAGCACTGGGGAACGATCACCCATGAACCGCAAAGTTATGGAGCACTGAGGTACGAACATCCATAAGCTGTGAACTCATGGAGCACTGGGGAACGAACATCCATAAACCGCGAAATCATGGAGCACTGGGGAACGAACACCCATAAACCACGAACTCATGGAGCACTGGGGAATGAACATCCATAAACCGTGAACTCATGGAGCACAGGGGAACGATCACCCATGAACCGCGAACTCATGGAGCACTGGGGAACGAACACCCATAAACCGCTAACTCATGGAGCACTGGGGAACGAACACCCATAAACTGTGAACTTTATGGAGCACTGGGGAACGATCACCCATGAACCGCGAACTCATGGAGCACTGGGGAACGATCACCCATAAACCATGAACTCATGGAGCACTGGGGAATGAACACCCATAAACCGCGAACTCATGGAGCACTGGGGAACGAACACCCATAAACCGCGAACTCATGGAGCACTGGGGAATGAACATCCATAAACCGCGAACTCATGGAGCACTGGGGAACGATCACCCATGAACCGCGAAGTTATGGAGCACTGAGGTACGAACATCCATAAGCTGTGAACTCATGAAGCACTGGGGAACGAACATCCATAAACCACGAACTCATGGAGCACTGGGGAACGAACACCCATAAACCGTGAACTCATGGAGCACTGGGGAACGAACATCCATAAACCGCGAACTCATGGAGCACTGGGGAACGATCACCCATAAACCGCGAACTCATGGAGCACTGGGGAACGAACACCCATAAACCGCGAACTCATGGAGCACTGGGGAACGAACACCCATAAACCGCGAACTCATGGAGCACTGGGGAATGAACATCCATAAACCGCGAACTCATGGAGCACTGGGGAACGATCACCCATGAACCGCAAAGTTATGGAGCACTGAGGTACGAACATCCACAAGCTGTGAACTCATGGAGCACTGGGGAACGAACATCCATAAACCACGAACTCATGGAGCACTGGGGAACGAACACCCATAAACCGTGAACTCATGGAGCACTGGGGAACGAGCATCCATAAACCGCAAACTCATGGAGCACTGCCACGATCACCCATAAACCGCGAACTCATGGAGCACTGGGGAACGAACACCCATAAACCGCGAACTCATGGAGCACTGGGTAACGAACACCCATAAACCGTGAACTCATGGAGCACTGGGGAATGAACATCCATAAACCGCGAACTCATGGAGCACTGGGGAACAATCACCCATGAACCGCAAAGTTATGGAGCACTGAGGTACGAACATCCATAAGCTGTGAACTCATGGAGCACTGGAGAACGAACATCCATAAACCGCGAACTCATGGAGCACTGGGGAACGAACACCCATAAACCGCGAACTCATGGAGCACTGGGGAATGAACATCCATAAACCGCGAACTCATGGAGCACAGGGGAACGATCACCCATGAACCGCGAACTCATGGAGCACTGGGGAACGAACACCCATAAACCGCTAACTCATGGAGCACTGGGGAACGAACACCCATAAACTGTGAACTTTATGGAGCACTGGGGAACGAACACCCATAAACCGCTAACTCATGGAGGACTGGGGAATGAACACCCATAAACCGCAAACTCATGGAGCACTAGGGACCAAACACCCATAAACCGCTAAATCATGGAGCACTGCGAAACAAACACCCATGAACAGCAAACTCATGGAGCACTGGGGAACAAATACCCATACACCGCCAACTCATGGTGCACTCAGGACCGAACACCCCAAAAAATAAACGCAAACTCATGGAACTCATGGAACACTGGCGAACGAACACCCACAACCCGCATTTAACACCGGGTGTGCTCAGTCATTGTGTGATGTGAAGGCCTAAGCTAAATACAAATCAACTAGCTGGTATTCATAGATTACTTACCCTGCACAGTCAACTTATTGCGACCCAACTCTTCTGTTTTTGAACATTTTTTTTCTTTGATCCAATATGGCTGCCAGACCACGTGAGCGATGACATCATAAATTTATATTCTCCAATATAATTGTTGCATAGATCATGCTCAATGCATTTCAAACTGATCAGACTAAGCATTGTCCCTGTCGAATTATGACGTCATAATTATGGCACCAATGACGTCATCGTTAACAACACCTATTCCCCATATGTAGTTCTTTACAATGAGCCATGTTTCAATTTTTTCCATTCAACGGTTTTGGAGATATAGAGGTGCAACATTTTTCGTTTTTTCCAAGATGGCGCCTGTATCACATGACCTATGACGTCATGATTATGATTAAAATATTCTACATGAGGAGGCGTTCCTATGGTGAAAATTTGGTGCCCATCAGACCAACAGTTGCTGAGAAAAAAAATTCACAATGACCGGATAAGTGTTGTACTTGTCAAATTATGACATCATAACGAAGGCACCGATGACATCATCATTAACATATCTTATTTCGCAAGGGGAGTACTTGACAATAAGCCATGTTTCAATTTTTTCCATGGAGCGGTTTTGGAGATATAGAGGTGCAACTTTTTTAGATTTTTTCCAAGATGGCGTCTGTACCACGTGACCTATGACATTATAATTATCATAAAAAATTATACCGGAGGAGCCACACATATTCTGAAATTTTGTGTTCATCGGTCTAATAGTTGCAGAGGAATTTTTGTTTTATTCATACTGATCAGATCAAGCGTTGTACTTGTCAAATTATGACGTCATAATTAAGGCACTAATGACATCACCATCAACTATTCCCCATGGTGAGTACTTGACAATGAGCCATGTTTCAATTTTTTCCATTGAGTGGTTTGGGAGATATATATAGGTGTAACTTTTTCCAAGATGGCGTCCGTTTCACGTGACCTATGACGTCATAATTATGAATAAAAAAAATTCTACAGGCGGAGGCGCTTCTAAACTTTCGTGTCAATCGGACGAACGGTTGCCGAGAAAATGAATTTTTTAAATGCAGACACGTACGGCACACGGCACACGTATACAACTGAATGCTTAACCCCGCTTTTCGCTTCACGAGCGCAGGGTAATAAGAGGTTATCTCATCATCGTATAAACACCATGCTGCAAGTAAACAATAAGAAAAGGACGTAAAATGTCTGAGCCCCCTTGGTTTTAGCAATTGTGCTGTGTGGAGTTAAAGGCTGCCAGTCGGCTATCTTTGTTCGGATTACAAAACAAAAACCTTCTGCACATGTATATCCTCATGTATTGTCTTTGTGTCAACTTTGAACAAAATCGGTCCATGCATGTCCGAGAAATGGCTGGGGACAAGGTTTAAGTAACAAAATGGCCGTCAGTCAGCCATCTTGGATCTGATCTCAAAAAATAAATGACGTACATGTGTAAGTCATCATTCATTATCTGAGTGCCAAGTTTGAACAAGATCGGTAAATGCATGTGCGAGAACTGGTTGAGGACGTGTTCAAAATTGGTTTTTTTTAACAACTAAAATGACCGCCAGTCTACCGGTTCTCCATCTTTGATCAGATCACAAAATAAAGTGAGGTTCACGTGTATGCCATCATGTACTCTGCTTGTGCCAAGTATGAACAAAATCGGTCCATACATGTCTGACAAATGGTTCGGACATGTTTAATTAATGACATTGCCACCAGTCGGCCATCTTGGATCTGATATTGAAAGAAAACGACATGCATATGGAAGCCATCATTCTTTATCTGATTGCCAAGTTTTAACAAGATGAGTAAATGCATGTCCGTGAAATGGTTGAGAATGTGTTCAACATTGAGTTTTTTTTACAACTAAAATGGCCGCCAGTCGGCCATCTTTAATCGCAAGATGAATAAATGCATGTCCGTGAAATGGTTGAGAACGTGTTCATCATCGGGTTTTTTACAACTAAAATGGCCACCAGTCGGCCATCTTTAATCGCATCGTAAAACAAAATGATATGCTTATGTCTACTATCATGTATTGTCTTTGTGCCAAGTATGAACAAAATGAGTCCATACATATCTGAGATATGGTTGCAGACGCATGCATTCATGCACGGACGGACGGCCCGACAGACTAGACCCAAACAATAAGTCCCCGTTTCGGACTAAGTCCCTGGAAAGCAAATCCAACGGAAGGAAATCTCATTTCCTTTTACAAAGCCCGAAACAAGTGTGTGTCCACCCACAAGAGAGCCAGGAAACAATATCTCTCCGTTCTCAAGACCGAACTCTCTTATCTGTCTCCCTCTTCCAAATCCTGGTGGCGTCTGGTCAAATCTGTTTCTGGTGTTTGTTCCCCCTCCATCCCCTCCCTCACCTCAAACGGCTACACAGCTAACTCTGCACGTGAAAAAGCTGAATGCCTCAACTCTGTGTTTGCCTCTAAATCATGTGTCCCAAACCCATCCCTCTCTGTACCCACCATACCCAGTCGTACCCAGCTGCTCCTGGACTCTGTGTCCTTTACTCCTGACAAGGTGGAAAAGTTTCTGTTAACCCTCGACTCTGATTCTGCAACTGGACCTGACGGCATCAGCCCAAGGGTCCTAAAATCCTGTTCTTCTGCTCTTTCACTCTCTCTCTCTGTTTTCTTCACCCTCTCTTTTGCTCAAGGTCATCTGCCATCTGCTTGGAAATCAGCCAACATCACCGCTTTGCACAAAAAAGGTGCAAAAACAGATCCTAGCAACTACAGACCAATCAGCCTTCTCCCAATTATCAGCAAAGTCATGGAATCCATCATTGCTTCGGATATGAAATCTTTCCTCTTCTCCAATGGCTTGATCTCTGATCATCAATTTGGTTTCAGACCTGGTCACTCTACTCTGGACATGCTGCTTCTGCTTTCTCAACAATGGATGGAGGTCCACAATGCCAAACAGGAAATTAGAGCTGTCTCCCTTGACATATAACGTGCCTTCGATACGGTCTGGAACCCCGCTCTGCTCATCAAACTCTCCTCCTTTGGTATCCATGGAAATCTCCACGCATGGCCGACGGACTTCCTCTCCAGTCGTAGTCAATGTGTGGCCCTGAATGGGTTTCTCTAATCTCCTCTTCCTGTTCAGGCGAGAGTTCCCCAAGGCAGTGTTCTGGGCCCTGTGCTTTTTCTCGTCTTCATCAATGATCTATCTGACTCTCTTGAAAATCCACTCTATCTCTTTGCTGATGACTCTACTCTCTGTCTCTACATTCCTCATCCCTCAGATCGGCAGTCTGCAGCCTCCTCACTCTCTGCAGACCTGGACAAAATCACAGACTGGTCAAACAAGTGGAACATGTCTTTCAATCCTGACAAATCTCACACTCTTACGATGTCTCTCCGAAAAGACCGACTGGCCAACCCTCCCATCCACTTTCTGAATAATCCTCTCCAAGAAGTTCTGTCACTCAAGCTTTTGGGTCTCACTATCTGCCATGATCTTTCCTGGGAAAACCACATTTCAAATCTGGCCTCCAAAGCCAGTCGCCGACTGGGCATCCTCCGTCGTGAGAAGTCCTTCCTTGGCACTCCTGAGCTCCTCACCACATACAAGGCTTTCATCCGCAGCTCAATGGAATACTGCTCTCCCCTCTGGGCTGGTGCTCCTGCCTCACACCTAGCTCGTCTTCACGCTGTTGAAACCAAAGCGTTCAGAATCATTGGAATCTCCTGTGATGAAGCTACCTCCGAGGGCCTTTCACTTACTCAGCGCAGGCAGGTTGGTGGTCTTTCTGTCTTCTGCCGACTCCTCTCCAGTCTTGCTCCCCCAGCTCTCTCTGTGCTCTGTCCCCCAAATATTCCTACAGGTCGCACAAGATCTGACAGTAACCCTCTTATGGTTAAATTGCCAAAATCAAGACTCTTTGCTCACATTCACTCCTTCAATCCCCTTTTCTTCCGCCTCTGGAACAAACTCCCTCACTCTCTTCAATCCCACTCCTCCCTCCAGGTCTTTAAAACAGCTGTTCACCACCTTCTCTTATCTTCCCCCATCCAAAACCTTGATCTTTTTTACCCCTGCTAATTTCACCCCAAATCCACTTTTTTGAAATACCAACTTCTTTCCTGGAAGTCCTTGGTGTCCTTGTGTTTTATACTTCTCCCACTCCCCCCCCCCCCCTTCCCACGCCTCCTCCCCCCAAGCCCTCTCCCTCCCACACATCTCCCGATGTCCCTGCTCTCAAATGTTGTGTTTGTGTGCTTCCCTTTCTCTCCCCATCCTTGTCTACCGCTCCCTCTTTTTATATATTTTGTTTGTCTGTTTGATTTGTTCGTGTGATAAATGTTAGCTATTTCACGAGCCTCGATTCTATATACAAAAAAGTCCAACGGGGCCTAATAAAGGTAAACAATAATTTTATTTTGTTTCCAGACTCCATTAATACAACACTGTGTTTACATAACACGCTATGTGCACTTCACTATGCCACCCATGCCTATTTCCCTAAATGATGGCACGCCATATCATATTCCATTACAGTATACCATATTCTCGCACTGCATCTCACTATAATTCACCAAATGTCTGTCCGTCTGTCTGTCTGTCCGTCCGTCTGTTCCAAGGTACCGCAAAAACAGCTGAACCGATCACAACGAAATTTTGGGTGGGTAATCCTGGGACCCCCTGGAATAAAATAGGCTGTTTGTTTTTCCAATTTCCAAATTTTCCAATTTTTCCAAACACGATGGAATAATATTTACCGATATGAACAGTGATGTGGCTTTTATTGAAATTCTACAAATACTGTTTCGATTTTGATGATTTGCATGTGATATGATATAACGGATGTTTATATATATCGTTTAAAATAAAAAAGCCTTCCATTTCTGATATTTTACCTTTTCATTTGGGCCTCCCAATTGAAGCCCGTAGGGCGGGTACCGTTGCTTGTCGTATTAAGTGAGTCCGTTGTATTTGTCTGCTCATGTGCATGTGTTTGTACTTATCTCCTTCCCGTGTATGCCTCCTCCCCACGTTCCTGATTATGGATTTTTCTTCATATCTTTCTGAATGTGAATTCTCTCCATCCCCGCAATCCTCCCCACTTCACCGCTATCCCCCCACTCCAGCCCCCACCAAACGGATCTCAAAAACTAAAGATGAAGGACAACAAAAGGTAATTAATGGTTGTCTGCATCTCTGTTTGTACACTGTCAGCTGCTGTCGCCCCTTTGCCCGTGCTCGGTTGTGACGTCCTGTCTGATTTGTGACAGTGCTCTTGTCATTGGACTTTGGATGCAACGCAGGGGACGGGTGTGCGCAATTATTTTCTGGTGCGTGCACCTCCTTGCACATGGATTAAGTGGTCCTGATAACCACGATGGAGTCCATTTCATTTTTCATGAGGATTTCAGCTGCCCCCTCTCTCATTCATAGATGCTGAGTTTTCTGTCCACTTTTCTTGAGCTTTAAAGATGATGGAGAGGTTTGGAGGACTCCGGAGTGGTTCCATTATTCCCACGGCTCCCATCCTGCCCATATAGCTGCAGTGCGAGTAATGTGTCCTCCAATGGTCATCCTCAGGATGCTCACAGCTAGAAGGCTCTAAGATTGAAGGTCAAGGGACTCCAACTGAGACCCTCGTGCTGGAGATTGCCATTACCTGGCTGTTGCATTATGTAAATGTCCGAGGGTGATTTGTCATCCGCCTACCTAGCGCCCAGATATTGTCAGTGTCTTGATGACAGTCTGAGTGTGTGATGGCTCACCTTGAGAGAGAGGTCATGAATGCTGCTCGGCACAATTAGTAGGGCTGGCAGAATAACCTACAGCTATGCATAGCTGTCTAGCCTGGGTTTGAATCCCGACCTAGCTATAAACTGCCACCCTGGTGTTGCGCATGGATGGTGAGGCCGAGTGTTCTCTAGTCTAGAATTAGTTGGTTTGACCATTGACCCATTACTCGTTATTATTATTTTCAATACTATTGTTGTCATTCCAATATTATTGTGCATACGATGTTGAATGGAAAAGTTAAAGATCCGAGGGTCTTTCCCCAAAGGGTAGGCGAGCTCGTGCCCGGTACCCTGAACAAATTCTTGCTCTACCTTACAGGGGGCACTGCATCAGCGGCACTGTGATTTTTTATATATATATTTTTTGGATACAAGATCGAGGCTCGTGTAAGAGCTAACATCAATCACAAAAAAAAAAACACGGACACACAAAACATACAATAAAGGGAGCGGGAGACAAGATGGGGAGAGAGAGGGAAGCACACAAGTACAACAGTAGAGAACAGGGACATCGGGAGATCTGTGAGAGGGAGAGGGCTTAGAGGGAGGAGGCATGGGAAGGGGGGGGCGGGGGAGGGGGGGGGGAGAGGTATAAAACACATGGACACTGCTAGAACTTCCAGGAAAGAAGTCGGTATTTCAAAAAAGTGGATCTGGGGTGAATTTGCGGGGGTAGAAAAGATCAAGGTTTTGGATGGGGGAAGATAAGAGATGGTGGTGAACAGCTGTTTTAAAGACCTGGAGGGTGACAGTCAGAATTTAAAATTTCTAGGTGATTCTTCCCCATTTAGTGGTAGGACCAAAAACGATATAGTATAGCATGATGTTTCAAAAAGTTGTGATCGACTTATGACAAAACTTTGTGGATGAGTTGGGTACGTAACACAAAGAAGCTGATTTGATTTTGGTTCAGGTCTGAATCCAGATCCGACCTATCAGTGGGCTACAAAAGGTAAACTCTTAAGCCTGGCGGAGGTATTCTGTCTACCAGGTGCCATCCTAGCTGTTTTTATTTATTACCCCTAATGAAGGTATTTTAGTATGACTTGTAAACCCCTTCCCACCGGGAGCGGTGCTATGAGAGAGAGAGAGAGAGAGAGAGAGAGAGAAAGAGAAAGAGAAAGAGAAAGAGAAAGAGAAAGAGAAAGAGAGAGAGAGAGAAAGAGAGAGATAGATAGATAGATAGATAGATATATAGATATATCTATCTATAATTCCAGTAATCTCTGTGTGTCTGTGTGTTTGTTTGTCTGTGACCGCTGTTTCTCGACAACCACGGGTCCGATATACTTGAAACTTGCCAGGTATATTGCTGGGGACCTGAGGATGTGCCTTTTCAAGGTTTCATATTAATCGGAGAAGTAGTTACCGAGCTATGTCCAAAAAACGATTCAACCAATCAGAGAGCAGCGAGCTATCACGTGTGCCGAATGTGGCGAACAGACTCTGCCTCGGACGGCACATTTGAGAGCGTATTCATTTATTTCACGTTGGCAAACTATGTTGGCGTTAAACTATGTTTTAAAACTAATTAAAACTAATTTGCGATTCATCGTAACTGCGATATGCGACCTTCCGGACAGTCAAATGAGGACGTCACTTCCGGACTTACGGATAGTCATAGTGACGACGCACTGATGCTGAACGTGGCGAGCAGACGCTGCCTCGGACGGCACATTTGAGAGCGTATTCATTTATTTGACGTTGCAATCTGTGTTGATTGTTGTAAGGTACGATCGATTGTAGTACACGTTTATAATAACTCTGCCGATACAGGCCCGATTAACTGCAGCGCCATCCGAGCTGCGGCGTCGGGACGATACATTCATTGTACGGTCACATCACGCACTTACGGGCACGCCCATGGGCCCATGGGCACGCCCAGACATTTTTTTATTTTTTTTTGGCAAGGAACGGGCACCCACGTACGGGCACGTCCTAGTATATATAGATAGAGATATAGATAGAGATATAGAGTTGAGGTGTTCCGTTCCTGAAATCCTGGGGTGGGAATATTGTTACGGACACGGCTTAAGATGTTATGATGGGCCGAGCGGAATGGCCGCCGTGTTCGCACAGTTTACCCGATTACCCCCAACTCACCCGATTCCACTCGAACGTTGGCCAAATCGCGCTATGCTAAATCAATGAAGGAAAGGACACAACGACTGGGATAAATGAAACGACGCAAGGGGTACAGTTCTCAAGACCTCCGGAGGAGGATATAATTAGTGGGGGAGAAAAGGGGTAGATTACAAGGCAATGAGGTAAAGACACAGAAGAGATAGGCACTTAGACACAATCTTATCTATCCCAGACAGACCACAGACAAACGGAACAAGACTGACTTACACAGGGATTGATGGCAGGGAAGGACAGGCAGTCGATAGCACAAGGTGCACCTTGGCTCAGGGGCAGAATCAAACACGGTCCGGTCCAGAGATGCGGGGAGGTATTGCAGCGCTCGGAGGTGGCGTCCTTCTCTCTCTCAGCTCAGGGCGCATCTGACGTCACCTCCCTCTTCCTGCGCATGCTCAGCGGGGAGTGACACGCCCTCGGCTCGTTGGCTCCGCCCCAGATGGGATCGGTCCGCCGCTTCTATTGGGTGCAGGGGTTACCGGGCTCCGCCCTTGACGAGGAGCTGACAGCGAGCCCCTACTTGGTAACCCCGTCGAGCACATGCTCGATGGTGGCTCGTTGGAAAGGCATGGTGCCCTCCCAACACCCCCCACCAACCAAGCCGGAGTGAGGACGCACACTCCCCGCGCCGCTGCCGCTGTTGTTGTTGTTGCTGTTGTTGTTGCTGAACCGTGAGGAAGAGCTGCGGGGAGGTATTGGGAGGTCCTAAACTTCCTAACGGTGCCATACAATCACATTCTGGTGCAACGAAGAGTCACAATTAATGGAAACGAGTCCTTAACTGACATAGACTAAGAATAACTAGCAAGATGTCCTATAGTTGTCTACGTGAGATGCGGTGGACATGGATGCGACATTTAATGAGGGAAATAGGGGGAGGTCGGGTCTACAGAGTGTTGTTTACAGAAAATGGGACTAGGGAATGGGGGATTGGGGATAGTTGGGAAGTATGGAGGAAATAGGGGAATATTTACAAGCGGATATGGATGGATGCCAATCTCATATCCGCAACAATATTATATTTTTACCTCTACCACCTTCAACCTCACCGGTACAACCACCAGCTTTCATCTCATTCCGTCCAGCAGTTAAGGAGTGCGTTTAAATCAAACAAACGCAACACACAAACACGTTCAGGTTTCAAAAATTATAGTATGAGTTTTACCATTATAGCCTCGTGTTGGATTATCGGTTAAGGTGGTTGGATTATCGGTTAAGGTGGTTGGATTTTATCGGTTAAGGTGGTTGGATTATCGGTTAAGGTGGTTGGATTATCGGTTAAGGTGGTTGGATTAACGGTTAGGGTGGTTAGCTTAAAATCTTAGGGTCTTGAGTTGGAGCCCTGTATTACTGTTGCATAACACAACGTGGTTTGACTCAGGCTGTCATCCTTCCAAGTCAGCAAAATGAGGGCACTGCATCAGCAGCACAGCTGCACTCCCAGCAATGATGCAACCAGCAGCCACAGGTGGCATATAGAATGATGATGATGATTGTTATTATTAACCTCACCAGAGGAGAGGGTATTGCATTTGGGTCTGCTTGTCTGTTTGTTTGTCTGTTTGTCCGCAAAGAATGTGCTAACGTAGGCCACAAACGCTACCTAGTGGAAGCCAGTAGTACACGTTCTACTTTTTTCAACCGAGTACCTCTATAAAGTATGTACAATTAAAAAGTGAGTACGTCTATAAAGTATGTACAATTTGAATGTGAGTACGTCTATAAAGTATGTACAATTTGAATGTGAGTACGTCTATAAAGTATGTACAATTAAAAAGTGAGTACGTCTATAAAGTATGTACAATTAGAATGTGAGTACGTATATAAAGTATGTACAATTTGAATGTGAGTACGTCTATAAAGTATGTACAATTAAAAAGTGAGTACATCTATAAAGTATGTACAATTATAATGTGAGTACATCTATAAAGTATGTACAATTATAAAAGTGAGTACATCGATAAAGTATGTACATTTAGAATGTGAGTACATCGATAAAGTATGTACAATTTGAATGTGAGTACGTCTATAAAGTATGTACAATTTGAATGTGAGTACGTCTATAAAGTATGTACAATTAGAATGTGAGTACATCTATAAAGTATGTACAATTATAATGTGAGTACATCTATAAAGTATGTACAATTATAATGTGAGTACATCTATAAAGTATGAACAATTATAATGTGAGTACATCTATAAAGTATGTACAATTATAATGTGAGTACATCTATAAAGTATGAACAATTATAATGTGAGTACATCTATAAAGTATGTACAATTATAATGTGAGTACATCTATAAAGTATGAACAATTATAATGTGAGTACATCTATAAAGTATGTACAATTATAATGTGAGTACATCTATAAAGTATGTACAATTATGATGTGAGTACATCTATAAAGTATGAACAATTATAATGTGAGTACATCTATATAGTATGAACAATTATAATGTGAGTACATCTATAAAGTATGTACAATTATAATGTGAGTACATCTATAAAGTATGTACAATTATAATGTGAGTATATTATAAAGTATACAACAACAACAGGCATTACTCCGCTGCCCGTCTACTCACCCATTCCCGGACCCGTGACCACATCACCCTCGTCCTTTACAAGCTTCACTGGCTCCCCATCCCCCAGAGACTCCAGTACAAAATCCTCCTCTTGACCTACAAAGCCCTCCATAACCTGGCCCCATCCTACCTGACCTGACCTCCTCTCCAGACACACTCCCACCCACAACATCCGCTCTGCTGGTACCAACCGCCTGACCCCCCCCCCCCCCATCCGGACCAAATTCAGATCCTGGGGGGACAGGGCCTTCTCCATCGCTGCTCCCACCCTCTGGAACTCACTACCTCACGCCATCAGAGACTCCTCCTCACTCACCACATTCAAAACATCACTCAAGACCCACCTGTTCAACACTGCATTCAACATTTAACCCACAGCATTTAACCCCTGACTATCTCTTCTCCTTCTCCTTCCTTTTGCTTTGATTATTTACCTATTGATTTTTGTCTTTTTGCACTTGTTTTTTGTACTCTGTCAAAGCGCGTTTGGGCTTCTTGAAAAGCGCTATATAAAATAAATGTATTATTATTATTTATTATTATTATTATTATTATTATTATTATTATTATTTTCCCTGCAAGAGCGGGGGTTAGCCTTGCGGTCCCCATTACAATCTTCTCCATTTTGCCCTATTTTCTCCATCTCCCCTTGTTAACCCCCTTGCCCGCATTTCTTCTTCGACCATCTTTAGCCAAGTCTTTCTCGGTCTTCCCCGTACTCCACTTCTTTCTACATTCATTTCCATCACTCTTCTCAACATTATAAATTACTAGGACGTGCCCGTACGTGGGTGCCTGTTCCTTGCCAAAAAAAAAAAAAAAAAGGTCTGGGCGTGCCCATGGGCCCATGGGCGTGCCCGTAAGTGCGTGATGTGACCGTACAATGAATGTATCGTCCCGACGCCGCAGCTCGGATGGCGCTGCAGTTAATCGGGCCTGTATCGGCAGAGTTATTATAAACGTGTACTACAATCGATCGTACCTTACAACAATCAACACAGATTGCAACGTCAAATAAATGAATACGCTCTCAAATGTGCCGTCCGAGGCAGCGTCTGCTCGCCACGTTCAGCATCAGTGCGTCGTCACTATGACTATCCGTAAGTCCGGAAGTGACGTCCTCATTTGACTGTCCGGAAGGTCGCATATCGCAGTTACGATGAATCGCAAATTAGTTTTAATTAGTTTTAAAACATAGTTTAACGCCAACATAGTTTGCCAACGTGAAATAAATGAATACGCTCTCAAATGTGCCGTCCGAGGCACAGTCTGTTCGCCACGTTCGGCACACGTGATAGCTCGCTGCTCTCTGATTGGTTGAATCGTTTTTTGGACATAGCTCGGTAACTACTTCTCCGATTAATATGAAACCTTGAAAAGGCACATCCTCAGGTCCCCAGCAATATACCTGGCAAGTTTCAAGTATATCGGACCTGTGGTTGTCGAGAAACAGCGGTCACAGACAAACAAACACACAGACACACAGAGATTACTGGAATTATAGATAGACTAGGACGTGCCCGTACGTGGGTGCCCGTTCGGAAAAACATTCCAAACCGCGTGGCAGTAACGACCACAGAACCCCCCCCTCTATTTACATGAAATGGTTTGGTCCATTCGCAAAGCCAAAGCGAACGACCACAGAACCCCCCCCCCCCCCCTCTATTTACATGAATGGTTTGGTCCATTCGCAAAGCCAAAGCGAACGGCGAACGGCTAAATCGCCATAGCTCGGTAACTACTTCTCCGATTAATATGAAACCTTGAAAAGGCACATCCTCGGGTCCCCAGCAATATACCTGGCAAGTTTCAAGTATATCGGACCCGTGGTTGTCGAGAAACAGCGGTCACAGACAAACACACACACACACACACACACACACACACACACACAGAGAGATTACTGGAATTATAGATAGATGTACAATTATAAAAGTGAGTACATCTATAAAGTATGCAAAATTTGAATGTGAGTACGTCTATAAAGTATGTACAATTAGAATGTGCGTACATCTATAAAGTATGTACAATTATAATGTTGGTACATCTATAATGAATGTACGGTAAAATGAGAATGCGAGTACATCTATAAAATACGTACTATATAACAACACAAAACAAGTCCAGGTGAAGGTATGCAATTTTTGATTTCAGGTTTTACTTATATTTCTTATTTCAATGTTATTGTGTATACCTACAAAAGTGATGTTGATTGGAAATTGAGATGAAAATGTAAACTTGTGCATTGCAGGCCCAATTTGGATCAAAAGCGTGGAACCATTTTGCTATCTTTGATCTGCATCCCTTACTGAACGGCCTCCTTCTGAGTGAGTCACTCTGATCAAAAAGTGAGGCCACGACACAGACAGCAGAGAGGACTTGCTCACCAGCTCTCGTAAGTAAATTCACCTCTGGAAGTTCATGTGGGTTAGATTCTGGATTCTCTCCATTAGGACAGTGGCTCTCATTTTAAAAGTCCTACAAACGAGATACAATAACTCAAGACAGGCCTAGAAGAATGCATTTGTGTGTGTGTGTGTTGCTCATTTTTGTTTGATATACAACATCATGCCCCCTGGGTCAATTGCAGCAAAATTTGCTGTATCACATTATTGTAACACGTGATAGGTCAACGTCACAACAACAAAAAATTCAATTTTTAATCAAATTAATGTGAAAACAACCAAAAAATACTAGAATGACACTCGGTAGAGTAGAGAGCATGCCTCTGCCAGGCTGAACAGTTTACATTTTGTATCCCACTGAGAGGCCGGATCTGGATTCAGACTTGAACCAACATCGAATTGGCTTGTTCTTGTCACCGAACCAACTCATCCACCTAGTTTTGTCATAAATTGTCCACAACTTTTTGAAATACATGCTATATAAACTTCTTTTTTTTTATATACAGGCCTCAGTTAAAAATGTAAAAACCCTCATATCTGGATCCGGATTCGAATCTTCACAAAACTGCATCGATTCGTCCTTGTCACATCTCCAACCTCTTCACCAAGTTTGGACCGAATCCGTCCACAACTTTTTGAGATATCCTGTTCACAAACAGACAGACAGACAAACAGACAAGAAAGACGTTGTGCAGAGCACAATACTTGCAGAATCAACCCCTCGCCCACCCCTCCCCCCCCCCCACCCAAAAAGTTGCCATGGATACAGCGAATGGTCCATTTCATAAAGATTAAACATGATGATTTCAATCATGGCTCAGGTCAATCGGATGAAAATGGATTGTTTTCAGATGAAAATTGCTGTCTTTATAAGTTTGACCTCTAGTTGACCTTTGACCTTTTGACCTCAAAAATAGTTGGTTTCCCAATTCAGTGAGGGACTGTGCAATTGCTGTTTACATTTCAAGCCAATAGGATGGAAATTGATGATTTCACAGATGAAATTTGATGATTTTAGAAGTTTGACCTTGTGGTTGACCTTTGACCTTTTGACCTCAAAAATAGTTGCTTTATCAATTCAATGATGCACTATGCCATTGCTGTTTAATTATCAAGATAATAGGATGAAATTTACAATTTTTCTCATTAAAATTGATGATTTTAGAAGTTTGACCTTTAGGTTGACCTTTGACCTTTTGACCTCAAAAATAGTTGCTTTCTCAATTCAATGATGCACTATGCCATTACTGTTTAGTTTTTCAAGATAATAAGATGAAATTTACGATTTTTCTGAAGAAAATTGATGATTTTAGAAGATTGACTTTGAGTTGACCTTGACCTTTTGGCAACGTATTAATATCAGGGATTGTTCAATATTTTGTTTATAATCAGGGGTGTTCATTTTATTCTTGCAGACCACATACACTGATAAATTGAAAAATAAAAGAATATGTTGCCATTTATTGGACTATTTGTGAATTCTGTTTATCATTCCGAGAACTTTTCGAACAACCCCCACTCACCGTTTTTGGCAATTTTGGAAGGAACAATTCCATTTTAGAGAGCTAATCGTGATGGATTTTCATATTTTCATTGTTTATACACCTCGTTGAGTGTTCCAAGCATATCTGACGGCCCGACGAGGTAAGATCGATGGAGATGAAATGACAGGTAATTATGCTTCCATGCAGTACCTGCTTGTCCTGCATTTTGAATGGCGTTGGATGAGAATCTGTATGCATGACCAACGTTTTCGGTATGCATCACTGTGTACGAGGTCTCAGTGTCTGTGTGTACGTGCTGTGTGCGAGGTCTCAGTGTCTGTGTGTACGCGCATCATGTACGAGGTCTCACTGTCTGTGTGCACGTGCTGTGTGCGAGGTCTCAGTGTCTGTGTACGTGCTGTGTGTCTGGTCTCAGTGTCTGTGTGTACGTGCTGTGTGCGAGGTCTCAGTGTCTGTGTGTACGCACATTGTGTACAAGGTCACACTGTCTGGGTGTATGTGCACCGTGTACGAGGTATGTGTCTGTGTGTACGCACATTTTTTACACGGTCTCAGTGTCTGTGTGTACGCGCACCATGTACGAGGTGTCAGTGTCTGTGTGTACTCACATTGTGTACGTGGTCTCAATGTCTGCTAACCTATAATGTGGATGTAAAAATAAATGAATATGTAACCTGCCTGTCAGGATAGCCAAAGAGGTACGCACACCCTCCTCTAAGCTATCTAGAATGATGGGTTCGAATCCTGACTCAGCTATAAACTGTCATCCTGGTGCTTCGCAGACAGGGCGATGCCTCAATGTAAGACAACTGCTTTGTTGTCAGGCCATTGGCTGTATGGCGTGCTCTCGTGAGATCTCGCCCGATCCCGTTCGAGGCGGAATGGCATATGGTAATTCACAAAACACGGACCCAAACACGAACATGGAGCAGGAATAGCATCACATTACATCTCCTCTCTTACAGAGTGAAAATCAAATCAAAGATTATGTTTGTCCGAACGTTTCACAACATGGCCTTTAGATTAGTAATAGTATTAGTGGAACTGTTCATCAGACTAAACAGTGGGAGGTAAAGGAGAAACCTAGGTGACTCGTGTTTTTGTCGGATCTCCCCAGGAACCCATTTGCTCGTGTCTGGCAGTGGTTCCATGTGGACCTGCTGACCCTGAACTAAAGATGGGCCGCTCTCGCACTAGGTGACTCGTGTTTTTGTCGGATCTCCCCAGGAACCCATTTGCTCGTGTCTGGCAGTGGTTCCATGTGGACCTGCTGACCCTGAACTAAAGATGGCCGCTCTCGCACTACCTGATCATGATAGAACTTCTGCTTGGTCTTCTCCATGTCAAAATGTCGTTTAACATCACGAAAGCTATAGGATTTTGGTACAAGTAAGCTACGCTTTGCAGACAGCTTGTTACGTGGTCTTCTTGCCATCAACAACTGTGCAGGGGACAAGTTTAGTCCTTCTAGGGGAGTGGTGTGATAGTCTAACAAAGCCAGATGTTTGTCCTCCGCTTGCACAATTCTTATTGCAGTCTGCACTTGTCTTTCAGTATCACCGTTAACACGAGCAAATCGAGGGCTGCAGGTAGTTTGGTTAATGCAGTAATCAAAACAGAACAATTTGAACTCTCTGACACGAACAAGGACGCATTGTCGCTCTGAGGACCCTCAGGTATACCATGTCTACTAAAAATGGATTTTAGAGCATCAATCGTTGTGTGGCTTCTTATATCATTGAGCTCGTATACCTCCACAAATGTCGAATCAATAATCAACAACTAAAATGTGCATTTTGACTCAAACTCGAATAGGTCTATGGCTACCTGGTTGAAAGGTAAATCTGGAATCTGTGTTTGTATGAGCGGATCCGGAGGAAGCTTTTGTGGTAATTCGCACATGTAGTGCAGTTTTTTTTTAACCGCATCTTCGATCTGCTGGTGCATTGCTGGCCAATACAGCACTTCCCGAGCCCGCTCTGTGCACTTTACAATGCGAGAGCTGTGTTGATGGAGAGCATGTGCTGACGGAGACTAGGTGGCACTACTATCAGGACACCTTTATAGATAATTCCATCAGACACCTAACTCACTCTTTGAGTCCCAGACTCCCAGTACGGTCTCAATAGAATGGGCACTTCCCTCTGAGAGCTGCGCCATCCAGTGTGGACCATGTCCAACAGGTGTCACAGCTCTAGTTGGGTCTGCTCCTGCAGCCGGGCATACGTCTATTGATGGAGATGAAGTCTAACATGGAGACCTGCTCCAGATTGACTTCTTGTCCCAACAACTTGTGGGTCAGATAAGCACGAGACAGTGTATCCACGAGTTTCATGTCGTTGCCTCTTTTATACACGACTTCAAGATCATACCACTACAGAAGTAACAACATCCTCTGCAAATGCATAGGAGCAGACCGAAGTGGTTTCTTAAAAATCTCTTGAAGTGGCTTGTGGTCCGTGAATACAGTCACTGTCTTGCCAAATATGTCACAGTGAAATTGCATACATGCGTGGAGGATTGCAAGCAATTATTTTTCAGTCTGTGCATACCGTGGTTCCACCTCTGAGAGGGATCGCAAAGTGTATGCAACAGGCCTCTCATCCTGTATTAAGATGCCATGGAGACCGCTTTGACTTGCAGCCGCATGGATATCTACTGGTGTATTCACGTCGTAGTGCCTCAATACTGGCTGTTGACAGCAGAGGTCCAATCGTTTATGGAAAGTTTGGTCCTGTGCAGGTTGCCAGTCAATGACACTATCAGCTCTGAGTAAAGCTCAAAGTGGTGCATTGACTTCACTCAGTTGGGGAATAAATTTAGCCAGATAAGCAACAAATCCAAGGAAATGCTGCATGTCCTCTTTATTCCATGGAATTCGTATATCACAGGGGGGGCTTCAATTATTGAGGGGTCCGCCTTGAGTCTGTCTGCAGTAAGTAGATGCCCGACATGCTGAACCTCCTTTTGGCGAACTTTGCATTTTTGCATTTTCAATTTGAGATAGGAGAATGTAGCCCTCTCCATGACTTACTTTAAAAAGCTGTCGTGATGAGCTCGATCTCTTCCTGCAATCAGGATATCGTCCATATTCGCTGTGACTCCAACAAAGCCATCCAACATCTGATCCATGATACACTGAAATATTTCTGGGACACACTTCAATCCAAACGATAACCTTAGCCAAAAAAATGACCTATAGGTGTATCGAAGGTCATCGGTTATGACGACTCCTCATCCAGGAGAATCTGTAGAAACTCACTCTTGCATCCAATACCGAGAATAACTTCGCTTCTGGTATGTTGGAGACCACTTCTTCAACCATCTTCATGGGATAGTGTTCACGTTTAATGGCTTTGTTGAGGTCTTTAGGAACCAAACATATTGTCGTGTCACCAGTGATTAAGATCACGGGCAGCAGATAGCCGAACAGTTTGCTTTAACTCCGAGGCGAATAGGCTGAAAATTGGCGGTACTGTTTTTGGCGCTTGGGACGGGACCAAAGTTCTTACCTTTATGGACGGCCACCACACGGGATTATTCTTCGAACCCACAAACACAGAAACGAGACAAGGGAAATCAACAATACAACAAATGAAATGCAACAAATAATGGTTTAATGAAAATAAATGCAATACGATAAAAATGAATGGTGAGGTTAAACTCATATCCTAACGTGACACGTCTCCACTCAGACATGAAAACAGACAGGGGAATGATTAAATAAAATAAAAAGAAAATCTCCCCCCTTTTATTTGCCGGCACTCAGCTCTGGTCTTGACGAAGTCGTTGAATAACGTCGGCAGTCCGATGTGGCCCGCAGCCGCCCACGTGGGAAACGCACAAGATGGCGTGAAGTTCCTCCTCACTGCGCCATGAATGTGAGGCAATTTGTGCGGCCGGTCCTGCCTCGCTCCCCACTCCCTCCAAAATGCAACGCGGCTCCAGCTCCAACGCAAAACACCACAGTTCACCAATACCCCTTCCTTCATGATGAGGGAGTTCCTAAAGTTCTGCAGAGTTCTCCTCATGAGCCATCGAAGAGACCAAGGACAAAGCGTGACCGCCCGATCCAACCGCCAGCACCAGAGAGAGCGAGAGAGAGAGAGAGAGAGAAAGAGAGATTCTTCTTCCTCCTCTCCACGATCACACACGAGCCAGAAACAGCCAAGCCAGGAACAAAAAGGCTTCCGCTCGCCACAAAGCCAAATCGCACCAGCACGAATAAAGGAAAAATGGCGTCTTCCTTGTCCGTGCCAAGAGACTGAGAGAGCGACAGATTCTTTTTCTCCTCGCTCAAACCCTCGTTCTGACGTCACACCAATGCCACGCTGACCAATCGCCAAGTTCTGCCGAATCATTCCATGGTCGGGCTAGGTGAATGACGTAGCTTGGGGCATTGTCTGCCGACCACGATAGTTTCCACGCCCCTCTTCCCACTCTGGGGGTGTGGCCTTGTTCGTCGGTTGGTGGGGCGGGGTTAATTGTCCGATCGGGAATGTTCAGCACTGTCTGCGGCGGTGGTGGTAGGTTAATGGACGGTGGTGATTGCATGGCTAGCAGAGTAAATATAAAAACATAGGGAAAAATCACAGGGGGAAGCACACACTGGGGAAATTATCTTTAAACCAGACATAATTAGCATGTCTTCACCCCCTGTGTGAAGAAGACACAAACAACCTTAAGCTCACAGTTTCCCTGCTTATGTGCATTGAAATGTCTTCTATGCATCCACAGTCCATGCTAATGTACACGGTTCTACCTCCTCTATGGTATGTCATCCCTACCCCCACAAACGTAACAATATTCTCACCTTACCATTGAAAACTTCAGCTACCATTGAACTGACCCACTTGGTAGGCTCCTCCACTGGAGTTATGAAACCTTGATCTACCATACTGTTCAGTTCCTCGATGATTCTAGGCATCAGCTATGCGTGTTGTCTGCATGCAGCATGTACACCACCATTGGCTGCTGGGTCTATGTTGATTCAGTAGACCTCAGGTAGGGTACTTGATGTACCAATGATATCGGGAAAGTCTCGAAGCTCTGGGGGAACTGATTCGCCATCTGCTGACTGGACCACCACTAGGGAACTCAGCAGAGCAATTAGGCCAAGGTTCTCAGCAGTCTCCCCAGATATCACGTTCTCCTGATTCAGGTTGAATTGCTCGAATGAAGCTACTACGGACCTCCCCTTTAATTCCAGGGAAAGATCTGTTGAAGCAACCAGCTGAATGATATGGTTAGAGTAAGTTATCAGAGTTATATTTGAGCTGCGAAGTTCAATGTTCATCGGTAGTCATTGAAAATACCTGAGAGTGAGTACATTGCACCTTGCACCTGTATCAGTATGGAAGGTAATGTTCGCAATGCCATGGACTCAGACAGTCTGGACCATTTGTCACTTGCCAGAGTACCGATTTTGTCAACTTTGTGTATCTAAAGAACCTCTGAATATTTTCCTTGTTGTTCCTTGTTTACTCCAGCATCTATTAGGTGCGTTTTTCCCAGTCGCAGATGCTATGGCACACCATCATGCAGTGGTTCGGCCGTTTGAAATAGGAACAGGTGGAGCCCACTGCAAGACATTTCCCTTGGTTCCACAAATGCCGCACTTCCTTACCACAGGTACAGCATGCTTTGAATTTCTGCGGCTGCGACGATGAGGGACGAGGCTTGGGATGCGATTTCCTCTGAGCTCGAATTTATGACACTCCAGGCTGGAAGTTATCTTCATCCCACACAGTGCAAATTTGCTTGCGAGACAACTCAAGCTGTCGTCCAATCTCCAGAGGTTCTCAGCCGAGTTCCTACTCGGCTTTGTTAGTTACAGTCTCTCATCTTGGTCCAGTAACCTTTCCTGCACCTTGAGTTCAGCAATGATCAGCCAGCAATGAACACATCTATTAGAATGTCCTCGGGATCGGCATACTCGCAATCCATGAGAACAATCCTCAGGTCCTTGACGAAGTTATGAAAAGTCTCCTCAATCACTCGTTTCCGTTGACTGAGCTGGTACCGGGCAATCCGCCTGTTCCTACTCGGACGTACATACCTTTCAAAATGATTGAGCACCCTGTTGGGATTATCTTTCTCTGTTTCCTCCCATGTGAATGCCTTGTAAACGTCGCGCCCATGAGCACCAATCCAAGTGCCCAACCATCTGACTTTTGCTTTGGGGTTAGCTCAGATAGCGGGCCTGCGAACACGAACTGAACACGGTTATGAAACCGAGTGAATTCTCCAAATAAATCCACTCCATCCCAATCGATAGGTGGGTATTCAAAGTTCGGAAACGCCATCGCATTTGTGAAGTTTCTTGTTGTTCGGAAAAGGTTCATTTTTCTATCCAAGATGGCTGCCAAACCACATGACCTATGACGTCATCATTCGCAAGCTATATGCAGCAATGGAGTCAGATGACATTTCTAAAGTTTCGCATCGATAGGGTAAGTGGTTTCTGTGATATAATTATTTAATATTTTCCTTCAATCCAATATGGCTGTCACACCATGTGAACAATGACGTTTTCGTGATCAACTTTTAATCGCCATGCCTAGACGATGACACACGTAAAGTTTCGAGTCGAAAAAGCCGAGATACAAATATGACATAACAGGTGAGAAGGTCCAAATCATCTTTTTATTTATTTTAACTGCTTTATTTACTTTTGCCCAATATTGATGAAGGCTCGTGGAAAGATCAATACTATCAAATAACGACTCAAAGAAGTCGTTATATAGCGACTCGATGACAATCGACGAAAGATCCTTTGAAGCAGAAACACTGTGAAGAAACATCTGAAGCAACCTCTGAAAACGATGAAATGACAATGAGAAATAAATCATTGGATGTTCCTTGCTGTAAGCAGGTAGCCAGCCATGCAGCAGCAGCTACCATCATTTTATTATCCATCTCAGGTTAAAACCATCGGGTCATCCTAGTCCAGCTAGCTCACTTCAAAGGGATCGGGGGAAGGGGTGGGGGTGGCGATGCACCATGGAGTATGCTCTCATTTGTAGGAGGCTGTCACCATCTACAATCGTGGGTGTTTCTTTTTTACAGGTAGCTAGCCGAACATCCGAGAGATACATACACACCGTCTCTAAGCTGCATATACTGTATTGGGTTCGAATCCATGAACAAATTCCACTTGCCTGCTCGAACTTACCCAGTAGGCACACAGACATTGGATCCACGTTGAATGAACGTCAAGATTGGACGTGGACCCGAGGTTGAAAACGAGTTGGATTTGCAAATTGGATCAACGTCATTTTTCCAATGTTGAATAAACGTCGTAACAATCTTAACAACGTCGAAACAACGTCGAATAAACGTTGATACAATGTCACACTTTCAACGTCGATGTCGGGTCGAACAACCAACATTGAAACAATGTCATTTATTCGATTAAAAAATCAAGCCAAGTTGCCAACGGTGAAACAACGTTGAATGACCGTCGGGTTTTGGTCTCAGGTTGGGTTTTGGTTGTCCGACTTCGCGACCTCATTCCAACCGTTATTCGACGTTGAAACAACGTCGTGTGCCCGCTGGGTACAGAGGGGCACTGCACCAGCGGCACAGCCGGCTCCCAGCAATGAAGCAACCAACAGGCTGCCGCGAAATGTTATAATCACAAATGTCAGGTCTTTTGCAGGAGCACCACCTTTTGGATGGTCAAGTGGGTTCACAGTCCCTCTTAGTAGATTAAATGAATAAGCAACTAATTGGATGTACACATGTAATGAGATACATTACGTTAAAAATAGATATAGTAATGGGATGTGGACACAAAACAAGTGTAATGGTCCAATTCGACCCTTTCGTCGATGCAATTCCCAATTGTTTCACTTGAATCGGATCTTATGCTCTCTTCATAATGGCAACAACAACAACAACAAGAAACAACTTCGGACTGAGACTTGCATTATATTTGCAGGAGACCGAAAGGGGTTTTCCACATTTTCCCAAACTATTGGATTGTTCATGGGAGATGAACCCAGAAGCTTTGGTGGTGGCCACAGTGCGAATACTGTTGTTTTGTATGCAGCCTGTGCCAAAATCTAATCGGCTTGTTCTTGTCGCCTAATCAACTCATCCACCAAGTTTTGTCCGAATCCGTCCACAACGTTTTGGAACTATCGTGCTTTATATCGTTTTTGGCCCTATCACTCATCAATGGTGAATAAAATCAATCTCTGATCCGGATCCGGATCCCCATCGTCACCAAAATCGAATCATTTCGTCATTGTCACATACCCGACCTCGCTACCAAATTGCATCCGAATCCGTCTGCAACTTTTTGAGATATCCTGTTCACAAACAGATAAACAAACAGACAAACAAGAAAGATGTTGTGCAGAGCACGATACTTGCAAACCCCCTTTATCACCCCAAAAAGTTGCCATGGATACAACAAATTGTCCATTTCATTAAGATTTAAATTGACAATCTTAATCAAAGTGTTTTTTTGTTGTTTTTGTCTACAAGGTCGAGGCTCGTGTAAGAGCTAACATTAATGACAAAAAAAAACAAAAAAAACTGATACGTAATAAAGGAAGCGGGAGAAAAGATGGGGAGAGAGGAGGAAGCACACAAGTACAACAGCAGAGAACAGGGACATCAGGAGATCTGTGGGAAGTAGAGGGCTTGGGGGGAGGAGGCGCGGGAAGGGGGTTGGGGGGGAGGGGGAGAGGTAAAAAAAACACATGGACACTGCTAGAAATAACAGGAAAGAATTCGGTATTTCAGAAAAGTGGATCTGGGGTGAATTAAAGGGGGGTAGAAAAGATCAAGGTTTTGGATGGGGAAAGATAAGAGATGGTGGTGAACAGCTGTTTCAAAGACCTGGAGGGAGGAGTGGGATTGAAGAGAGTGAGGGGGTTTGTTCCAGAGGCGGGAGAAAAGGGGAATGAAAGAGTGAAGGTGAATAGAGAGTCTTGATTTTGGCAGTTTCACCAAAGAGGTTTGCAGGAAGATCTTGTGAGACCTGTAGGAATAGGGGGGGGGGGGGGGGGGAGGGCTAGGCCAGAGAGGAGTCGGTAGAAGACAGAACGACCACCAACCTGCCTGCGGTGAGTGAGTGAAAGACCCTCACAGTTTGCTTCATCGCTGGAGATTCCAATGATTCTGAAAGCTTTGGTTTCAACAGCATGAAGCCGAGCGAGGTTGGGTCAATTGCATTCAAATTGATTACTTTTCAGATGCTAATTGGTAATTTTAGAAGTTTGACGTTGAGTTGACCTTTGATCTTTTGACCTCAAATATGGTTGGCTTCCCAATTCAGTGACCCAATTTTCAAATCCTGTTCAACTTTCAGGTCAATCAGATGAAAAATGGTGATTTTAGAAATTTGACCTCAAGTAGACATTTGACCTATGACCTCATAATCAGGTAGATGTCACAGTCTGTGATCGACGTCAGGCCTAGCGGCAACCTCGCTCTTCCACAAGTCCTAGCAGTGCCTCTGGCATGTGGAGGTCCGAATGAAGCTGGAATCCTACACAAAGCATTCAATGTGTCGCCCGGAGATCCTCCCGCTGAGCGAGCGCGGGTTGAGGCTCGACAGAAGCATCACGAATTACGATGACCTTTTTAAGACCCTTTTTCAATTCGGGCCACGCTGAGACGACTTGTACCACCCAGAGGCGCTGCTGAGCCATTGATTGGTGTCTAAATAAAGGCTCCGTGGACAAGCAAGAGAAACAAGCTAACCACGAACGACTTACCCGTCTTCGTGAAAGAAGCGTCCCTGTCATTCGGCCGTGTCGATGGATGGAAGAGAGGTCAGGGGGGACGTACGTATCACATCCTTTACAAGCTGGACGCGAGCATTCAACATCTATCAAAGGCTTCGTTACAGTAGTGAGAATTGTGGAAGTTTATGCTACCGAAGGTTATTAATTAATTAATTATTCATTTGAACGTCGGTGGTCACCGGCTGCGTCATGGAGATCTCGCCACTGTGCTGCTGATGCAGTGCCCCCTCGAGGTCACGGTAGCAATTTGTGATTGGTTCATTCCATAAACAATGTTAACCTAATAGAGGCCAATTATACACTGGTCAACAAAAATTTTAAAGTTTTATGGTTCTGGTATATTTTGAGGTGATTATAACCAACATGAACCTGTAGATTTCGACTATGATATCCGAGTTTCACGAGTACATCCAGTTTTTGAGAACCAGTATACCATAGGAATATCAGCCACAGCCGAAATTCGTCTTGTACTCACCAATCAGGACTTTGTAACGAGACTATCTGAGCTGGAAAGCGTTGCTTGGGATAGCTTTGTGGTTCTTACTAACAACTACCTTGGAAATATTCGAGCACCAAATGATGAAGAGCTTGTGGACAAGATGTTGAAGAGTTACCGGGTGCTCGGTGCTCGAATGTCGCTCAAGATACATTTCTTCCATTCTCATCTGGACTTCTTTCCACAAAATCTTGGCGATGTCAGCGATGAACATGGAGAAAGTTTCACCAGGAAATTGCCATCATGGAGACTCGATATCAAGGCCGATTCAATCGAAACGGATCTTCGACAAACTTTCAGAGATTCATCAGTAAGTGCCTGGGAGTGTTTTAGGCAAAAAAAAAAAAAAAACATTTTGGAAAAAAAAAAGTTTTTTTTTTTGGAGTTAAAAATAATAAAATCGCTCGATAGTGCCTAAGCCTTTTTAAATTAGTGACAGTTATATACAAGTACACATTCGCATAAATAAATACAAAACAATCACCAGACATTTGAATACAAATAAATCAAACAATTCCGGAAGTGTACGAAGTTGGTAGTATGGCTTCTTCTTCTTCCTGATCTGCATCACACTTAACTCAGAAACGTGATGAATGCCACATTCACCCACCAGCATATATATGAACCCCCTTCCTCTCCTGCCTCTCCCCTCCCCACCGCTTCCTCCCTACCCCCCCTTTCCCCCTCCCCTCCCCCCTTCCCCTCCCTCCCTCCCCCCATCCCTCCCCTCCCCCCTTTCCTCCTCTCCCTCCCTCTCCTACGCCCCTTCCTCTCCCCCCTCCCCACCCCTTCCTCCCTACCCCCCCTTTCCTCCCTACCCCCCCTTTCCCCCCTCCCCTCCCCTTTCCGCTCCCCACCCCTTCCTCCCTCCCCTCCCCTTCTCCCCATCCCTCCTCCTTCCCCCCTTCCCTCCTCTCCCTCCCTCCCCTTCGCCCCTTCCTCTCCCCCCTTCCCTCCTCCTCCCCTCCTCCTCCCCTCCCTCCCGTCCCCCGTCTGGCAACTTCGGGTACTTCTGCTAGGAAGTGATAAATGGAAGAAACAAAATTTTATACCGCCACAAAATTAAGTGAACTGACGTCATATGTTATTAATCCTATGAGAGGTTTAACTACTCTCGTGGAAAATGACTCAAATTGAAATGAACCTCGTGCAAAATGAATCACCAAAGGATAAAATCTCTTACAGGTCAGTGGCCTGAACCCTGGCTTATCGGAGAAAAGGAGAGAGAGAGAGAGAGAGAGAGAGAGAGAGAGAGAGAGAGAGAGAGAAAAGGAGAGAGAGAGAGAGAGAGAGAAAAGGAGAGAGAGAGAGAGAGAAAAGGAGAGAGAGAGAGAGAGAGAGAAAAGGAGAGAGAGAGAGAGAGAGAAAAGGAGAGAGAGAGAGAGAGAGAGAGAGAGAGAGAGAGAGAGAGAGAGAGAGAGAAAAAAAAAAATGGGCGGGGGCGGAGGGAAGGAGGGTAGATTATTATTTTGCCCTTTGATTATGGGGAATGTGCTGAGTGATGCACGAAGGTTATATTGCCACAATGAAGGACACCAAAGAAAGTTATTTTATTCCTTGCACACGCTGCAGTAATGGATGTTTGAATCTGGATGCAATATTCTATTCCTTCGTGGTAATCATTTGCGTGTGCTTGTCGTTGTGCCCTGTCCAAATTGCAAATTCTTGCGGTTGATGAAATAATCTGGACATGTCGGATGAATCCTTCAAGAATATTTACTCTCGTTTAAATGTGACATTGTGTGAGGTTCATGGACGAGCTTCAGAAGGAAGTTGTGGATTTTTGGGGGAGATGGAGGTGGTGGTGCAGAAGAATTGTGCTTCCAAGCAACAAACCTCTTGAGATGGCTCGGCTGGTTGGCATCAGTAGTAGTGTTCGGATCCAGTCGGCGATTATGTGGTTTAATTTAGGTGCTGAATGCATTGCTGGTGATGTAAGTGTCATAAGGAACAAAGGGAAAACCACAGAGGCAACTACATAAGGGAATCTACCTTTATACCCTAACTCATTAGCATAGCTCCACCCCTCGCATGGAGACAAATAAACACTTATGCGACGCGACATCTGGCCTGACTCAAGTACATGAAGATGGCTACACAATATATGGAACACACTACCTGGCCTAAGGTATTCCATTGCTACCCCGACAAACGTCACAATATCATACCAAAACTCATGGGACATCCCGATTTTATTGACAGTGAATAACAATGCCCATGATGTGCCCATCGAATAGATCTCATTGGGCTTCCTTGCACCCAAAACATCTAGCAGATTGATAAATGCGAGCTTGGATTCCACCTCATGAGTGCAGTAGCAAAGGTTGATTTAGGAATGTATAAGGATGGCTGAAATCATCCTGATGGAGTTTCCAACTCTCTGACAGCTGAATATCATTCTTTGTTTGAATTCCGATATTTCAGAATAGTATGAAATTGAGCAACGAGACATTTCCCAGTTGTATTAAGTCGGTTGATATGTTTGACGATACTACAACCATGTCTTATGGTCAATTATTCCTCGTCACACAATCAACCGGTCCACCAAGTTTCATCCTAATTCATCCACAACTTTTTGAGATGTCGTGCTATATATCGTTTTTGGCCCCATCTCTCAGTGGTGAAGAATCACTTTTAAAATTATAGTATCCGGATCCAGATTTGGATCTTCACCAAAATGTAATTCTGGCTACGTCTGTATCTGTGTCACGCACCTCACTTGTCCACCAAGTTTCATCCTTTTCCATCCACAACTTTTTGAGATATCCTTCTCAGAGACAAACAAACAAACAGACAGATGGACAAACAGGGATGAAATCATAATAATAAATAGTATTATTGGTCGCACAAGGTCGCACAAGATCCGCCAGCAACCTTCTTATGGTTAAACTGCCAGAATCTAGGCTCTCTGCTCACCTTCACTCTTTCATTCCCCTTTTCTCCCGCCTCTGGAACAAATCCCCTCACTCTCTTCAATCCCACTCCTCCCTCCAGGTCTTTGAAACAGCTGTTCACCACCATCTCTTATCTTCCCCCATCCAAAACCTTGATCTTTTCTACCCCCGCTAATTCACCCCAAATCAACTTTTTTGGAAATTCCAACTTCTTTTCTGAAAGTCCTTGCAGTGTCCATGTGTTTTATACCTCTCCCACCCCCCCCCCTCCTTCCCATGCCTCCTCCCCCAAAGCCCTCTCCCTCCCACAGTTCTCTCGATGTCCCTGTTCTCAAATGTTGTGTTTGTGTCCTTCCCCCTCTCTCCCCATCTTGTCTACCGCTCCCCTTATTTTGTGTTTTTATGTGTCGGTTTGACTTTATGTGTGATTAATGTTAGCTCTCTCACGAGCCTCGATATTGTATACAAAAAAAAAAAACAAAAAAAAAAACGAATTGGTGAAGAATGACCGAACTACAGGTAGCCAACATATGTGCAAGGAAGAGGCAGAATGAAATAACTAGATTAATTAATTGGTAGAAGTGCCTGGGGTAGAAGATATAAATGAAGCCTCGTATGGGGTCTACCTCCAGCTTCTTCTTCGTCCTATCTCTGCCCTCTTTTGCTCACCCTCATTTATCCCCTCCACCTCCTCTCTCTCTCCCTCTCCTTCTTTTCCCCGAAGGCAGATCTAAGCAGCTCAGCGGCGAGGATTACACTGGGTTGGTAAACATGTAATCCCAATGGAGTTAGGGCAGGAATTTGTAATTTGTGATCCCAGTACGAACTCACTTACCTGTTCGTCAAAGAAAGACAATGTGGGGTCTTTACAACATTCCCAACTAATACTATCACACCAGACAGTCGGATTGACATCCATCCGAAGGTTGGCACACACATCATGTGAGCACCTGCCTGGGAAGCAGCAATCCAACAGTTTATAGTCTGGTCGGGAATCGAACCCAGACGAGACAGCTCAAAGACAAGTGCTTCCTCGACAACATCTTATTGGAACGGGGTCTTTACAATACAGAACGAATCATAAATTGCAGTCAGTTAACACACACAGGTACTAGGCTATGTTTAAAACTGGAAGTTACATCAGGTGAGAGGGTTACCTGCGCAGACTCGTAAAGGGACCTTTGTTCTAGTTTTTGGAGGAAACCGGATAGTTGTGAATGTGAAAATGGCCGAGAGAGAAGCCAGCTCCATTTGATGGGGAATGTCGCTTTTACCTGCGTTTTTCCCATCTCGATGTATACCTGGATATTCCACACCGTGTGAGGTTGCCGTTTGATTTACACTGCTCTCTCTGCCACTCCTGTATTGAGCAGATTTTCAATCTGTGAGTGCATATTGATCACCGACAGCAGTTAAGAAAGCCACAAACTGTTTTGCATGCTTAAACCAGGCTTATACAACGATCCGTTTGCGGATTTGGAAAGTTTTAAGCTCGTGATGGAATGAAAGCGAGGTTCAGACGAGTTCGCAATTGATCGTCGTTTCAATGGTTTTTTTTGGTTTGTTTTTGTATACAAGATCGAGGCTCGTGTAAGAGCTAACATTAATGACAAACCCCCCCCCCCCCCAAAAACCCGACACAAGACGAAATAAAGGGAGCGGGAGACAAGATGGGGAGAGAAGGGGAAGCACACATGCACAAAATTTGAGAGCAGGGACATCGGGAGATCTGTGGGAGGTAGAGGGCTTGGGGGGAGGAGGCGTGGGAAGGGGGAGAGGTAAAAAAAACAAACACATGGACACTGCTACGACTTCCAGGAAAGAAGTCGGTATTTCAGAAAAGTTGTTTTGCATCATATTGGCATCTAATTGTGATTTGCTGGATCTTTTGATGACCTTTCTTGACACCCATAGCGAGCCAGTTGTGGAACCCAACTGATTGACTGACAAAGTTCAGGGTATCATTTTGTTTTCGGGTTGTCCGTCCGTCCGTCTGTGATAGCTTTTCGTTACTGCGATAACTTGAGAACGGCCGAAGGGATCTTAGTCAAACTTGGTGCAGGTATGCATAATGAGGTAAAGATGAACTGACTAGATTGTGGGGTCACGAGCTCAAAGGCCAAAGGTCATGTTAGGTAAAAATCATGTTACCACGATAACTTGTGAACCAGTGATGGGGTTCTGACGAAAGTTAGTACCTCTTTTCTCTTTTATGTATTATGATGCAAAGATTAACTGATTTGATTTTGGAGTGAAGAGGTGAAAGGTCAAAGGTCAAAGCCTGTATTAGGTTTATAACTTGAGAATGGCTGAAGGGATCTAATTCAAACTTGTTACAGGTATGTATAATGATGTGAAGATCAACTGATTAGATTTTGGGGTCAAGAGGTCAAAGGTCAAATGTCAGATGTTCCATCAGGTAATTCATCCTGAAGTCATTCTTGTTAGGGAATCGATTGAGTTGGAGTTTCCACTTCATAGACCTTTCCGAGAGAGGTCAACTGGTCCCATGGTGCCTGTGCCATGTATAACCCACAACACACTGCTAATTATACACAGCTAACCTCCAAAAGGAATAAGTTGGTGAGGATACCAGTCTACTCTTGTTGAAACCTACCTTGGGATGTTTGACATCCTCAACTTGGATGTGGCTGGAACAGTTGGCTTTATATTCCCAGTCAAAGCAGTGTGCCATTAGGATGTAGCACTCCTGCTGGAACTGTACTGTATGTTCAATTCTTTGTTAGTTGTGTTCAGCCTTGTTGAGATGTAACCCAGAAAAGAGAGCTAAATGGTGAGCATGTTATCAACTGGGATACCCTTAGGACTCCGAGTATGATAAGACAGCGGTATATCTCTGAAACATTATATGATTGATCTTTGCCTTGTTGATGTATTATATTTGATTTTGCATGAAGTCTTGGAATGTTTCCTGTTGTATTATTTATTTTGTAAATATTTTTTTGAAATTTTGCCCTTTGTAGTGTTTGTACTGTTATTGAGCCGATGCTGCCCAACCGCCACCCACCTTTTGTGTATGTAGGTATCTTGTACTCCCTCTCATCCCTCCCTTCAGAACCTCTGCCATGGTTTCTATTGGGTAATTAATAACCTGAAATCGCAGAATATTGGACAGCCAGGTTAACATCCCCACAAAGGGACAGCATACTACAATAGGGCTACAGTTGGTAGTCGATTCTTTCTTATTCCATGTGTAACCAGAGAATACCTCCGCCAGGCTGAACAGTTTATGGTTTGTATACCACTGAGAGGCCAAATCTGGATTCGGACCTGAACCAAAATCTAATCGGCTTGTTCTTGTCATCTACCAAACTCATCCACAAAGTTTTGTCCTACTAAATAATCCACAACTTTTTTGAAATGTCATACAATATATCGTTTTTTGTCCTATCACCTTTTTGGCTTTATGGTGAAAAATCACTTAAGAAATTAAAACATTTTCTGATCCGCATCCGGATTCGAATCTTCACCAAAATTGAATCAGTTCTTCCTTGTCATACACCCAACCTATCCACCAAGTTTCATCAGAATCCGTCCACAACCTTTTGAGATATCGTGCTATAAGTAGTTTTTTTTGCCTTATCTCAATGGTAAAGAATCACTTTTAAAAATAAACAATTCTCTGATCCGGATCCGGATTCGAATCTTCACTAAAATTGAATCGATTCGTCCATGTCACATACCCAACATCTCCACCAAATTTCGGCCGAATCCATCCACAATTTTTAAAAGATATCCTGTTCACAGACAGACAGACAAACAAACAAACAGACAGGGGTGAAAACATAACCTCCATCCACCTTTGGTGGCGGAGGTAATTAACCCAAGACTAGAATACTCAAAGCTGAGTGTGCTGCCGAGTGAAAACTCTTGCCACACCATGTTCCTCAGTAAATACCGGTCGAAGGTGGGATGTGAATTATCCGGACAAGTGGTGCAGCGTCAAGAGAAGAAATGACGCTGTGGAGCCCACATTCCTTCAAATAGAACATAAAGCTTGTTTTTAAAAATAATAAAATCAATAAACAAACAAGAAAAGCATCGCGAAGAGCACGATACTGGCAAAATCCACCCCGCCCCCGCATCCCCCCCCCCCACAAAAAGTTGACATGGAGACATCAAATTGTCCATTTCATTAAGATTAAAATTGACGATCTTAATCATAGCTCAGGTAAATCTGATGAAAATTGATTATTTTTCAGATGAAAATTGATGATTTTAGATGTTTGACCGTGAGTTGACGATTGACCTTTTCACCTCAAAAATAGTTTGTTTCCCAATTGAGTGATGGACTATGCAATTGATCTTTAATTGTCAAGTCAATTGGATGAACAGTGATAAGCTTTCAGATGAAAATTGATGATTTTAGAAGTTTCACCTTTAGTTGACATTTGACCTTTTGACCTCAAAAATAGTTGGCTTCCTAATTTAGTGACTCAATATGCAAATGCTGTTCAACTTTCAAGTCAATCAGATGAAAAGTGATAAGCTTTCAGATAAAAATTGATGATTTTAGAAGTTTGACATTGAGTTGACATTTGACCTTTTGACCTCAAAAATAGTTGGCTTCCTAATGTAGTGACTCAATATGCAAACGCTGTTCAACTTTCAAGTCAATCAGATGAAAAAAATGACAATTTTAGAAATTCGACCTCATGATGACCTTTGACCTTTGAGCTAAAAAATCAAGAGACTTCTTCCTTATGACCAACTCTACCATCTGATGAAGTTTCGTGAATATAGGTTTAGAATTGTGACCTGAAGGCAACTGACATACAAACAGACAAACAAACAGGCAAACAGACAGACAAACAAACAGGCAAACAGACAGACAAACAGACAAACAGAAAATGACAGACAAACAGGGAAACAGACAGACAGACAAACAGGGAAACAGACAGACAGACAAACAGGGAAACAGACAGACAGACAGACAAACAGACAAACAGGCAGACAGACAAACAGACAGACAGACAGACAAACAGAAAGAGACAGACAAACAGGGAAACAGACAGACAGACAGATAGGCAAACAGAATAATCCACAAGAACAACCAATATACTTGAATTTTTTTTATTTTGCAAGTAGTAAATAAAGTCTTGTTTCAGCTTCATGCAAATCTTTCATATCCAGCTGCAAAGTCAATGTCCAGAGCCAAATACAATGGCAAAATCCAAATTTTCTGTTTTAGGTTGAATAGGGGGTTACCCTCTTGGATCCTCCATGGTCTTTGACTTGCGTGAGACTTCCTGGATGATGAGCTTCGAAAGGCACATAAGTTTGGATGAAACACGAACAGAAGGTTAATCTCTGCGGTTGAGCCGTGCCTTCAGATTCAGTAACACACACACACACACACACACACACACACACACACACACACACACACACACACACACACACACACACACACACACACACCTGACCCCCATGCCAGCCGGACTGAGCGAAAGTGAACTGCCTCTGCAGGATTATGCCACTTCTTCACCCAAATAGCAGTCACAACATGCGATTCCCATGCTGGAGGGGTTAATTTAATGCTGGGTTACGACTTGATACCCTTGATTTTCCAAGCGAGACTTCTTCCCCGCTGGGATTACTCATAACTCATCCTGTATTGTGCCGAGTTGCACAAGGCAAAGCCCAATAAATAAAGTTTCAGGGGAGGTGGCGGAATAGCGCCGCGATCCGCTTCCTTTCTTACGCCTCCATAGCTACCGAAGCTACATTGGCGATGGCTCATCAGACTAAGACTGCAAACGGGATATTTTGGGGAAGTGTGGGGGAAGCTGTGCCTTGTGTACGGTCGTGGGAGCTCCAAGAATGGGCTGGCCCATGATTGGACCTTGGTTCGATGGATGAATAGGAGGGAGGGTGTGGAAGGAGGAGAGGGAAGGGTCAGGTGGGATGATGTAAAGAGGGAATGCAGCAAAATGGGATCATATTCTGCTGAGTAGAACAGAGAATCTGAGTGAAAGGGTTGAAGGAACTCTCCATTCTGTCAGTTAAGGGCATGAGTTGGTGTCTAATTCTCAATGGTCTAGTTAGCATCATTGCTCGGCATTGGTGGCCATGCGGTAACTGAAAGACAGAGTGAATGACAAAAAAGACGATAGAATGTGTCACTGTTAAGGATATCTCTTTCTATTTCTGCCTCTCATAGCAAATAATATCTACACAATCCGTAGATTTCGTTAAGGAACTCGACTGAGCGTAAAGAAACAATATGATTCCTTCGCTGCACCCAAATGTTGATGTAAATGAAGTAAAAAGAAAAACAGCATTATGTATAAAAGAGAGAAATTGAAATGTAAAAGAGCCGACATGGGAGCGTTAGAGAATTTGCGGGTGTACAGTGGGTGGGATCAGGAGGAGGGAGAGAGGTGGCTCGGAGAAGAAGCATTGGTGGGAGGGACGGCAGAGGGAGGCACAAGCGCAGGACAGGGTGAGAGCTTGGGAAGATGACAGCGGAGAGCGCAGGTTGGCACGGCACGCATCTTGGATAGAGCTTCTTAGCTCCAGTGTCTGCATTGCCGAGAGCACTCAGGAAGCCGGGGCAAGGGGTAGATGACAAACGTCGGAGCGATTGGTGACTTGAGGTTGTAAGAGAAGCGAAGCAATCAAAATGCTCTTCCTCTTCCTCCTAGCCACGCGCTTTGTGACTTAGCAGCTGTGATCGGTAGACGATACCAGGAGAGATTTTGGGTGATACAACTATTGGAGTCAGGACGACCGACGCTTGCGAGGACCTTTGCATGGAGATCTGTAAAAGAAGGAAGCCTGACCACAGGTACAAGGAGCGATGCATTGTCTCAGTCCCCGAATACTACCTGTGTTGCATGACTCAGCCTTGACCAAGAGCCCAGATTGAGCAGGGTTGCGAGGCTCTCACTCTGTGAAAAGCTGTGTCTTGAGATCTGTGGAGGAGAGGACAAAACAAAGAGAGGAGATCGCTCAAGAGGGTTATCTGGAAATAAGGGAAGGCTGGAGCAGCTATTTCTGCTGGAGGTGTATTGGAGTAGGCATAAATAAGTTGGTATTAAAGGGTTGAAGCAGCACGAGGGACTTTTGAGGAGATGCAGTCGTTGGGAAGTCCGGTAGAATCTCTTCGGCAAGGCAGTCCCACAGGTGAAAACCATGCCGATCGGGGTGCCTTCGCTTCAGCAGAAGCGCACTGTCGAGCTGGGACAGCATTTAGTGCATCAGCACGCGGTAATGGTGGAAAGCAAGGTGGCCGTGCTTCGGCAGCGGCAGCGAAAGGGAGCAAGTTTGTGGTACTTTACCTCGACCTCTCTCTTGTCTTTTTGCTCGAGTTCAGAAAGTTCAACATGGCGCAGACCTGCCTTTCCTGCCTCAAGTACCTGATGTTCTCCTTCAACCTTATCTTCTGGGTGAGTGACTTCCATTTTTATATGCGAATATGCACGCGCACACACACACACACACACACACACACACACACACACACACACACACACACACACACACACACACACACACACACACACACACACACACACACCCTCTCTTCCCTATCATATATTTTCCCATCTTTCTCTGGTTCTTAAAATTCAAACTGGTACACTTCCCCACAGCGGTTGTTGACTTTAGTCAGTACTAAGAGGGATTTGTCACCATATAACTGGGAATGATGGAATCTTTGGTGAATCCAACAGTGAGAGCACTGCCCACCAACACCTTTTGGTTGTTGTTCATGGTCATTTCCGATAGATATCTATCTGTCTCATTTTAGGTCATGTCTTAGAGGAGACACGTTACTCTGTTATCTTTGTATTGAAGTGGATTTTATCTTGCTGGTGAGTTTGAAGGTTGATACATATATAAATAATGCTAAATTTTGATAAAATAATGATAAATAAATAATATATTAAAATATTGATAAATAAATAAATATTAAAAAAATAGATAATATATTAAAATATTGATAAATAAATAATATATTAAAATATTGATAAATAAATATTAAATAAATTTATATATATATATGTATACACACATGCCGAAGACTGATGCGTAGATTCATGCGTACTGTGCCTTCCTTTCTTCTTCTTCCCCCCTATCCTTTTCTCCTTCTGAATCCCTAATTGGACCTCCAACTTAGGTTATGGACCTGTATTTAGAGAGGTTCTGAGCTAAAAGGGTCAAAACCACGATGATGGACATTGCCCAGCTGATGATTGTCATGGTCATTCAATGAGGCACTGAATAAATATAAATAATTATTTACATTCTATCTCTATATCTATCGATATGTACCACAGATGTACCTCAAAGGTCAATGTACCGCAGATTGTGCTATTTCACCCCAGCTCATGCTCTCCTGTATTTCTACCACTCAGTTCTTTCTTTGATGATCAGTCAGTCCAATCTGAATTGTTGGGTTAAGCATGAAAGTAACCTTCACCATTGTGGAGTCAAACAGTATTGAGGCCGGACCGAAAGCCTTGCATTCTAAGTTTACCCAGGTGGCCAAAGATCACGGACTGAACCTGACTACCCATACAGCTTTCAGGGTGTCTAACCTGAGTCAGCTCAGAAGAATTGCATGACTACCTGGGTATGTTTCCTGATACCATTTTATCTTGCTGATAACACCTGAAGGCAGAAACAGCAGCTTCGTGAATGCCCATCCAGTTTGCTCTTTGTTAAGTCATACCTGTGTTTTGGTTTGATATAAGCTTTGCTTCATTATGTGTCTTCATCTTCAGTCTGAAATCTGTGTGTTGAGGTTGTCCCAATGTTCTTGAAAACCTTTTCTATAACATTACATCTCCCAAGAGAAAGGTGTGCAAGACTTCAGTTTTAAAATGTCGGCTTGAACTCTGATTCTAAGGGAGCATTGATGTAATTCATTGGAAGGATTTCCTCTCTTCCTTCCCATATCCCACCTCCTTTTCTTCCTCCTCTTGCATCTCCTCCTCCATGTCCTCCCCCACCTCCAGATCCTCCTGCAGATCCACCTCCACATCCTCCTCCTTCTCCCCTTCACCTTCGATACCATGACGTCCTCCACCTCCACATCCTTCTTCTCCTACATAACCTCCTTCTCCGTCCTCCTCCGACCACCCACCCCTTTCCCACATCTATTGTTCATATAAATTTGAGACAATCCATGCGACCATTGCACATGATTCCCCCTGCACAGTAATTCGTGGTCATGTCCTTTTGAGATCTCATATATGATCTTGTAGGTGTACTGTCAAACATTGTACAAGCAGAATCTGACTATTCAACAGATTTCAACCCAAGGAGTTGGATGCAGTTGCATATCACCGAATAGCTGTTTCTCTTCAGACGTTTTAACAAGCATTGCTTGGCAGAGCAAGATAGCCGAAAGCATAACGTGAAAGATTGCCTTCAAACTAGCCGAGTAGACATGAATACGATGTGGAGCAAAGGAGAGGGAGAGGGAATGAATGTGTCATTAACAAAGACCACCACAAATAATGAGGGGATGCGCCAGTTATAATTGCATTTGCAAGTTTTTCATATCAACACCAGCTTTTTTACACTTGGCCAATATAGCAGGCTTGTTGTGTTTGATACACAAGACCACAGCAAAAATTGTGATATACACAAGCGCAGAGGGAATTAATGAGTTTGGGGCACACAGTAGGACCGAGAGACACGAAGAAAATTGCCTTCCCCACCGTATTCGTTTTAGCAGGGATCTGGTCCATTGCCAGGCCTGCCCTAGATGGAGATTTATGAATGAGGGATATCCCTTGGCACTGCGAATGTGTGCTAGGCCTGCGACACTTATTCAACCTTGGAAAGGATTTCATCAAACTCAAAGGTCAACGTACTGCAGATTGTGTTATATCATGCATAGCTGTCATCGGTAAATACTTTGTTTGCTCTTCACATCACTATACTCTCAACCTGCAACCATTGACCTCCCCCCCCCCCCCCCCCCCCCGCAACCTGCTCCGAAAGCTCCTCAAGCTCCTCAAATAAGAAAAAAAACAAGATTTCACTTTCAATGCCCTTGCTGTATGCAGTGATTTATTTAGCTCGAACAACTTAAGATATGATATATATATATACACACATACACACTAACAGGAGTACCCGGCATTGGGAGGGGGGGTGGAGGCAGGAGAGGGATGGGTGAGGAAGGGAGTGGTGGAAGTGGAGGGGGGAGGGGAGGAGGAGGTGAGGGTAGAGGGATGGGAAGGATATGCTACATATACATCTTTGGGGGGGGGGGGGGGTGGCTTTGACAGGCCCCTCCGTTTTGAAGGAGGGGGGGGAAGGGAAGCAGGGAAAATGTACCGGTGCAAAGAGTGCTTTGACCTCAGTGTTGCCCGGGTAAAAAACGAAAATTGTGATACTTTCTGCCACTATCACCAAGTGACGCCACATGGAGAATTTTATAGAGATTTATTTTATAGAGATCATTTACATAGAGAATGTACGCCCCTCTCCCGGTCCTCCACACCCTCGTATGATGCCGCGGCCACATGGCCTATGTTACCCCCATACAAAGTTGTATTTGTATTTATACCCCGAGTAAAGAATAAAAGCGTTTATAGCTGGAGTACCCGGCGTTGCTCAAACGAAAAAGAAACATTAACATATTTGAAATGAGGGCAAATATAATGGGAAAGCAATTGCATCCAAATCAGAATCCATCACAAATGTCAATTCATCATTTACCTTTTCATTGAATATATGATGTTGAATGTGCCATTGATCACATTTCTGAGTAAAGTATGATGATGTTTAGGAAGAAGAAGAAGCCTACCACCAACTTCGACCGCTTCCGGTATTGTTTGATTACTTGTGTTCAAATGTCTGGAAATTGTTTTGTATTTATTTATGCGAATTTGTACTTGTATATAAATGTCATTAATCAAACTGTTTTATGCACTATAGAGCGATTTTTTTTTTATCCAAAAAAACGAACTTTTATTTTTTCAAAAAAATATTCTTTTTTTGCCTGAAACATTCCCAAGCAGTCATTGATGAACCTTTATAAGTTTGACGAATATCCATTCAGCCATCTCTGAGAAAAATGGCGACACAGACACAGACCAACGGCTCTCTTATACAATAATATATCTATAATAATAAACGGCAGTTTCCGTCCGTCCGTCCATCTGTCTCCTCCATAACTCCAAAACCATTAAACCTAGCAGTGCCAAACTTTGCAAGCATACACCTGTACCTCCAACAGATTGCAAGGATGAAACCTGGGTGTTTGGATGTGTTATAATACCCTTTATGAAGATGATTAACGAGGAGCTCATTAGAAAAAAACCCGATGTGGTTGCTTACCAATATGGTGGGCCACCATCTTGGTCATCCCACTGCACCTCGCTGGGTTCTTAAGCCGCCATTTTGTTTTGGCCTACTCAAACTTGCCTTGCCTTGGAAACACGATTGACTATCATTACATAATTGAAGTATATCATTAAAATCTAGATTCGGATAGGAGGATTGGATGCTGTAAACTAAATGATCTCCAAATCTGGAGTGAAATCTGACAAAACCTACCATATCTTGCGGTTTTATAACTAATTGTATATACGCGTTTATTTAAGGGAGGCTGTGATTCTCATTCTGTGGCTGGTTTTTTTAAAATTTAACTTAATAATCGTTTTTAACTTAATTTTTACTTCCATAGGAACTGCTCAGAGACACGTTTTTTGTATTAAAAACGTTTTTAGCAAAGAACACTTTTTTTTAGTAGTTGGGACTATTGTAATTGTTCGAGTCAATTCTGAAGATGGAATTTTGAACATCTATTCGGATGAAGTTTGTGGAGCTTATCGCATTGTGGTTTTTAACTGTGTGTAGAAATGAAATATAGGGGTGGAATGTGGGTGGGTGGGGGTGGGGTTGGGGGGGGGTATGTCTATCATACTTATATATTTACATACATACCGTATTTATTTATACATGTACATATATTATTTATGCATGTAGACCACCCTTTGTGATGTTCATGCTTTTTATTTATTTATACATGTACATATACACTACCGGTCGAATGTTTTAGAACACCTCAAGTTTAACAGTTTTATTGAAATTTACGCAGTTTAATGTCTAAATGTACTCTGAAATTAAGCATAGAACAAATAAACAATTGGAGATAAAAAAAGAAATCATAGAATCATTTTGTTTAACAAAATTTTATTTAAATTTTTGACTCGGCAAAGTAGCCACCTTTTGCAGATATAATCGCCAAACACACTCGTGGCATTCTTTCTCCAATGGAAATCAAATATTGTTCGGGAAGTTCTTCCCAACACTTGCAGAAGTTCCCACAAATGTGTTGCACTTGTAGGTTGCTTTGCTTTCACCCTTCTGTCCAGTTCATCCCAAACCAGCTCGATGGGGTTTAAGTCTGGAGACGGTGCTGGCCATTCCATGATTTGAAGCCTACCGTCTTGTTCTTTTCCTCGAAGGTAGTTTTGACAAAGCCTGGAGGTGTGTTTAGGGTCATTATCTTGCTATAGGATGAACCCCTGACCAACTAGGCGTATACCAGAGGGTATTGCATGGCGCTGAAAAATGCTGTGGTAGCCCTTTTGGTTCAGGGTGCCAGTCACTCTGTGCAAATCGCCGACTCTGTATCCAGCAAAAGAGCTCCAGACCATCACGCTTCCTCCTCCATGTTTGACAGTTGGTGTTACACACTGAGGAACCATCCTTTTGCCGACTCGACGTCGTACAAAAACCCTGCGTGATAATAATAATAATAATTCATTTATTTTGTATAGCGCTTTTCCAGAAGCCCAAAGGCGCTTTGACAGAGTGGAAAACATAATGCATAACAATACATGAAAACGACAATTGCAAAAAGACAAGAATCAAGAAAACAAACAGCAGCGATATACGGCATATATATAAGACAAGAATCAAAAAGACAAGACAAGAATCAATAGGGAAATATTTAAAGCAAAAGGAGGGAGAAGGAGAAGAGATAGTCAGGGGTTAAATGCTGTGGGTTGAATGTTGAATGCAGCGTTGAACAGGTGGGTCTTTAGTGATGTTTTGAATGTGGTGAGTGAGGAGGAGTCTCTGATGGTGTGAGGTAGTGAGTTCCAGAGGGTGGGAGCAGCGATGGAGAAGGCCCTGTCCCCCCAGGATCTGAATTTGGTCCGGATGGAGGGGGTCAGGAGGTTGGTACCAGCAGAGCGGAGGTTGCGGGTGGGAGTGTGTCTGGAGAGGAGGTCAGCCAGGTAGGATGGGGCCAGGTTATGGAGGGCTTTGTATGTCAAGAGGAGGATTTTGTACTGGATTCTCTGGGGGATGGGGAGCCAGTGAAGCTTGTAAAGGACGGGGGTGATGTGGTCACGGGTCCGGGAATGAGTGAGTAGACGGGCAGCGGAGTTCTGAATGTATTGGAGTTTATTGGTGATTTTTGAGGGTGAACCATAGAGGAGGCTATTGCAGTAGTCCAGACGGGAGGTGATGAAGGCGTGGATGAGGGTTTCTGCAGCCGTGGAGGAGAGGGATGAGCGGAGACGGGCAATGTTTTTCAGGTGAAAGAAGGCTGACTTTGTGATCTGTTTAGTGTATTTGTCGAAGGAAAGGGTTTGGTCAAAGATGACGCCAAGATTCCGGATGTGAGGGGAGGTGGATACTGGGATACCGTCGATGTTGAGGGCAAAGTTATGGGTGGATTTTGTGAGCGTTTTTGGGCCAATGATGATTATTTCAGATTTATCACAGTTAAGCTTGAGGAAGTTGATTTGAAGCCAGGATTTTATTTCAGTGATGCAGTTTGTCAGGATAGAGTGGGTGTCGGTGGAGACGGACTTGGTGGAGATGAAAAGCTGGATGTCATCGGCGAAGCAGTGGAATTGGAGACCATGACGGCGGATTAAGTGACCGAGCGGGGACAGGTAAAGGATGAAGAGGAGGGGGCCAAGAACTGAACCTTGGGGGACACCTTGGGGGAGGGGAGCAGTGGGGGATTTGCAGTTATTGATGGAGATGAACTGGCATCTGTCAGAGAGGTATGATTTAATCCAAGAGAGGGCAGTGCCGGTGACGTTAAAGGTGGATTCAAGTCGGGTGAGGAGGATAGTGTGATCGATGGTGTCAAAGGCAGCGCTGAGGTCGAGGAGGACGAGAATGTTGAGGTTGCCAGCGTCAGAGGAGAGGAGAAGGTCGTTGGTGATTTTGAGGAGAGCAGTTTCAGTACTGTGGTTGGAGCGGAATCCGGATTGGAATGTTTCATACAAGTTATTGGCAGAGAGATGATGTTTGAGTTGAGTGGCTACAGCGCGTTCCAAAACTTTTGACAGAAAGGGTAGGTTGGATTTGAACCAACCAACCAACCAACCAACAAAAAAAAAAGTGATGAACCAAAGATTTCAAATTTTGATTCATCTGTCCGTAAGACCTTCTTCCAGTCTTCAGTAGTCCACTGGCGGTGCTTGATGGCCCAGGCAAGCCGCTTTTTCTTATTTTACCATCTTAGCAATGGCTTTCTTACTGCCACTCGACCTGTCAAACCTGCAGCTCAAAGTCTTCTCTTAACAGTTGAAACTGAGACTTGCTTACTTCGACCAGTGTTAAGCTGTGCTTGAAGCTGTTGTCCTGTGAGCCGCCTATCACACAAGCTGTTGACTCTCAGAAACTTGTCTTCTGATTCTGTTGTGGCTTTGGGTCTGCCAGACCTCTTCCTGTCAGAGTTTCCTCCAGTTTCCAATATACTACTTCCTGCAGTGCAATATTGTCCAAATAATGATTCAGAGGGTGAAATAACAGTCTGTTCCAACACTGCTTTTATACAGACTGTGGGTTTGTAATCAAGCAATCAGCAGAGGTTGGGAATCAGCATCAACTTTCAAGGCTTAATTTACTTACATTGCTGCAGGACAGCTGTAAGTTGTTAACCCATTACTTGTTCCCTGAAGTAGGCCTTTTTTTGCAATATAACTGTGCAATTTACATTATTTTCCCGTTTTTGCTAACCTATACTTTTTTTTTAACCTCGAGCATTTTACTGCTTACCTTTGTACCATTTCAGGTTATTCACTGGACTTGAATTGCTTAAATTTCAATACAAACTGGAAAATTTGAGGTGTTCAAAAACTGTTGACCGCCAGTGTAGAGTGCATTCAGAAAGTATTCAGACCGCTTCACTTTTTTCACATTTTGTTATGATGCAGCCTTATGCTGAAATCGTTTAAATTCATTTTTTCCTTCATCAATCTCCACTCAATACTCCATAATGACAAAGAGAAAACAGGATTTTAGAAAGTTTTGCAAATTTATTAAAAATAAAAAATTGAAATATCACATTGACATAAGTATTCAGACCCTTTGCGATGACACTTGAAATTTATCACAGTTGCCTCCAATTTCTCTTGATCATCTTTGAGATGTTTCTACACCTTGATTGGAGTCCACCTGGTGTAAATTCAATTGATTGGCCATGATTTGGAAAGGCACACACCTGTCTATATAAGGTCTCACAGCTGACAATGCATATCAGAGCAAAAACCAAGCCATGAGGTCGAAGGAACTGCCTGCAGGGCTCAGAGACAGGATTGTGTCGAGGCACAGATCTGGGGAAGCCTACAAAAAAAATTTCTGCTGCATTGAAGGTTCCCAAGAGCACAGTGGCCTCCATAATTCTTAAATGGAAGAAGTTTAGAACAACCAGGACTCTTCCTAGAGCTGGTCGCCCGGCCAAACTGAGCAATCGGGGGAGAAGGGCCTTGGTAAGAGAGGTGAACAAGAACCCGATGGTCACTGGCTGAGCTGCAGAGATCCTGTGTGGAGATGGGAGAAACTTCCAGAAGGACAACCATCACTGCAACACTCCACCGATCTGGGGTTTTTGGCAGAGTGGCCAGACGGAGGCCACTTGCCACACATGCACGGAGGCCACACATGAAAGCCACTTGGAGTTTGCAAAAAACCACCTAAAGGATTCTCAGACTGTGAGAAACAGGATTCTGTGGTCTGATGAAACCAAGATTGAACTGTTTAGCTACTTGTTCCCTGAAGAAGGCCTTTTTTGCAATATAACTGTGCAATTTACATTATTTTCCCGTTTTTGCTAACCTAAACTTTTTTTTTAACCTCGAGCAGTTTACTGCTTACCTTTGTACCATTTCAGGTTATTCACTGGACATTAATCTGCGTAAATTTCAATAAAAATGGAAACATCGAAGTGTTCTAAAACTTTTGACCGGTAGTGTATATACAGTATATATATATATATATACATACACACACACACACACACACGGGCTTATCTTTTCATCTTTGAGTCTGCACTTTCGGGTTTTACTGCGGCATCAAGTTTCATGTGGGCGTCCTCCCCCGACGGGTGGCATATCCACGCAGATCTCTTTGAAAGAACTCTTCAGTCTCCAGGTTTCCACTCGACAAGTAATATCAATCCCGAGCAATCCAATATTCTATGGACAAATGGGGGATGCTAATTAGGCCCGCCTGGACTGTAAAATTATCTTCATTAGAGCAATGAAACCTCTGAGCATGCAGAGCCATGTCGGTATGGAAGGAATTTGAGAGCACTGCCAGGCAGCACAGCTGGCGGAGTGAGGCCAGGTATCCAGTGATTTTCAGAGCCGTAACCTTTTACCTTCGCCCTCCTTTTTATGCGAAACTAAGCAAACGTCGCATCTCGAGAGCACTTAGTCATTAATGAATAAATTTCTGTGCTTTTTAACAAAAAAATTCTCCCTGCAAATCGGATGTGATTTCATTAACATTGTTTTGTTTGAGAAAACTCCGTTTTGTCCTGTGTTAATCAATGATTTTCCATTTCTTTCATTTGTATTCCACATTTTCTTCGGAATAGATTCCAGTGCACTCGGCATTTGTTGCATTAAAGATTTAATTTATTTTCGCGGCAATGTTTGAAAAGATTTTAACATATTAATTCCCATATACCACACAAGGAAGTACTGGGAAGCTTTGACACAAGAAGAGGCCTTTTGGTACATCATACCTGTGCTTTCTTCAAAACCCATAAATTCAATCCATCAGTTCACTCACTCTAGGGCCGACATGATACTAACTCAATCTTTACCGTTTACTTGATTTCATTCAGGATAGGGTAGGTGAGGGGGTGGTGGGATGTATGGGTGCTGTCTTAAGGAGGGAAGTATGGAGGAGAACAATGTGTGGCAGGATTCACAAAGGAGTGTTGTTACTTTTTTTTTGTTTTTTTTTGTATACAATATCGAGGCTCATGAAAGAGCTAACATTAATCACACAAAAAGTCAAACCGACACATAAAACACAAAATAAGGGGAGCGGTAGACAAGATGGGGAGAGAGGGGGAAGGACACAAACACAACATTTGAGAACAGGGACATCGAGAGAACTGTGGGGGGGAGAGGGCTTTGGGGGAGGAGGCATGGGAAGGAGGGGGGGGGGTGGGAGAAGTATAAAACACATGGACACTGCAAGGACGTTCAGAAAAGAAGTTGGAATTTCCAAAAAAGTGGATTTGGGGTGAATTAGTAGGGGTAGAAAAGATCAAGGTTTTGGATGGGGGAAGATAAGAGATGGTGGTGAACAGCTGTTTTAAAGACCTGGAGGGAGGAGTGGGATTGAAAGGAGTGGGGAAGTTTGTTCCAGATGCAGGAGAAAAGGGGAATGAAAGAGTGAAGGTGAGCAGCGAGCCTAGATTTTGGCAGTTTAACCATAAGAGGGTTACTGGCAGATCTTTGCTACCTGTAGGAATATTTGGGGGACAGAGCACAGAGTGAGCTGGGGGAGCAAGGCCGGAGAGGAGTTGGTAGAAGACAGAAAGACCATCACCCCTGCCTGCGTTGAGTGAGTGAAAGGCCCTCGGAGTTAGCTTCATCGCAGGAGATTCCAATGATTCTGAAAGCTTTTGTTTCAACAGCGTGAAGCCGAGCTAGGTGTGAGGCAGGAGCACCAGCCCATAGGGGGGAACAGTATTCCATTGAGCTGCAGATGAAAGCCTTGTATGTGGTGAGGAGATCAGGTGTGCCAAGGAAGGACTTCGCACGACGGAGGATGCCCAGTCGGCGACTGGCTTTGGAGGCCAGCTTGGAAATGTGGTTTTCCCAAGAAAGATCATGGCAGATAGTGAGACCCAAAAGCTTGAGCGACAGAACTTCTTGGAGAGGATTGTTGATAAAGTAGATGGGAGGGTATTCCAGTCGGTCTTTTCGGAGAGACATAGTAAAAGTGTGAGATTTGTCAGGATTGAAAGACATGTTCCATTTGTTTGACCAGTCTGTGATTTTGTCCAGGTCTGCAGAGAGTGAGGAGGCTGCAGACTGCCGATCTGAGGGATGAGGAATGGAGCGGCAGAGAGTGGAGTCATCAGCAAAGAGATAGAGGATTTTCCAGAGTCATAGAGATCAGTAATGAAGACCAGAAAAAGCACAGGGCCCAGAACACTACCTTGGGGAACTCCAGCCAGAACAGGAAGGGGAGATGAGAGAAATCCATTCAGGGCCACACGCTGACTACGACCAGAGAGGAAGTCCACAAGCCATGCGTGGAGATTTCCATGAATACCATAGGAGGAGAGTTGGTGAGCAGAGCTGGGTGCCAGACCGTATGGAAGGCATGTGATATGTCAAGGGAGACAGCTCTGATTTCCTGTTTGGCATTGAGGACCTCCCTCCATTGTTGAGACAGCAGAAGCAACATGTACAGAGTAGAATGACCTGGTCTGAATCCAAATTGATGATCGGAGATCAAGCCATTTGAGAAGAGGAAGGTTTTTATATCCGAAGCAATGATGGAGTCCATGACTTTGCTGATAATTGGGAGCAGGCTGATTGGTCTGTAGTTGCAAGGATCTGTTTTTGCACATTTTTTGTGTAAAGCGGTAAAGTTTGCTCATTTCCAAGATGTTGGCAGATGTCCTTGAGCAAAAGAGAGGGTGAAAAGAACAGATAGAGGGTGAGATAGAGCGGCAGAGCAGGATTTTAGGACCCGTGGGGCGTGGGCTGATGCCGTCTGGTCCAGTTGCAGAATCAGAGTTGAGGTTTGACAAAAACTTCTCCACCTTGTCAGGAGAAAAGGACACAGAGTGCAGGAGCAGTTGGGTTCGACTGGGTATGGTGGGAACAGAGAGAGAGATGGGTTTGGGACACAAGATTTTGAGGCAAACACAGAGGTGAGGCATTCAGCTTTGTCACGTGTGGTGTCAACTGTGTGGCCATTTGAGGTAAGGGAGGGGTGGAGGGGGAACAAACACCAGAAACGGATTTGACCAGATGCCACCAGGATTTGGAGGAAGGAGACAGGTTTGAGAGTTCAATCTTGAGTTTGGAAAGCTAGTGCTTCCTGGCACTCCTGAGGGTAGACACACACTTATTCCGAGCTTGGTGGAAGGAACTGAGATTGCCTTCAGTTGGATTTTTCTTCCAAGAGGCAAAGGCAAGTTGTTTCAGGGCAACTGCCTCACCACAAGATTCAGTGTACCATGGATGGGAGGAAGGGTAAGAGAACTGAAGACGAGATGGGATAAATCTGTGCATGATAGAGAGAGCAGTTTGCTTTGTAAGAATTCCCAGGAAAAGTTGATGTCAGAGGCAGTGGAGATGGGAGACCAGTCCAGATGATTGATGGCTGCTTGCAGACCATGCCAGTCGGCCTGAGTGAAATGCCCGACTCGTCGGCGCTGAGGAGGCTCTCTGAGAATGGCCAGAGAGATGTCCACTTTAACAAGCACATGATCAGAAGAACCGATTGGAGCAAAAGAAGAGCAGCAGACATTTGCAAGGAAGTTTGTCATAACCAAGTCCAGAAGAGAAGATACTCCATTGTCTGAGATCCGGTTCGGGAAATTGACATTGTGTCAGTCCCAATGAGTCGCAGAAGTCCTTTGCTGAGGTGCCATAGCTGGTGAGAGAGGAACCCACACCCAGCCAGCTGGCATGATGACAGTTGAAGTCACCACATATGAGGAAGAGAGAGTTGGGATGAGTGGATAGAAGTTGGTCCATGTTGTCAGACAACCATGAGCGAAATGTAAATGGTCATCACTGTTTGGAGGACGGTACAGAACACATATGAACAAAAGGTGGGAGAGGAGAGGAAGCCATAGCCAGAGGTACTCCTGGGGGTGGGGTGGAGAGAGGACAGTGCAAGGAGTGTGAGGAAGAGTTTTTGATAAAGATAGCAACCCCACCACCAGGACAAGGCTCAGGTCTATCATACCAGAGGAGGGAGTAACCAGGAAGAGATATTTAAGGAATTAGAGACATCTTGAAGAAGGAAAGTTTCTGTTAAGCAGATCAAGTCTGGATTGGCAGAAGCAACCTGAATGGAGAGATCAATGAGGTTTGTGCGAAGGCCCCGGATGTTTGAGGTCCATCCCGTTAATGAGGAGAGAGGGGGAGCATCTGGTGCAGGACAGGGGAGGGGAGGGGTAGGTCAGATGAAGGATGAGAGGGGGAGGTCAGGAGAGCAGTTGATAGTGTGTCAGAGATTACAGAAGAGTTACAAGAAAGGGAAGGATGAGGAGGACGAAAGGTTTGATGGTGATGGGATGAGGCACAGTGAGGGGTTGTTTGAGGAGGGCAGAGGAAAGTAGAAGGCTGGGGGAGGTGGAGGTATGAGATAGAAGGGAGACGAAGTGGGGACGAGGCAGCTTTGAGGAGGAGGGGGGAGGGGGGGGAGAATTCGAGAGGGATGGTAGGGTGGGAGATTTGAAGGGGGGGGGGGTTGGGGGGGAGATTTGAAGGGGAGAGGTTGGGGGGGAGATTTGAAGGGGAGGGGTTGGGGGTAGTTTTGAAGGGGAGGGGTGAGGGGAAAGGGGGGAGTTTAGGAGGGGAGGGGTAAGGGGGGAGATTTGGAGGGGAGGGGCAAGGGGGGAGTTTTGAAAGTGGATGATTAATGAAAGATGAACATTTATAACAAATTGGGTTTATTGTGATTTTCAAGTTAGAGATCCATTTAAGAACGATAGAGGAGGTGTGGAATGAATGTGAATTTAGAATTTAGAGCATGCAGTGAGGAGGAATTATAAGAGCTTGAATTGTTTTTTGAAGTGGAATGAGTTGGAGGAAATTGAAAAGAGCCTTTTAAATAGGAAGAAATACAGTGTGTTGTAATATACCACTGAATAAAACATTGCAGGGAAAAGTTTAAACAGAACCGTGAAGAACAATCTTACATTCACAAAAATACCAATGGGGAGAGGGCCTAGAGAGACAACCATGAGTCACGTGAACAGGGCAAAAGGTGGAAGGCAAAGGGATAATGGGGGCGGGGCGAGATAGCGCACATGGACAGAAGCACACGATGAGACAAAAGCACACGTGGAAAAAGGAAAATAAATGTTTTTTTTTTGTTTGTTTTTTTTGGGGGGGGGGGGGGGGGATTAAAAACGTTAGACAAAGAGTAGATGTTCGAGGAAGTTTGGGGGAGAAGGGAACAATCTAAGAACCAAGCAAAAACAGCGAAGGAAGGAACTTAAGTGAACAAACTTCGATAGGGGAAGCCTCAGGCTACAAGGCCGCACATGCGGAACAAACAGAAAACGATTAATTACGAGTTACAGGAAATTCATTCAAAACGAACTAGAAACAAACAATAATGCATAGACGATAAAATAACGAATGGAAATTTGACAAACACACGAATGAAAAAATAACAACTTTGGATGCCCGGAGAGAACAAAAGTCGCCGCCTCGCTCGAGAAACCGGAAGCAGAAGTCCCAAGTCCACCTTTCCCTATTCTTCTTTTTCCTACTTTGCCTACTTTTCAAGTGAATGCGAGGAAGAGAGGATGAAAGGGGAGAAAAATGAGGGGGAAAAGTTGGAGGAGGATGAGAAGGATTCGGAGGAGGAAAAAGAAGAATAGGGAAAGGTAGACTTTTATATCTTTGGGGTAGGTTGGGTTTTATATCTTTGGGGTTTTATATCTCCGTAAGCTAAACGCTCTTTCACCTACCTCATTCTCATCCACCCTCTCTGAAAAAATGTCCACTTCTCCCTTCATTGACCTCCACACCCCTTCCGACCTCACTGACTACTACAACCACACTCTCTCCTCCTGCCTTGACCAGCTTGCGCCTGTAAAAACCAAAACAGTTTCTTTCACCCATTCTGCTCCCTGGTTTACCCCTGAACTCCACCTGATGAAAACTCGTGCTCGCCAACTTGAAAGACTCCGCAATAAAACGGGTCTCACAGTTCACTCCCAAGCCTACAAGGACCACATACAACACTACAAAGATGCCCTCTCCCGCGCCCGCTCTGCCTACTACTCTCAAATTATCCACTCTGGCTCCGGAAACCCAAAAGCACTCTTCTCGACAATAAACAAACTCCTCCGCCCCCTGAACACCACCACCCAGTCATTCACAGTAGACAACTGCATCTCCTTCCTCTCTTTCTTCCAACGCAAAATTGACAACATCTACAACAGCTTGACCACCGCCGCACCCGCTCCCCCTCCAACCACCTGCCCCCCCTTGTCCTGCCATCCCCTGTCTCGGTTCTCCCCAATCTCTCCTACTGACCTCTCTGAACTCCTCATAGGAATGAAAACTGCCACCTGCACTCTTGACCCCATCCCCTCCAGCTTTGTCAAAGCCTCCCTCCCTGCTCTCTCTCCACTTATCATTGCAACAATAAACTCCTCCCTGTCTACAGGCATCGTCCCACCTTCCCTCAAAATTGCTGCTGTTACCCCCATTCTAAAAAAACCTGGTCTAAACCCTGACACCCTAAACAACTTCAGACCCATCTCCAACCTACCCTTTCTGTCAAAAGTTTTGGAACGCGCTGTAGCCACTCAACTCAAACATCATCTCTTTGCCAATAACCTGTATGAAACATTCCAATCCGGATTCCGCTCCAACCACAGTACTGAAACTGCTCTCCTCAAAATCACCAACGACCTTCTCCTCTCCTCTGACGCTGGCAACCTCAACATTCTCGTCCTCCTCGACCTCAGCGCTGCCTTTGACACCATCGATCACACTATCCTCCTCACCCGACTTGAATCCACCTTTAACGTCACCGGCACTGCCCTCTCTTGGATTAAATCATACCTCTCTGACAGATGCCAGTTCATCTCCATCAATAACTGCAAATCCCCCACTGCTCCCCTCCCCCAAGGTGTCCCCCAAGGTTCAGTTCTTGGCCCCCTCCTCTTCATCCTTTACCTGTCCCCGCTCGGTCACTTAATCCGCCGTCATGGTCTCCAATTCCACTGCTTCGCCGATGACATCCAGCTTTTCATCTCCACCAAGTCCGTCTCCACCGACACCCACTCTATCCTGACAAACTGCATCACTGAAATAAAATCCTGGCTTCAAATCAACTTCCTCAAGCTTAACTGTGATAAATCTGAAATAATCATCATTGGCCCAAAAACGCTCACAAAATCCACCCATAACTTTGCCCTCAACATCGACGGTATCCCAGTATCCACCTCCCCTCACATCCGGAATCTTGGCGTCATCTTTGACCAAACCCTTTCCTTCGACAAATACACTAAACAGATCACAAAGTCAGCCTTCTTTCACCTGAAAAACATTGCCCGTCTCCGCTCATCCCTCTCCTCCACGGCTGCAGAAACCCTCATCCACGCCTTCATCACCTCCCGTCTGGACTACTGCAATAGCCTCCTCTATGGTTCACCCTCAAAAATCACCAATAAACTCCAATACATTCAGAACTCCGCTGCCCGTCTACTCACTCATTCCCGGACCCGTGACCTCATCACCCCCGTCCTTTACAAGCTTCACTGGCTCCCCATCCCCCAGAGAATCCAGTACAAAATCCTCCTCTTGACATACAAAGCCCTCCATAACCTGGCCCCATCCTACCTGGCTGACCTCCTCTCCAGACACACTCCCACCCGCAACCTCCGCTCTGCTGGTACCAACCTCCTGACCCCCTCCATCCGGACCAAATTCAGATCCTGGGGGGACAGGGCCTTCTCCATCGCTGCTCCCACCCTCTGGAACTCACTACCTCACACCATCAGAGACTCCTCCTCACTCACCACATTCAAAACATCACTAAAGACCCACCTGTTCAACGCTGCATTCAACATTCAACCCACAGCATTTAACCCCTGACTATCTCTTCTCCTTCTCCCTCCTTTTGCTTTAAATATTTCCCTATTGATTCTTGTCTTTTTGCCCGGAAGTATAATGGAAGTATTGTTTTCATGTATTGTTATGCATTATGTTTTCCACTCTGTCAAAGCGCCTTTGGGCTTCTGGAAAAGCGCTATACAAAATAAATGAATTATTATTATTATTATATCTTTTTCTATTGATTCGATAAATATTACTAAATACAGTACTGTGCAAAAGTTTGGGTTATTCCTTTGATTTTCATATTTTTGGGTAAATTCATCAAATTATCAGTGATATGTCATATGCCTTTATAAGGGCTTGTGAAACAAACTGCTTAAGTAAGTAAGACGAAAAGTGTCACTTTAAAATATCAGTCAATAACTTACGCTGCGTGTTTCCCTGTGCCTTATTGAGTGACATTACCCTTTTACCTGTGCTTCCTGTATACGACTAAAGCTGTCTTACAGTAATATTGTGCCACATATCCTGCAGTACATTCCACAGTTGTGTAAAGTTAGTTGTGTTTCAGGTTCCCCAGAATTCCTTTATGCCCTTGATGGAATTTATATCCAGAATCTGGGGTGGCCATTCTAACCCCTGGGATGCACAAGCTGTAACCTCATTCTCCAAATACTGCGTAACTATATTGGAAGTGTGCTTTGGATCATTATCTTGTTGGAAAATGAATCCTCTTTCAATTTAACGATTTCCACTAGGAACTGCATGGTGATGCAGTATCTGCTTGTACATCTCTTTTGTTGGAGTCCCATTGATTTTAATAAGTTTTCCTACACCAGCACCTGAGATGCAACCCCAGAAAGTCAGAGCCTCTCCGTGTTCAACATTCGTCTGTAAACATTGTGTGTCGTAATGTTCTCCAGGTTTTATGTGTGAACTGGCGTTTCTTAGATCCAAAAAGTTCAAACTACGAATCATCAGCCCAGGGTACCCGATTCTATTGTTCAGTCACCCATTATTGGTGTTTTCTTGCACATTTCAGTCTTTTCACCTTGCGCTGTGGTTTCATTAGTAGTTTCTTTGCTGAAACTCTGCCATGGAGAGCTGCTGCAATCACATTTGATTTGTCAGCTGCTGACTTGATTTTCTTCTACCATGTAAGTTGAGCAACTCCAAGTGCTTGTCTTGTCTTGGGGAGCTTTGTCTGGGTCTTCCTGACCCCTTTTGGTCTTGTGCTGACCAGTTTCTTTCAGGCTTTGCAAAATGTACCTCACATGATTGTGGGAGATCTTCATCTTTTCTGCTATTGTCTTCATGGTGTGCCCTTCTCACAAAGTTTCGATCTTCACACACTGTTCTGTTGTAATAGCTTCCTTGGTGCCATTCTGAACCCACTCGTAGACTTTCAAGCAAGGGAACAAGCTGATGAAAACTAATTTCACATATTCACTAATGTGCAACTTTTGATGTGATTTCTTGTAATTCATATTCATGTAACTGGTGTTGATTACTTCATTAATTTAGCATTATGTACTGTACAAAAATCCACAAACTATTTCCTGCTTATGAGTCTCCTACACAGAGGAAACTATTGGTTTGCTCTCCCTCTGTCTGTCTGTCTATCCGTTTGTCAGTCTGTCTGTCCATCCAACCTGTGGTTTTCCGCACTTTCTATATTGCACGTTCATAACCTTTAACATATTCAACTGAAACATGGTTATTTTCTCCTCCTTTTCCCTTTATAAAGATTGAGGTTTTTTAATGGCTGTATTATGATAAGTTACAGAACAAGTTTGAGTTTATGGGCATTTTGACAATTTTTCAGAGTTACGCCCTTTTTGAACTTAGAAAATATTACATATGATACATGGGTCAGTTTTCTGCTGCCCTGAATCCACCCCACTGCTTTACACCCATTGACTAGACAGCTGGCCTGACTGCACCCTCACTGCTTTACACCCATTGGCTGGACAGCTGGCCTGACCCCACCCCAAATGAAGCAGCACAGATCGGCAGGCATCAGGCCTTAGGCCTTAGTGTTAGTCCAGGGCCAGTGCAATGTTAATGAACCCAGGTATATAACCATGATGTATTACATATGCACATAAGCCATACACATGTATTTGCTTCATGTATGTACATCGGGTTATTTTCATTATTGTTGACACCGAACACGCCATTATACACCACCAAAATAAAGGAATGTGTTTACTGGTGCGAAATTCTCCCGACTTTTTCCCCTTACCCTTCAACATATTGAACTCAAACTTGGTAAGGGACATGTATTGCTTGGCAATTCTCCCTCTTTTTTTTCTTTGTGCTAAATGGATATTGCCATAAGATGTGATATTATGTGAGAATCTCATCCTTAAGAGTGCCATCCACACACCCCACCCCAGGCACCCCATCCAATCCTACGAGCCATAGGTGGATTTTGTGCCATCACAATATCTGAGTGATAATGGTGACATGGTGGCTCCATATATCTGAGTGATAATGGTGACATGGTGGCTCCATATATCTGAGTGATAATGGTGACATGGTGGCTCCATATATCTGAGTGATAATGGTGACATGGTGGCTCCATATATCTGAGTGATAATGGTGACATGGTGGCTCCATATATCCGAGTGATAATGGTGACATGGTGGCTCCATATATCTGAGTGATAATGGTGACATGGTGGCTCCATATATCTGAGTGATAATGGTGACATGGTGGCCCAATATATCTGAGTGATAATGGTGACATGGTGGCTCCATATATCTGAGTGATAATGGTGACATGGTGGCTCGATATATCTGAGTGATAATGGTGACATGGTGGCCCAATATATCTGAGTGATAATGGTGACATGGTGGCTCCATATATCTGAGTGATAATGGTGACATGGTGGCTCCATATATCTGAGTGATAATGGTGACATGGTGGCTCGATATATCTGAGTGATAATGGTGACATGGTGGCTCCATATATCTGAGTGATAATGGTGACATGGTGGCTCCATATATCATTTGTGTAAAGCTCGAAAACGGTTTGTTAAAATTTCTCCACTCACAGCAGCAAGGTCTAATTGAAGCATATTATCCTCCGCGTTTGAAAGTTACAAGGATGGACACTGGAAGTGACCTTTTGTGCCATCCAGTCTGTGCCATATCGAATTTACCTTAAGTGTCCGAACTTCACACGCACATCTATTTATAACCAACTTCACACGTATAACTTCACATGCGTATCACACATTTTAGCTTTCAAACGTTTTTTTGGGGGGGTTTTTTTTTGTACAGTACAAGATCGAGGCTCATGAAAGAGCTAACATTAACCACACAAAAAATCAAACAGACACATGAAACATATAATAAGAGAAGCGGTAGACAAGATGGTGAGAGAGGGGGAAGCACACAAACACAACATTTGAGAGCAGGGACATCGGGAGATCTGTGGGAGGGAGAGGGCTTGGGGGGAGGTGGGAGAGGTGGGAGAGGTATAAAAGATATTGACACTGCAAGGACTTCCAGGAAAGAAGTTGGTATTTCAAAAAAGTCGATCTGGGGTGAATTAGCGGGGGTAGAAAAGACCAATGTTTTGGATGGGGAACATAAGAGATGGTGGTGAACAGCTGTTTTAAAGACCTGGAGGGTGGAGTGGGATTGAAGAGAGTGAGGAAATTTGTTCCAGAGGCGGGAGAAAAGAGGAATGAAAAAGTGAAGGTGAGCAGAGAGTCTTGATTTTGGCAATTTAACCATAAGAGGGTTGCTGTCAGCTCTTGTGCGACCTGTAGGAATATTTGGGGGACAGAGCACAGAGAGAGCTGGGGGAGCAAGGCCAGAGAGGAGTCAGTAGAAGACAGAAAGACCACCAACCTGCCTGCGGTGAGTGAGTGAAAGGCCCTCGGAGTTAGCTTCATCACAGGAGATTCCAAAGATTCTGAAAGCTTTGGTTTCACCAGCGTGAAGCCGAGCTAGGTGTGAGGCAGGAGCACCAGCTCAGAGGGGGGAACAGTATTCCATTGAGCTGCGGATGAAAGCCTTGTATGTGGTGAGGAGCTGAGGAGTGCCAAGGAAGGACTTCGCACGACGGAGGATGCCCAGTCAGCGACTGGCTTTGGAGGCCAGATTGGAAATGTAGTTTTCCCAAGAAAGATCATGGCAGATAGTGAAACCCAAAAGCTTGAGTGACAGAACTTCTTGGAAAGGATTGTTGAGAAAGTAGATGGGAGGGTTGTCCAGTCGGTCTTTTCGAAGAGACATAGTGAGAGTGTGAGATTTGTCAGGATTGAAAGACATGTTCCACTTGTTTGACCAGTCTGTGATTTTGTCCTGATCTGCAGAGAGTGAGGAGGCTGCAGACTGCCGATCTGAGGGAAGAGGAATGGAGCGGCAGAGAGTGGAGTCATCAGCAAAGAGATAGAGAGGATTTTCCAGAGAGTCGGAGAGATCATTGACAGCTCTGATTTCCTGTTTGTCATTGAGGACCTCCATCCATTATTGAGACAGCAGAAGCAGCATGTCCAGAGTAGAATGACCTGGTCTGATTCCAAATTGATGATCGGAGATGAAGCCATTGGAGAAGAGGAAGGATTTCATATCCGAAGCAATGATGGATTACATGACTTTGCTGATAATTGGGAGCAGGCTGATTGTCTAGTTTTTTTGGAATCGAACGCTTAGCAGCGATTTCATTTCGAGCATTGGAACACAATGGCTACCGTTTTCTCTAGCTACAGTGAGATTTTTAACATCCATGATGTAAATATAGTTCCCATTGGGAAGGAAGGCACACTCAAAGGTTTTACTGTCTGCATCAGAACAGCAGTTTTCGAAAAATCGGATTCTGGCAACGATCGAAGCCATATAAAGCAGCATAGTGGCAAGTATGCTACCAACTGAGCTAACCCAAGGCCCTTGCTCTCTAGCAAATGTGGGAATAGGATAAATAGGGGTGGATGCAGGAAGGATGTGGGCTAAGGTGGTCGGATTGGTGTAATATTTTGGCGATGTATGAATGAATAGGTTGAGACGATGATAAATGACAACTTTATCCACCCTACCCTATGTTTCAAATGCAATTCATCTCTCAAATGAAATCATATATGACGGGATTCAATCACGAGTTAATTTAGCTGGATGATTATTTCAGAGGTGCTGCAGCTAGAGTTGGGGTTGGAGAATCACCATAATCATGTGTTATGCAGACCATAATGCTCCATGCAGAGTGTCAGTTCTGCCGAAACAGTTTCTTGGATAGGGTTACAATCCTCGGCGGGTTGGCACTCCGCCACAAGATACTCAAATGAGAGGGCAGGAATTTATAATTTGTTCAGGGTGCCTGCAGTAGGTCACCAACTCTTCGGAAAGGACACCTTGGGATCTTTATTGTCCACCGGCTAATATTGGCAGACGGGATGCCCATGTTGAGCTTCTATCCGAGGGACGGCACACGCATTGATTCACCTTGCCAGTCAAACACCAGAGTGACTGTTTATAGCTTGGCCGGGATTCAAATTTCGGCTAAATAGCTCAGATGAGTGTGCATACCACGAGACGACGCTGATGGAGTACCCACATCAATGATGGCACATACGGTATGTAGAATTTGGCCAGAGTTAACGGCACACTATGGCCTGCTCTTCTGGATGTAATAATTTATGCAAAACTTTGATTTGATCATATGGGAAGCTTTAGACGAAATATTGGATGCAACGTATCATTCTTCATCACTGGAGAGGAGTTTCCACAGCCTTATAAAGTTATCATTGAGAGGAACGTATCGTGAGGTTATGGTTTACCAGCTCCTCAATGTCTGCTGAATTTTATGCCACACATTTTTTTTTAATTTTAAGCGACACATGTAATTATTGGTCAAGGTATTGTATGCATTCCAACACTGCACATTCAGTTTGCCTATTGGTGGCCTCATCTAAACGCCTGGCTCATGATGTAGGAGAGCTAGGTTAAAATCCCATATTCCATAGGACGGAATGTTTGTCTAAAATGTGCCAATGTCCTTCTCATTCATGTAAAGGCACATTGATATTTATGTGTGTCTTTCCCCTGGATGGAATTTGTTTAAGTATCATAAAATCAACCCACCTATCTCATTTCATGGTGAGCCACTGGAAGGACTTCTGTCTCTTGAACTTCTAGGCCTCACCATCAGCCATGATCTTATCGGGTGTGACCACATGGCGAAACTGGTCTCTAAAGCGAGCTGCAGACTTGACATCTTCTGTCATTCCAAGTGTTACCGATTCGTCTCCTCCACCTTTATGGTTGATCATTCACTTGTAGGATTTTTAGTTTCAAGTAATATTGTTGTTAAGATTTTTGTGTGAAATTGAGATTACTTTAGTAAAAGGAAAAAATAAATGTTTGTGGAGGAAAAAGAAAAACGCGGCAAAGAACTGGAAGGAGGAGGAGAAGGAGGGGGAGGAGGAGGAGAAGGAGGAGGAAGAGAATGGCCATGAGAGAGATACAGCCGTGAATCGCATCGAGGCTGCGAGCGGAATTTTTTGATATTGGTCGCGAAGGAGTTGAGGCTTCCCAGGAAACCTGTGGCATCATTCTATATTGCGATTGCAATTAAACCTGTGTCTCAGGTTTTATCACCAAGTATGAGTTATTGTTGGAGAGAAATCAAGTGCCCCCATTACAGGCCTTTACACCATTTTGTCCTCGAAGAAGAAGAGGCTGTCCACTTGGTACATCTTGTTTTGTCGTTGGGATTCCCATATCGGCATCATCGTGTTGATTGCCGTTGGTTTACATATCGGCTCAATTCACATATCGACCTCTCACCTTGTAACTCCTCCTTTGCTGTCGTGCCGATACCTGCCTGTTCTCGTCGTTCTGCATGGTTTCAACCAGCGTGGAGATCCGTGCACGGACTTTGGGGAATGTTACATCCCACTCACGTTTGGCGTATCGTGAGTTTATTGCTTTGAGAGCATTGGGGAATTATGGTACCATCATAGGTACTGTTCATTTGATGCAAGTGACATTTTCATTATACTTTCTTTAATAGTGTTATTATTGTGCATGTCAGAGTTCTTCATACAATTACTTGTTTTGTTCTACAATTGCATTGGTATGGTTTTACCATGGTTTATTAGAAATCGCAAAATACCAAATCTTTCTGCCGTGTTCCCGCTCCAGACTCTGAGGTGCATCGTAACCGGGATTTGGGGAGGTAATACGTAACACAAGTCATTCCTTGAAAAAATAGAACGACTCACGGCCTCAAATGTCTTTGTCCATAGCTCATTATGTTACTGCTTGCTCTCCGCTATGGACTGGGGCCTCAGCAAAACATCTGTTTCTACTGGATTCTTTGGAATCAAAGACAACTTCTCAGAGAACACAATCTAGTGGAACAGAAATTATGAGAGTGGTAGACACCTTTGAAAAATATATTCTCACCGATCAGAAAACGGTATTTCTAATATCTAATTATATATATTAGATATTAGAAATACCGTTTTGTGATCGGTGAGAATATATATATATATATATATATATACACAGACTTGGCATTTAATATGGAATATTTTTTTTGTGGGGGTGAACTTACTTTTCAAGATGTCTTAGAACCAAAAGTTATTTGGAATTATGTTGAAATTATTCTAGATTTTGTTAATGTGACCTTTAAAAGAAACAAAAACCACATTTTACATTTCGAAACAAATAAATTGATCCTTGAAAGTGATGCAAACTGATATCGAACTCAATTCATGGACAGTATTGTGTTAAACTTCTGTACGTTTTCCAGAAGTATCTCTTTATTTTGCACATTAGCCAAAAAAATTTTAAACAAAAATAAAAGTTAAATTACGATTGGGATTACGGACAGTAAAATTACAGTTCAGTACTTCGTGTAACCCCCACGAGCATTCAGGAGAGCACATACACGTTGAGGCATGCTGTTCACGAGATTTGCCAAGGTTTGGACAGGAATCGCTTGCCATGCAGTGACAATAGCCTGCTGCAATTCACGCACAGAGGTCGGCTGCTGGTCCAAGTGACACGAGCAACAGCACGCTTCGCTTCGCAACAGCATACACACGACATCACCGAGCAACAGCACGCTTCGCTCTTTCACGAGCCTCGATCTTGTATACAAAAAAAAAAAAAAAAAAAAAAAAAAGTGGTCGATTTGACGCGTTAAATCTGCCCACAAGTTCTCTATCGGATTCATATCCGGGGACATGGCAGGCCACTCCATATGCTCTACACCACGGTCAGCAAGAAAATGTTGGATCATACGAGCACGATGAGGCCATGCATTGTCATCTTGGAAGACAAAGTTTCCTCGAAAGGCTGCACGAGCAAATGGAAGCAATGTTTCTTCCAGAATGGCCTTGTACTTGAACTGGTTCAGGTTTCCATTCAGAACAACCAGGTCAGTTTTTCCCCCTGCATGAAAAGCAGCCCAAACGGTCACCCCACCACCTCCAGCTTGGACTCTTGGCACTATACAATCTTTGTTGTAGGCTTCATGCACTTGTCTGCACACTCGGACGCGGCCATATTGACGATAGACCAGAAATCTAGACTCGTCACTGAAGAGCACGTGATTCCAGTGTCCTGGCTGCCATTGACGGTGCTCTCTGGCCCACTGCAATCGGCGCTGGCGGTGTTGTCTGGTCAGGCGTGGCTTTCTCAGGGGACGCCTGGCACGATAGCCTGCTTGAATCAGTCGTTGGTTGACTGCTTGAATCAGCCTTCTGGATACAGGCACATTTGTCAGTTGCTGCCACTCAGCCCTAAGCCGATTAGCTGACTTGTTACAGCCATTGCGGACTAACCGGTGCAGCTGGCGATCATCCCTCCTTGTGGTTCTGCGGGGACATCCTGGCCTCGGTATTGGAGTATGGACACCCCTCTGAGCATTTCGTTTCAGGATCTTTGACACCTGACCTTGAGTGATGCCATACTGCCGAGCAACAGCACGCTGTTTCATGCCGTAATTTCGTAAAGCCACCACTCCATGACAAACAGCATTGTCGAGTTGACGGACCATCTCCAGAGGAAGCGGCAATAACTTTTGGAGACGTGCAGCAGTTGATTTCCACTAATACAGAACGCAACAACCCTTGTATACCCGACTGTGAAGCCAATCATCAATGCACCTGTCCGTACATTTTGCCACGCCACCTGTGATATAATCCTGTTGTTGACTTCTTGCTGCGACAGACAATCAGTGACATGGTTCTTTTGACAAATAAATCACCAAAGTGTAAAAGAAACTCACCAGATTGATATACTGAGTGAAAGTAAACCCAAGTCAAGAAAAAAAAAAAATTCCATATTAAATGCCAAGTCTGTATATATATATATACATATATATACACACGACATCACCAAAAGTATGAAGAGACCCCTCCTAATTAGTGGATTCAGATATTTCGGCCATACCCATTGCTGACAGGTATATATAATCAAGCACACAGCCATGCAATCTCCATAGACAAACATTGGCAGTAGAACGGGCTGTATGGAAGAGCTCAATGACTTTCAACGTGGCACGGTCATAGGATGCCACCTTTCCAACAAGTCAGTTCGTCAAATTTCTGCACTGCTAGAGATGCCCCAGTCAACTGTAAATGCTGTTATTATGGCGTAGCCCTTAGGGCAAAGCCATCTAGAACAGTGTATGTATGTATGTATGTATGTATGTATGTATGTATGTATGTATGCATATATGTATTTCCACTCAAACGTATACCAATCAGAGCTGAGGATCTGGTCACATGACAGGGTGATGTGATTACGTCTGATGTCATTACAGCGTACAACGGCTGACTCTACACACACCGCCATTTTGATTTATATGCCGTTCATGCCGAACATCGAACCTGTCATATATCACAATCGCCATGCTCTACCTATACGTTTTCCATTATGTGTGAAACACAAACAAACCGATTGTTAAAATTACCATCAAATATCGAAAGCATCGGTGTTACGTCTCTTCCAACAAAACGGTACGGTACGTATAGGCCTTATGCGTTAAGCCTCAGCTTTGGACCGCTTCGGATAAATTAAGCCCAGGTTACTTAAAACAGTAATGTATCATTTCAGTAGAATCGTTTTCGTAATAATAAAAATAATATAGTAAATGTAACCATAACACTTTAATCCCAATGTTGTGAATGGAAAATTAATGGTTTGAAGCGGTGTATGGTTCATGATCAATGATGAGCGGTGCTCGGCACTAATATCAATAATCGCGGAAGTAAGGAATTCGTCTCGGTTTTTTAATGGTAATATCATTTTCGAAATAATGATAACGTAACGTTAATAGAGTAAATCTAATCGTAACACTAATCCCTTCGTAGTGACTGCAAACATACTGGAAGTTAAAATATATCATCTTCTAGATATTAAAGTAGCGGCAGTTTTGTGTCCATTACGTCATTACGTCTATGATGTCATTACGATGGCTGACTCCACCATCCAACATTTTAATTTACTAGCTGGCCTACACCCGCTCGCCACGGGAGCGGCAGGAAGGGTAATTCCTCTTTGGGGTATATAGATTACAGTCGATCTATGGTCGGCTCTCAAGAACATTGGGTGTGTTCCTTTACCAAGTTTCTTGTGGAGAGATCGTCAAGTGGTTTCAGTATTCGAGCAAGCACTCCATTCAAAACCGACGGCTGGCTTGGAAAACGCTAGCTAGCTGCTTGGTAAGTGAGCACACCTCCAACCTTTGTGGGGTATGTAGATTACAGTAGATCTTTGCTCCGTTCTGCAAGTAAAACTTACCTCAAGGATGTCGGGATTCATCCAAATTTCTTTGTTTAATGTTATAAGCAGCATTAGCGACGTTTTGAAAAGCTAATCATTTGGCTTTGTGGTTTATAATATTTTACAATCCCAGCTACGCCGCTTAGACTTTCGGTCTTGTTGTGAAGTACAAAACATCTTGGAGCAACAACAGCTCAGCTGCGAAGTGGTAGGCCACACAAGCTCACAAAACGGGACTGCCGTGTGCTGAAGCGAGTAGCGCGTAATAATCATCTGTCCTCGGTTGCAACACCCACTACCGAGTTCCAAATTGCCTCTGGAAGCAAAGTCAGCACAGCAACTGTTCGTCGTGAGCTTCATGAAATGGGTTTCCATAGCTGAGCAGCCGCACACATGCCTATGATCACCATGCGCAATGCGAAGCGTCGGCTGGAGTGGTGTAAAGCTCGCCGCTATTGCACACTGGAGCAGTGGAAACGCTTTCCCTGGAGTGATAAATCACGCTTCACCATTTGGCAGTCCAACGGACGAATCTGGGTTTGGCAGATGCCAGGTGAACGCAAATGCCTGAATGCATAGTGCCAACTGTAAAATTTGGTGGAGGAGGAATAATGATCTGGGGCTGTTTTTCATGGTTCGGTCTGGGCCCCTTAGTTCCAGTGAAGGGAAATTGTAATGCTACAGCATACAATGACATTCTAGATGATTGTGTGCTTCCAACTTTGTGGCACAGTTTGAGCAAGGCCCTTTCCTGTTTCAGCATGACAATGCCCCCATGCACAAAGCGAGGTTCATACAGAAATGGTTTGTCGAGATCGGTGTGGAAGAACTTGACTGGCCTGCACACAGCCCTGACAACCCAATCGAACACCTTTGGGATGAATTGGAACGCCGACAGCGAGTCAGGCCTAACAGCCCAACATCAGGGCCCGACCTCACTAATGCTCTTGTGGCTGAATGGAAGCAAATCCCCGCAGCAATATTCCAACATCTAGTGGAAAGCCTTCCCAGAAGAGTGGAGGCTGTTATAGCAGCAAAGGGGGGACCAACTCCATATTAATGACCATGAATTTGGAATGAGATGTGTTATGTTCGGGTGTCCATATACATTTGGTCATGTGTATATATATATATATATATTTACCTCCACCACCAAAGGTGGATGGAGGTTATGTTTTCACCCGATCTGTCTGTCTGTTTGTCAACAAAATATCTGATAAAGTTGTGGACGGATTCGGACGAAATTTGGCAGAGATGTAACGTATGTGACAAGAACGAAATGTTTAGACTTTGGTGAAGATCCGGATTCGGATACTACAACTACATTTTTTAAAAATGATTCTTCACCATTGGGAGATAGGGCCAAAATGATACATAGCAGGATATCTCAAAAGGTTGTGGACGGGTTTGGACGAAACTTGGTGAACCGGTTGGGTGTCTGACATGGACGATTCGATTCAATTTTGGTGAAGATCTGAATATGGATTCGGATATGAGAATTATTTTTTTTTTTTTTAAGAGATTCTTCACCATTGAGAGATATGGCCAACCAGGCGGAATTCAACTCTCCACTGAGTGCCGTTCTGGTCTCATATTTTTTTTGTAAGGCAACATAATGATGTAGAGTGGAATTTGGATATTGATGTCTCAGGCTAATAATACTTCCAGGAATATAAATATATATCTTTCGATCTTTAGATCGGAAAGTGTGCTGCTCACATGATGTAGGAGAGTGTGCTTTATTCTTCCATCACTCACACCATACAAATTACCTGCGAACTCTATCCCCCTGTCTCTCGAACTGTGCAAATTGTTGGCACACTGTACCACTTACCCTCCCACGCTGTATGTATAATGTATACACAGATCATGATTCGCACTGCATGCTTTGTGCCCCTCACACTGGACCATCCAAACTCACTTATGTATGTACCATAGTTCAAATGTCAAATTCTCTCTTCGTTTTCATTCCTCTGTGCGGCATGGAAGTACAAACATAACGAAGCAGGTAAACGTGTCAAGGCATGGTGAATGTGCAGCCGGCAGGCCAACAATGCCAGCCAGCATGGTTGTTTCTGGTGATTTCACCAAAGTTCATTCGGGTCGTTACGTAATGACAAAATGGCAAGAGCGGTTGTGGGCTGACTGCGTGCGGTTATTTCTCTTGGGATCCTGCTAATGGACAGCCTTGTCCTTCCTTTTTTCCATGCCTGCCTATACTTACTCATTGTGTTGCAAGCGTAGAATACCTTTATCTGCAGCACAAATAATACTCTCTCCAGCATTCGAGGGCCACAATCTCGGTGTAGGTTTTTGTTTGGATTCTTATAGGACAAATTCTTGCAATACTATGTCACACTCGAACAGCTTTGTTTTATCGCTTTACATTGACAACAAGTGGTAACATGACCACTGTTAGTTACCCTTTGAGGATTTTTTGGTGGCAAAACTCCAAATTTATTTATTTATTTAGCGATTATGTCGTTTTGGAACCAAACTCTTTTATATATATATACACTACCGGTCAAAAGTTTTAGAACACCTCAATTTTTCCAGTTTTTATTGAAATTTACGCAATTTAATGTCTCAATATACTCTGAAATTAAGCATGGAACAAATAAACAATTGGAGATAAAAAAGAAATCATAGAATCATTTTGTATAACAAAATTTAATTTTAATTTTTGACTCAGCAAGGTAGCCACCTTTTGCAGATATAACCGCCGAACACACTCATGGCATTCTTTCTACAATGGAAATGAAATATTGTTCGGGAAGTTCTTCCCAACACTGTTGCAGAAGTTCCCACAAATGTGTTGCACTTGAACCCGCTCCCTTTATTACATGTTCCATGTGTTAACTCTTATACGAGCCTCGACTTGCTATACAAAAAAAAAAGTTTTCCATCTGCTCACATCTCATACCGTTTATTGAAGCACGATTTCAATATTTCAAGATGACCAGCACACTTTACATCATTTCCACACCGTAAGTGATTCTGCTTTTCCAAATGCGAGCACAGCAAATCATCCCGTTATGACTACTTCATTATTGATGCCCCTGCGCAAGCATTTCGAGTCTTAAAACAAGCTGCGTTCGACATCCATTCATATTCTGGATCACGTTTACATGGCAAGGCTGCAGATTCTTCAAATCGCAATATGCCGTATTTTAAACCCTGGCAAAGACTTTTAACTGTCATGTATGGCGATGGCACAATCCCTTATAAACTAGCCCGAGTTATTACCAGGAAGAAGGAAGAACGTGTGAATTTGAGTGTTTGATATGCGTTTATACTTCACACCACACTTTAATTGAAATGCTCCACTGACCACTTGTGGGGGGGATTCATTTACTTTTGATCAATGGTTGATGAGTGACTCTTATTCACTCCCCGAGGTTAGCACAAAGTATTTCTGCCTGTTAACCATCAGGTGGATGAAGACTTAGTGCATTCAGAAAGTATTCAGACCCCTTCACTTTTTTCACATTTTGTTATGTTGCAGCCTTATGGTGAAATCGTTTAAATTCATTTTTTCCCTCATCAATCTACACTTAATGCCCCAATAATGACAAAGAGAAAACAGGATTTTAGAAAGTTTTGCAAATTTATTAAAAATAAAAAGCTGAAATATCACATTGACATAAGTATTCATACCCTTTGCTATGACACTTGAAATTTAGCTCAGGTGCCTCCCATTTCTCTTGATCATCTTTGAGATGTTTCTACACCTTGATTGGAGTCCACCTGTGGTAAATTCAATTGATGGGACATCTTTTGGAAAGGCACACACCTGTCTATATAAGGTCTCACAGCTGACAATGCATATCAGAGCAAAAACCAAGCCATGAGGTCGAAGGAACTGCCTGCAGAGCTCAGAGACAGGATTGTGTCGAGGCACAGATCTGGGGAAGCCGACAAAAAATCTCTGCTGCATTGAAGGTTCCCAAGAGCACAGTGGCCTCCATAATTCTTACATGGAAGAAGTTTGGAACAACCAGGACGGCTTGGAACAACACAATCTTGTTTCTCAGTCTGAGAGTCTTTCAGGTGTTTTTTTTGCAAACTCCAGGCGGGCTTTCATGTGTCTTTCACTGAGGAGAGGCTTCTGTCTTGTCACTCTGCCATAAAGCCCAGATCGGTGGAGTGTTGCAGTGATGGTTGTCCTTCTGGAAGTTTCTCCCATCTCCACACAGGATCTCTGGAGCTCAGCCAGAGTGACCATCGGGTTCTTGGTCACCTCTCTTACCAAGGCCCTTCTCCTCCGATTTCTCAATTTGGCCGGGCGGCCAGCTCGAGGAAGAGTCCTGGTTGTTCTAAACTTCTTCCATTTAAGAATTATGGAGGCCACTGTGCTCTTGGGAACCTTCAATGCAGCAGAGATTTTTTGTCGGCTTCCCCAGATCTGTGCCTCGACACAATCCTGTCTCTGAGCTCTGCAGGCAGTTCCTTCGACCTCATGGCTTGATTTTAGCTCTGATATGCATTGTCAGCTGCGAGACCTTAGACAGGTGTGTGCCTTTCCAAATCATGTCCAATCAATTGAATTTACCACAGGTGGACTCCAATCAAGGTGTAGAAACATCTCAAAGATGATCAAGAGAAATGGGAGGCACCTGAGCTAAATTTCAAGTGTCATACCAAAGGGTCTGAATACTTATGTCAATGTGATATTTCAGTTGCTTAAAAAAAAAAAAATTTGCAAAACTTTCTAAAATCCTGTTTTCTCTTTGTCATTATGGGGTATTGAGTGTAGATTGATGAGGGAAAAAATGAATTTAAACGATTTCAGCATAAGGCTGCAACATAACAAAATGTGAAAAAAGTGAAGGGGTCTGAATACTTTCTGAATGCACTGTATATCCTAACAGAAAATGTTAATTAATCTTCCCCTTTTTTAGAACTACCTCCCTCGATGCGGCGACGCGACACACACACACACACACACACACACACACACACACACACACACACACACACACACACACACACACACACACACACACAACTCACAAATTGTGCCATGGGGTGCCACATCATGTAGCAATACTACTATTCCTCAGGGCATATATATTGTCGCGCAACCACGATTAACACCACAGTTGCGGAGGCGAATTGCGAGGCTTTTTACTCCCGAGGCGAAAACTCAATAACGAATTCCAAATCAAACACTTAAAGTTAAACGTGCGGAATGGCGGGATGGGACACAGCAAAGCTCCGCAGCCTTACCTATTAAAATCCAACAGGAAACTGCGTTCAGATATATACAGAAAATAATATAAGGATTTATTAAATGAAAAGTAAAGACAGTGAAAAATCACGCGCCGGTAATAACTCTAATAATAAGCCTAAATTGGGATCCCACACACAACAGATACCAAACACGATACGAGGGAGACGAATTAAAGAAAATAACATGTCTTTTATGTAAAGTGTATTCGCGGATACGGCCTTATCTCGTCCTTGTCGTCTTGGTGGCTGCCGTCCAACACCCGACTCCTTTCGTCCCGCGGCACGCCTCGCTCCAAGTTCCACGGCCCCGAGCACCACCAGGCCTCGTCGGTTCAACGGCACACCACGAGCTCCATTGCTCCAAGGGTCCAACCCAGGGCTGCACGAAGCAAGCGAACTTCACTCACACCAGGAGTGCTGGCAGCCAACTCTTCTGCAGAGCTCTTCTCAACTGCTGCGCAACTAAGAGCATGAACCACAAGAGACCAAAAGCTGCACTGGCAGATGCCAGAGAGGCAAGAGAACAAGAGCCAAGAGAGCGTTCGGCGCTCCCTTAAATAACCTCGCTGGTGACGTCACGTCCCTTGGTGCGCCACCCAATCAGTGCCCTCCACCGAATCACAGGCCTGTAGTGTTGTGATAGCGCGTGGCACTCGAGGCCCAGCGGAGGTGTAGCTGGCTGCGGCCATCATCGGCAGTGTCCTGGCCTGGTTTCCTGTCCGTTTGTTCCGAAGTCATTGTCAGGGAAAGGAATTATTTAATGTTGCGGTAAGGACCTAACTAATGTTTATGTGGTTTGCAATGCCATAATGGACAAAGGTTTGACTACTAGGTGAGACTCACAGGGGCGTTACCTTTAATCCCTCACTACTTAACACTCGAATCTCCAGGTAGATCCACAATTATACACTTTATCCCGACAAACGCCTAAACATCAAGAACTTATGACATGTAGAGTCCCTGTCACGACAGTCGAATACCTACCTATACAGATCTACCTAGCTCTAGATATTGCTCTACCAAATTCATAACACAGCCCCCGCCCCCCCCCCCACCCCCCACCCCCCTGGAAGCGTAGCTCCTGCAAGGTTCACCGCAGGTGCTACCAGTCCAGCCTTAACACTTACTGTCACACACTTAATTAACCTATGAAATAAATCAGGAAGGGCTGTGGGAAGTGAGTCGGACTACCTACCTACACTTCCTTAACATGCCAAACCCCTTAACCATCATGCAAGTATGTACATTTTCTTCATTGTTCCTGTGGAGGGAGGAAACAAACAACACACAACACTAACGTAACCACAAAAGTTAACCATCTTTCCAAAAACTCAAAACTCTAACCTTTGTACATACCCCGGTCTACAGACCGCGTCCCCCGGTGGATGCCACATGACACAACCTTACCTGCGGGGCCATCCCAATGCACCCCCTAAATTTCCACAGGCCCTGTCCAGATGTTGCAGGTGAGCGACATGGCTCGGTGGATTTCGCCCACATTCATGCAACACAGACCCCTTAACCACTCATTCTCATTCCAAAACTCATCATTACATTCCAAAAATCATCAAGGCATTTCGAAAGTCAACAAAGCACTTATTCCAATACACCCCCCCCTGCAGGACCATGGCATTGATGTCATTCGCGTGTGTGTGCATTCCTCAACTAGGCAGCGGGGAGGTACCGCACAAAAAGATGGTGGGGGCGCATCAGGCTGTGGTGCCCGCAATCCCAAAAACAAGTCAACCGACTTACAAGTTCATTGCCCCCCCCCCCCCTTTACCTCTTGGCCCCGTGACAGCCCAACAGCCCCTTTCCGCCGTTACCTCGCCGGTGAGGGTCTCCACACACCAGGCTCCCTTGCCTCCTGCTTCCGCGCAGCAACACGGGTCACCGGGGGACTTCCTCACCCCGCGGCACCCAACCAGACCCTCCACCGACGAGCTCCAATTTCCAGTCACCACCGGCTGCCAGGGGTAATTGCCGCAGAGGGGGGCCCACAGGCATCGCTCCTCAGAGCTTGCTCTGTACCTGCGGACACACACACCTTCCCCACCCACAAGACCCCAAAACACACTTCCTCCCCCACTGCCATTCAATTCTCCACACAACTCAGCACAATTCAGCACAATTCCATAGATGATGGTAGTACAAAAGATGTTTCAAAGTTTGCCATGGCCTGCTACATGTGAAATCCCATTCACAGTTCAAATCATTGAATCATTACACATTTCCATTTCCAAAACACATTTCAAAACTCAATAATCACCACTCGCTCATATTTTTCCAACCTCTCGACCACATCAAAACACATAACCACAACACAAAAACATACGCCACCCACAAGACTGTGTGGCCCCCATTCCATCCCCTCACCAGCCATGTCATCACTCTCACCCACCTCCCAACTCCAAATTACATGTCCCCAATTTCCAAAGCAAGTCCTGAAGCCTGGGACAGTACTCCTCAAAACACTCACCTCAAGTGCAGGTAGTTGCAGGTTGGTCAGGTCCAAAGTGCAATCCACCCATGCAATTCCCAAAATTTCACATTGGGCCTACCAAATACTTCCAAATTTCTCTTTTGTCCCCACTACACTGGCAGGTATGTGGATCCGCATCCAACGGTGATCATCGCTACACAACTACCTGTGGCCACGACAGCTCTGCACCTCTACCGTGCAAGGGTCACCGGGACAAGGTGAGCAGTCAAAACGCCAACATGGCCCACGAGTGTCCATAAGGGTGCGACCCACCATCCAGCCTTCGGCCCCCCTGCGAGGAACACAGCTGCACCAGCCACAGCTGGCCAATGTGGTGAGCACAACACACACTACCGCACACACAACCTCGGCCCTGGGGGGCACGGTCGCAGTGCGTGGCATCCCTACAGCCACGTCCCCTGCACCTCCCCATCATCCCCCAGTCCGACTACAGAACTGCAGCCCCCCAGTGCTCACCCACACTTGACCACACCATGGTCCAGTCAACAGCCATGCTCCACCAGGAGACCCACCCAGAAGACATGGTCCACACACCTCGGACACGCACAGCACCACGTTGACCCTCAGGCTACACAACTACATCCCCATCATCCCGCGTCCCAAATATCAGCACAGTTGCCCCCGCAACCAGTTGAAAGCTGTCTTGCTACCCTATTAATTTCATCACAGCCTCCAACACTTTGGTCTACACACCTGGATCAATAATGGCGTCACTGTACAGTGTCCACCATGACATTTCAAAATCCACCCTTAAATTTGCATCTAACCCACAGATTACCCATGCCAAACATTTTTCACATTTCACTAACCTCACCAAAGAAAGATGCTTTGCCATACACATGCCAGCCGAGCATGGCCCATATGCTCGGCTCGTTCTAGTTTCCCGCACACTCTATTGTTATTGGCCCAGGCCGAGGTGGTGGTCCTCTGTCTGGCGCCTGTGGACCTACTGGGGGCCCCATCCTTTCTGGGCTGCGAAGCCTGTCAGGAGGTGGGGGCCCATATGGTTGCCGAAAATTCCTCTGACTGTGCCCTCTTCTCCCGCATCTAAAACAAGTCCCCAAGAACGGACCCCTCTGGTAGCCAGGCGAAGCACCCCTTTCTCCCGGCCCAGCCCGATAAAAATCAGGCCGTCCCGATGGCAAACCTGGACCAAACTGTCGTGACTCGCTCCCTGCAAATTTTCCCCCGGTCAAATTTGTCAGCTGGTGGCTGATTCCCCTTAACATTCGCCCTATGTCATCCTCTGGCTTTTACTGATCCCGCACCTCGGCCTGCCGTACCGTCACAGGTGCCCTCTCTGATGCGCGGTTCGACCTTCTCAAAAAGGTCAGTTTCGCCATGCATTCCGCCGCCCGGTGCACCGTGGGTGGGTCCTGTAACTCCACCAACGTCCGGACCTTGGGATCAGGGAGAGCCGCCATAAATTTTTCTATCGCCAGCTTGTCCCACGCCTGTGCTGGTAGGTCCCTGTATGCTATCCTCACAGATTGGTATATATCCTGGGCCAGCTCCTGCAACGTCTCGTTAGGCTTTTGCCTGCGATGCAGCAGCTGTGCCCTGACCAGGTCGCACCTTGCGCCTGTCCCATACCTGTTATTCAAGGCCTCACAGATGGCCTTGCTGGTCAATATTCCCTCTGGGACTACGTTTAACACGTCTGCGGCTGACCCCTGCAGTGTCGCCACCAGATTCCCCATGCGCTCCCGCTCTCCCCAACCACTGAGCTGAGACACGCACTCAAATTGTCAGGAAAGCCTCGAGGCTCCCTGATCCGTCAAAATATACGAGGGGGATTGTTTTTCCAGAGACTCTATTCCCCGATTCCTCTCGGTCCAAATCCAGTCCGGGGCCAAAACACCCCCCCCCAACTGGGTATTCCGTTTCGGAGCCCCTGGTGTCCAAATGTGGCTCGTGGCGAGGGTCTCCTGGGTCACCTTAATCTGATCCTGAAGATGTTTAACCGACTTACTCACCTCTTCCCTCAGGCTCTCTTGAACCCGACCAACCTCCTCCTTGATGGTATTGTCCCAGGTCTCCAGTCGCTCCTGCATAAAATCACTCACCCTTTCATTATCCATTTGCGGCCCCCACAGGCCTTTCTCAATTAACCCTTGCTCCTGCTCTTTTATGCGGGTTTCCAACCCTTTCACCTCCTCGGCCAATTTGCCCCCCTGTTGGTTGAGCAGTCCCCATTCCTCACTCTGCTGTAGCATTCTGGCATACACCCGGCCCCGATAGCCTTCCAGGTCCCCATTTGCGCTATCAATTCGACCCTCCAATGCTTCCCCCTTTCGGACAGCCTGGGTCACGCCCTCTATTTTTGACATTAATTCTGTCCGTATCGATTCACTTGCCACCCCTATGGCTTTTTCCATCTCCCCCCTTCTAGTTTCTACTTTATCCTCCAATTCCCCCAGTCTGCCCGTAATTTGGTTTTGCACACTCCCTTCTATGCCAGCAATTCGTTTCCCCAGCTGTTGTGCCATTTCCCCAATTTTTCCTTCCAATTTTTCAATCCTCTTTCATTTGTGCATTCATTCGTTCATTCACCTTTCCCTCTAATCCCTCAATTTTGCTGTCCATCCCTTCGATCTGTTCTTTCAAACCCTCCTTCAATCTATCCATTTGCCCCTCCATGTTTTTTGTTTGGGCATTAATTCTGTTCTCCAATTGCTCGTTCTGAGCATTCATTTCCCCTTTTAATTCATTAATTTGGTCACTCATATCCTTCAGTCCTTCCCTCCATTCATTCCCCTGGGACTCCATTTTGTTTTTCATTTCTCCCATATCATTACTCATTCCCTCCATTTTATTTTCCAGCCCATCAATTTTGTCATTTATTCCCCGAATTTCTGCAAGGTTTCGCTCACCCTGCGCGTTCATGTCTCCCATCTGCTTTCCCAATCGCTCACTGTTCTTTTCCATCCCTTCCATTTTCCTAAGCAATTGACCCAACATCTGCTCGGTTGTCGGGGCCGTTCCTACTGCTCCCGACTCCCCGGTGGGGGAGGGGGATAAGTTGGTGCTCGGGACGGGGGAGGTTCCAAGGCTCACCTCAACATCTAATTCCCCTATTTCCGGCTCACTCCCGACGCTGACGGAGGCCTCGCTGCGTACCTCCATTTCGTCCATCTCCGACATCCGCCTTCCGGAAGATTGTTTCCCGCGCGCGTATTTCTTTTAATTCCAGTAACACAATTTAAATTTGACGAAGACGCGATATCGCGCTCCGTATGCCCAATTGATTATTAAATTTCTCCGCCTCGACTATAAAAATTTTGCGTTCGAACGTCGGGCGCAATGCACGCCCGACCGTGTCGATGTCTCGCCGCGGACAAAAAAAATTTGTCCGACGGGTTCGGATCCTACACTCCTGACACCACTTGTCACGCAAGTGTGATTAACACCACAGTTGCGGATGGCCGATGACGAGGCTTTAACTCCCGAGGCGAAAACTCAATAGCGGATTCCAAATCAGGCACAAACGCGCGGAATGGCGGGCACAGCAAAGCTCCGCAGCCTTACCTATTAAAATCCAACAGGAAACTGCGTTCAGATATATACAGAAAATAATATAAGGATTTAATAAATGAAAAGTAAAGACAGTGAAAAAGCACGCGCCGGTAATAACTCTAATAATAAGCCTAAATTGGGATCCCACACACAACAGATACCAAACACGATACGAGGGAGATGAATTAAAGAAAATAACATGTCTTTTATGTAAAGTGTATTTGCGGATACGGCCTTATCTCGTCCTTGTCGTCTTGGTGGCTGCCGTCCAACACCCGGCTCCTTTCGTCCCGCGGCACGCCTCGCTCCAAGTTCCACGGCCCCGAGCACCACTACACTAGGCCTCGTCGGTTCAACGGCACACCACGAGCTACTTTGCTCCAAGGGTCCAACGCAGGGCTGCACGAAGCAAGCGAACTTCACTCACACCGGGAGTGCCGGCAGCCAACTCTTCTGCAGAGCTCTTCTCAACTGCTGCGCAACTAAGAGCATGAACCACAAGAGACCAAAAGCTGCACTGCCAGACGCCAGAGAGGCAAGAGAACAAGAGGCAAGAGAGCGTTCGGCGCTCCCTTAAATAACCTCGCTGGTGACGTCACGTCCCTTGGTGCGCCACCCAATCAGTGCCCTCCACCGAATCACAGGCCTGTAGTGTTGTGATAGCGCGTGGCACTCGAGGCCCAGCGGAGGTGTAGCTGGCTGCGGCCATCATCGGCAGTGTCCTGGCCTGGTTTCCTGTCCGTTTGTTCCGAAGTCATTGTCAGGGAAAGGAATTATTTAATGTTGCGGTAAGGACCTAACTAATGTTTATGTGGTTTGCAGTGCCATAATGGACAAAGGTTTGACTACTCGGTGAGACTCACAGGGGCGTTACCTTTAATCCCTCACTACTTAACACTCAAATCTCCAGGAAGATCCCCAATTATACACTTTATCCCGACAAACGCCTAAACATCAAGAACTTATTACATGTAGAGTCCCAGTCACGACAGTCGAATACCTACCTATACAGATCTACCTAGCTCTAGATATTGCTTTACCAAATTAATAACAATATACTGTATATATATATATATATATATATATATCTGTGCAGTGTCTGTGTTGTGTTGTCACTGAACAGTGAACTGCTCTCTCAAACTTTTGTGAAATCGTACCAAACTTCTGGTATGCACATACCTCTCCTGTCGGTATGTCCTAAGGGTATTCTTTTTGAAAAAATTTCCAACTTTTTTTTTGGGGGGGGGGGAATTTTTTCGGGGAAATTTTTTTTTTTCAACTTCAATAATTGTTTATAAAATGTGATATCACGTATATTACAAATACATTTTTGCAAAATAATTGTTTGAATTATGATTGGTTTAAACCATGACAAAACGGCAACTCGGGTACAGTCATTTATCTATATATCTACACATCTGGGCAGTGTCTGTGTTGTCACTTAACGACTCCCTCAAACTTTTGTTTCCGTGGTTGTGAAGTGTTTTTAATAATGTTGTGGTGGTTTTGAATCACGTGGTGGTGAGATATTTTGAATTATGTGTGGTGAGGTGTTTTTAAATGATGTGGTGGTGAGGTGTTTTGAATTACGTGGTTGAGGTGTTTTGAATCACGTGGAGGTGAGGTATTTATAATTACGTGGGGGTGAGGTGTTTTTATTACGTGTTTTATGGCTGTGAGGTGTTTTCAATTTCGTGGTGGTGAGGTATTTTTAATTTCGTGGTGGTGAGGTGTTTTTCTTACGTGTTTTATGGCTGTGAGGTGTTTTCAATTTCGTGGTGGTGAGGTGTTTTTAATTTCGTGGTGGTGAGGTGTTTTTCTTACGTGTTTTATGGCTGTGAGGTGTTTTCAATTTCGTGGTGGTGAGGTGTTTTTAATTTCGTGTTTTATGGCTGTGAGGTGTTTTCAATTTCGTGGTGGTGATGTGTTTTTTATTTCGTGGTGGTGAGGTGTTTTTATTATGTGTTTTATGGCTGTGAGGTGTTTTCAATTTCGTGGTGGTGAGGTGTTTTTAATTTCGTGTTTTATGGCTGTGAGGTGTTTTCAATTTCGTGGTGGTGAGGTGTTTTTAATTTCGTGGTGGTGAGGTGTTTTTCTTACGTGTTTTATGGCTGTGAGGTGTTTTCAATTTCGTGGTGGTGAGGTGTTTTTAATTTCGTGGTGGTGAGGTGTTTTTATTATGTGTTTTATGGCTGTGAGGTGTTTTCAATTTCGTGGTGGTGAGGTGTTTTTATTATGTGTTTTATGGCTGTGAGGTGTTTTCAATTTCGTGGTGGTGAGGTGTTTTTAATTTCGTGGTGGTGAGGTGTTTTTCTTACGTGTTTTATGGCTGTGAGGTGTTTTCAATTTCGTGGTGGTGAGGTGTTTTTAATTTCGTGTTTTATGGCTGTGAGGTGTTTTCAATTTCGTGGTGGTGAGGTGTTTTTAATTTCGTGATGGTGAGGTGTTTTTATTATGTGTTTTATGGCTGTGAGGTGTTTTCAATTTCGTGGTGGTGAGGTGTTTTTAATTTCGTGTTCTATGGCTGTGAGGTGTTTTCAATTTCGTGGTGGTGAGGTGTTTTTAATTTCGTGTTCTATGGCTGTGAGGTGTTTTCAATTTCGTGGTGGTTAGGTGTTTTGAATTACTTGGTGGTGAGGTGTTTTGAATTACGTGGTGGTGAGGTGTTTTTAATTTCGTGGTGGTGAGGTGTTTTTCTTACGTGTTTTATGGCTGTGAGGTGTTTTCAATTTCGTGGTGGTGAGGTGTTTTTAATTTCGTGTTCTATGGCTGTGAGGTGTTTTCAATTTCGTGGTGGTGAGGTGTTTTTAATTTCGTGTTCTATGGCTGTGATGTGTTTTTAATTTCGTGGTGATGAGGTGTTTTTATTATGTGTTTTATGGCTGTGAGGTGTTTTCAATTTCGTGGTGGTGAGGTGTTTTGAATTACTTGGTGGTGATGTGTTTTCAATTTCGTGGTGGTGAGGTGTTTTGAATTACTTGGTGGTGAGGTGTTTTGAATTACTTGGTGGTGATGTGTTTTCAATTTCGTGGTGGTGAGGTGTTTTGAATTACTTGGTGGTGAGGTGTTTTGAATTTCGTGGTGGTGAGGTGTTTTGAATTACTTGGTGGTGAGGTGTTTTGAATTACGTGGTGGTGAGGTGTTTTTAATTTCGTGTTCTATGGCTGTGATGTGTTTTTAATTTCGTGGTGGTGAGGTGTTTTGAATTACTTGGTGGTGAGGTGTTTTGAATTTCGTGGTGGTGAGGTGTTTTTAATTTCGTGTTCTATGGCTGTGAGGTGTTTTCAATTTCGTGGTGGTGAGGTGTTTTGAATTACTTGGTGGTGATGTGTTTTCAATTTCGTGGTGGTGAGGTGTTTTGAATTACTTGGTGGTGAGGTGTTTTGAATTACGTGGTGGTGAGGTGTTTTTAATTTCGTGGTGGTGAGGTGTTTTCTTACGTGTTTTATGGCTGTGAGGTGTTTTCAATTTCGTGGTGGTGAGGTGTTTTTAATTTCGTGGTGGTGAGGTGTTTTTAATTTCGTGTTTTATGGCTTTGATGTGTTTTCAATTTCGTGGTGGTGAGGTGTTTTGAATTACTTGGTGGTGAGGTGTTTTGAATTAGGTGGTGGTGAGGTGTTTTAAATTACTTGGTGGTGAGGTGTTTTGAATTACTTGGTGGTGAGGTGTTTTGAATTACGTGGTGGTGAGGTGTTTTGAATTAGGTGGTGGTGAGGTGTTTTAAATTACTTGGTGGTGAGGTGTTTTGAATTATGTGGTGGTGAGGTGCTTTGAATTACTTGGTGGTGAGGTGTTTTGAATTACGTTGTGGTGAGGTGTGTTGAATTATGTGGTGGTGAGGTGTTTTGAATTATGTGGTGGTGAGGTGTTTTGAATTACTTGGTGGTGAGGTGTTTTGAATTATGTGGTGGTGAGGTGTTTTAAATTACTTGGTGGTGAGGTGTTTTGAATTACTTGGTGGTGAGGTGTTTTGAATTACGTGGTGGTGAGGTGTTTTGAATTAGGTGGTGGTGAGGTGTTTTGAATTACGTGGTGGTGAGGTGTTTTGAATTACTTGGTGGTGAGGTGTTTTGAATTACGTTGTGGTGAGGTGTTTTGAATTATGTGGTGGTGAGGTGTTTTGAATTATGTGGTGGTGAGGTGTTTTGAATTACTTGGTGGTGAGGTGTTTTGAATTACTTGGTGGTGAGGTGTTTTGAATTACTTGGTGGTGAGGTGTAATCGTCCCAAACTTCCAGTCTGCACCTACCCCTCCCCTATGTTTGTGCTGAGGGGTTCTTTCTTGAAAAAAAAAACATTCAACCTAAATCTTCAACCTAAATTGCCTATAAAAATGTAATATCACAAACACAACAAATACATTTGTGCAAAGTAATTGTTTGTATTATGATTGGTGTAAATCATGACAACACAGCAACTCAGGTACAGTCATTATCCTCAGCTAAAACAAGCCCATTCCTCAGTAACGACGCTTGGTGAAGCGAGCGCAGCTCGTATATATATACAGACTTGGCATTTAATATGGAATATTTTTTTTGTGGGGGTGAACTTTCTTTTCAAGATGTCTTAGAACCAACAGTTCATTGGAATTATGTTGAAATAATTCTAGATTTTGTTAATGTGACCTTTAAAAGAAACAAAAACCACATTTGACATTTCAAAACAAATAAATTGATCCTTGAAAGTGATGTAAACTGATATCGAACTCAATTCATGGACAGTTCTGTGTTAAACTTCTGTACGTTTTCCAGAAGTATCTCTTTATTTTGCACATTAGCCAAATTTTTTTTTAACAAAAACAAAAGTTAAATTACGACTGGGATTACGGACAGTAAAATTACAGTTCAGTACTTCGTGTAACCCCCACGAGCATTCAGGAGAGCACGTACACGTTGAGGCATGCTGTTCACGAGATTTGCCAAGGTTTGGACAGGAATCGCTTGTCATGCAGTGACAATAGCCTGCTGCAATTCACGCAGAGAGGTCGGCTGCTGGTCCAAGTGATCGATTTGACGCGTTAATTCTGCCCACAAGTTCTCTATCGGATTCATATCCGGGGACATGGCAGGCCACTTCATATGCTCTACACCACGGTCAGCAAGAAAGTGTTGGATCATGCGAGCACGATGAGGCCGTGCATTGTCATCTTGGAAGACAAAGTTTCCTCGAAAGGCTGCACGAGCAAATGGAAGTAAAACTGGTTCAGGTTTCCATTCAGAACAACCAGGTCAGTTTTGCCCCCTGCATGAAAATCAGCCCAAACGGTCACCCCACCACCTCCAGCTTGGACTCTTGGCACTATACAATCTCTGTTGTAGGCTTCATGCACTTGTCTGCGCACTCAGACATGGCCATCTTGACGATAGACCAGAAATCTAGACTCGTCACTGAAGATCACGTGATCCCAGTGTCCTGGCTGCCATTGACGGTGCTCTCTGGCCCACTGCAATCGGCGCTGGCGGTGTTGTCTGGTCAGGTGTGGCTTTCTCAGGGGACGCCTGGCACGATAGCCTGCTTGAACCAGTCGTTGGTTGACTAGCCTTCTGGATACAGGCACATTTGTCAGTTGCTGCCACTCAGCCCTAAGCCGATTAGCTGACTTGGTACGGCCATTGCGGACTAACCGGTGCAGCTGGCGATCCTCCCTCCTTGTGGTTCTGCGGGGACGTCCTGGCCTCGGTATTGGAATAGGGACACCCCTCTGAGCATTTCGTTTCAGGATATTTGACACCTGACCTTGAGTGATGCCATACTGCCGAGCAATAGCACGCTGTTTCATGCTGTAATTTCATAAAGCCACCACTCCATGAGAAACAGCATTGTCGAGTTGACAGACCATCTCCAGAGGAAGCGGCAATAACTTTTGGAGATGTGCAGCAGTTGTTTTCCACTAATACAGAACGCAACAACCCTTGTATACCCGACTGTGAAGCCAATCATCAAATGCACCTGTCCGTACATTTTGCCACGCCACCTGTGATATAATCCTGTTGTTGACTTCTTGCTGCGACAGACAATCAGTGACATGGTTCTTTTAACAAATAAATCACCAAAGTGTAAAAGAAACTCACTAGATTGATATACTGAGTTAAGAAAATAAATCCAAGTCAAGAAAAAAAAAAAATTCCATATTAAATGCCAAGTCTGTATATACATATATATATATATATATATATATATATATATATATATATATATATATATATATATATATATATATATATATATATATATATAAGAGTCCAACAACCAACCACTGCTAAATGCAACATCAGCTGCTATATTGCAGCTATAGTATGAGTCAGCCTATAGCCACTTTAAAAGTCATTGTTCGAATGACAGCAATCCACCCTCCACTACTCTCCCCCCTTTCCACCACTTATGATTCAGTGATGCATTTCTGGCTCATCAGTGCAATATGGATTCGCCCCCACCACACCTCCCCCCCACCCATCGAAGTGAAGAGGTGAGAGTTATTTACTCTTCTTCTCTTTGGGTGTTTAATCTATGTTATAAAACAGGAGTGTGTCTGTTTGTCTGTCTGTCCATCCCCAAACTACTCCCTCAATTTTGGGGATAGCCTGCCTAACCTTTTGTGGAGCATTTTGGGGTCCCAGCATATGTTGTAAAGTCGGTAGGGGGTTTCATAAATTCCTCAATATAATTATTATTTTGAAATTGGCTCGACACGGAGCTGCTCCCGAATCCGGAAGTGAACAGATGACAATGGGCTGCTTTGATCATGTCTCAATACAATCGTGATTTCACACAGTATTTTGTTATCGTATTAATGTATGATTGGAATGATGCTGTTTGGAATAAAAATAGAGATATTGAGTTTAAATGAATGAGGAAATGACGTGAGTGTTCTTACTTTCTAATCGTGACATTCGCAGATTCGCCATATGCAGATTCGCCATTTACTGGGAATAGAACCATTCAGTCGGGTATGTTTTTTGTGCAAGTCATTCATGAACCTGGTGTCCCGTGCTTGACGTTCGACTGAAGGTGGCACAGGAATGTGGAATTTATTGATTCCATGGTTTAGCATTCACCATTTCCGCATTGTTTGTTTGATTTTTTCTTCCCACCTGTGCATAGCACGGGTACCTCACTAGTTCATTATAATTCTATTTAAATGAATTAAACCCCCTAACTGGGTGAAATAGTAATTTTTCCAGGTCGAGCGACATATCAGCCCTTGCTGCACAATCTGTGAGCAACTAGCATCATCCGCCACATGAAGGCCTCTGCCCTGCCGAGCACCAGTTATGAGGCGGAGTTAGGGTTGGGCGTGATAAACCAGAAAAGGCCTCCCCCCCCCCCCCCCCCCGAACGCAACATGACACTAAATGTCATGTGTATACGCAAACTGCCACTTTGCCTCCAATTCCATAGATTTTGGTTAAGATCCGGATGCAGATGTGGCCTATCAGTGGGATACAAAAGGTAAACTGTTCAGACTGGCGGAGGTATGCGCTCTACCGAGCGCCCTTCTAGTTTATGTCCCCCGTCGCACCGCAGAGCGAAAGGGGAACTATGGTTTTCCGCTCCGTCCGTGTGTGTTTTCTGCTCCGTCCGTGTGTCTGTCCGTCCATCCGTGCGTGCGTGCGGGCGTGCATACGTGCGTTCGTAAGTGAAGGACCGCATTCGAATTTGGTGTGTGGGTGCAACCCACGTCAAAATCCAAGATGGCCGCCGCCATGTATGTCTGACGCCATGTATGTCTGAACCTTGTGAGCGGAATATCTTGAAAAATAAGCGAAGTACCAACTTCTAATCTGGCGTGTGGGTGTATCTAGGCATAATGAAGAACTCTATTTAAAATTGGGTCGCCACGTCAAAATCCAAGATGGCCGCCACCATATATATGTCTGAACCTTGTGAGCGAAATATCTTGGAAAAATAAACGAAGTACTAACGTCTAATCTGGTGTGTGGGTGTATCTACGCATAAGGAAGAAAGCTATTGAAAATGGGTCGCCACGTCAAAATCCAAGATGGCCGCCTTGCGTCTTCCACTTTGTCAACTCACATCACTTCACTGACCTAGGCGTAACGCTTGTTCATGTATATACGGGACAACTTGTAAAATAAGAGGCTGAAGAGGCATTTGCTAGCATTGCTTAGCAACCAGTTTGAGTTTATGCTACACTGTCTTGGGTCATGTGACAATGTCAATGAATCGTGATCTAGCCGTCCATCAAGCTCGCACGATGAGGAATTCAGTCGCTCCTGTTTGTGACACAATTGGTGATGACACACGGATGACGAGTCCTGAAGTTGCAGAAGAAGTTGGCATCTCCTATGGCACGGGCCAAACGATTATGACTCAAGATTTGGGAATTAGGCGGGTCTCGGAAAAGTTTGTTCCGCAGATTCTCACTCCGGAACAGAAGGAACATCACCTCGCAGTGTCTCAGGAACTCTTGATCATGCAGGAAATTTTCAAAACTTCCTGCCCATTATCATTACAGGTGACGATACTTGGGTTTATGGCTATGGCCCCGAGACTCAGCGTCAATAATCTCAGTGGAAGACCCCGTCGTAAACTTTACCAAAGAAAGAAAGACGGATGCGCTTATTATTTTTTCGTTTGCAGCCTGTGGCTGCTGATTGAATAATTGCTGGGAGTGTGGTTATGCCACTGATGCAGTACCCCAGGTTACCGGTTAGCTGATATTTTTCTGATCATGGAAAGATGACAGGCTGAGGCAACTCACCTGGTATTATTTAACTGCATGACAGGGGCTCAAACTCAAGCCCCTAAGATCTTAAGCCAGCCCCCTTCATCGTTATGCCAGAACCAGGCTTGACAGGTGCACTCAAATGTGAAGACGATTTTGATTGTCTTCTTCGACAGAGAAGGTGTTGTCCACCATGAGTTAGGTTCCACAAGGTCAGGCAGTGACTCAGTGGTATTATTTGGCCGTTCTGAAACGCCTAAGAGATGCAGTTTGACAGAAGCAGCCTGAAAGATGGGAGGCAGGTTTGTGGATGTTGCAGCACTTTAATGCACCAGCACATTCAGCACTCTGCACACGAGAATATTTGGCCAAAACAAAGCATTCCACTGGTTCATCATCTGCTGTATTCACCAGATTTGGCACCAAATGACCTTTTTCTTTCTCAACAACTGAAACACACCTAAACAGGAACAACATTTGAGGATGGGTCAACTGTCGTTCAAAATGCGACCCAGGAACCGAAAGCTATCACAAAAGAAGAGCACTATATATCTAGTACCGTACTTCAAAAATTTTAAACCACTCCACCCCACTGCTCTTAAAATTTTGCTTCTGCATCCATCTTATGGACTTCTGTCTTCTACAGACTCCTCTCCGGCCTTGCCCCCCCAGCTCTCTCTGGATTCTGTCCCCTAAATATTCCTACAGGTCGCACAAGATCTACCTGCAACCCTCTTATGGTTAAACTGCCAAAATCAAGACTCTCTGCTCACCTTCACTCCCTCATTCCTCTTTTCTCCCGCTTCCGGAACAAACTCCCCCACTCTCTTCAGTCCCACTCCTCCCTCCAGGTCTTTAAAACAGCTGTTCACCACCATCTCTTATCTTCCCCCTTCCAAAACCTTGATCTTTTCTACCCCCGCTAATTCACCCCAGATCCACTTTTTTGAAATAACAACTTCTTTCCTGGAAGTCCTTGCAGTGTCCATATGTTTTATACCTCTTCCACCTCCCCCCAAGCTCCCTCCCTCCCACAGATCTCTCGATGTCCCTGCTCTCAAATGTTTTGTTTGTGCTTCCCCTTCTCTCCCCATCTTGTCTACCGCTACCCTTATTATATGTTTTGTGTGTCTGATTATTTTTTGTATGATAAATGTTAGCTCTTTCACAAGCCTCGATCCTGTATACAAAAAAAATATAAAAAATCTTGTCGACTGTTGATGTTTTCCCTTACTGGCTACCCCTAATCGTTACCAACATCCCTTGTTTGTCCATCTTCTTCTATTTTCTCCTTCCGCTCTGCTGTTGGCATTTCTCCCTTCTCCTGCTGTTCATTTTGTTATATTGTCCTGATCCGGTCTGTGTTCTAGCTCTTCCATGAGCCTGGGCTATGTATATATATATTTAAAAAAGCCAGGACCGCTGGAAAAATTATGTTCAATCAGGAAGTGACCACTTTGATGGGGACAGATTTGATTAACTTGGATGTCCATTAGTTTTGTAAGAATAAATTGATCACGGAACTTTTTGTACAGACCTCATATATAATAGATTTATATATTTAATGAAGTGTATTGTGCTTGCATTCTGCAAGCAGCTAAATAACTCGAGTAAATCAACAATTCGTGATCAGAATGATTCCTTTATTTAAAAGTTACACCTATAGTAATGTTTAACGAAAATATGGGAAAAGTTATAAAATAAGAGGTGGAAGAGGCGCAGGTTATAGCGTTGCCGAGCATCAAGTTCGAGTGCGAGCTCCATTGTCTTGGATCACGTGATCTGCAGTGAACAAACCGAGGCTTTGCCAGCCAACGTTTACGATCAGATATTTTTATTTACAGAATTTTTTTGCCGATTATGTTGTTTTTTTTTCCTGGGATATTGGGTTTGAGTTGCATCAGTGTGCAAAATTTCAGCTTTCTAACAGCCCCACCAAGAAGGTATTAAATATTTATATTAGTGAGTGAGTTGCTAAGTAATTGTAGTGACGATAGCACGCTTGAAATATTGCACACTTAATTATATTGCATATTGGGTCACATGACTTGCCATTTTTTGGTCATTGTTTGATTAAGTTAACTAGATGGTGTTCATAGAATACATACCCTGCGCAGTCAACTTGGTGCGAGCCAGTTCTTATGTTTTTGAACATTTTTTTTCTTTGATCCAATATGGCTGCCAGACCACATGAGCGATAACATCATAAATTTATATTCTCTAACATAAATGTTGCGTAGATCACGCTCAATAAACTTCAAAGTGATCAGATTAAGCGTTGTCCATGTCGAATTATGACGTCATAACTAAGGCACCAATAGCATCATCATTAACAAAACTTATTCCCCATGGGCAGTACTTGACAATGTCATGTTTCAATTATTTTTCATTTAGCTGTTTTGGAGATATAGAGATGTAACTTTTTTCCAATATGGCGTCCATACCACGTGACCTGTGACGTCATAATTAGGAATAAAAAAAATTATACAGGCGGAGGTGGTTCTTTGGTAAAATTTCGTGTCAATTGGACCAACGGTTGCCGAGAAAATGAATTTTAAAAATGCAAACATGCACCTATGCCACACGTACGCTGTATGCACGAACACCACAAGTACGCAACTGAATGCCTAATCCTGCTTTTCACTTCGCGAGTGCATGGTAATTATGAATATGCAACATTTTTAGCTTGCTTTGAGTTGCATAACATTGTAACCTCGTGCTCTTGAATATATATGTGTGTGTGTGTATATAGCTCGTCCCTACCGTACGTCACCCCCCCTGTTACCTACTCTACCCTTGCCCTTACCCCAGATGTACAAAAAAATCTAACACGTTTACAAATTCGTCGCTACCGTCACGTCTTCCCCATATTTCCCCTAATACCAAATTCGTCCCCACAATCCCTCAAACCAAAATTTGCCATCACCCAATTCATCATCAATCCTCATAAGGAGGGAGAGATGGAACAACAAAGCACAATGTCACACACACGTCATGATGCATCTCACAATCCAATCATTTGCACAGAAAATAACCAAAACAAACCATGGCATGGTGTGGAGCTTTGTCACCTCAGGTGAGTGGATGTAGATGGTGCGAGGAGACTTCAATCCTAACTATCCTCTAAATCTTAAAGGGGAGGGGAAGGGGAGGGGGAGGGGAGGAAGGAGGGTGAGGGGAGGGGGGTATATATATATATTGTTACGGAACCCGACGTCGGCGAATGCAGTTAGCAATCGAGGCTTTGGGAATGGGGCTTTGGGAATAAAAGGGGATCTATCTATTTGAATTCGGTGCAATGGAGTGTCAATTAATGGACGACAAAGCCTTAGCCTAATACACTGAATAAGGAAATAACTACCAACAAGCAGGAAATCTATGATTGGCTAAACGTGATTGTATATGACCTAACTACGGGACGCCCTTTGACCTT
>NC_136261.1:61158561-61226061 GCF_964187855.1 Myxine glutinosa | reverse complement strand
CATACCATGTTGATTTGTCCATTGTCTATTAATTCCCTGGTAATTTAAACCTTTTTAAAAAAGTCCTTAGGATCATGGAATACTCTCCTCTGAGAGATTTGGCCTGGGTTCAAATCTCGACCCAGCTGTAAAACTGTCATCCCAGTGGACGTTAAAAATCCCTTGCGTCCTTCGTGAAGAGTAGACGGGCTATCCCCAGCAAGCTGAACAAGTGAACAACCTACAACCTCCGACAACTATCGGGGACGACTCTTCGTGGTGGTTGTAACTCACAACGAAAGTCGGGTGCCAAATCTTCCCCAGTCTTCCCTGCTGCCCGGATTCGTCAGGGCATCGCGGTCACGGTCAGACAGCCGATCGGGCCCCATTGACCGACCGTTCCCCTCTTGTCTCTCTCTCTCTCTCTCTCTCTCTCTCTCTCTCTCTTTGTCTCTCTCTCTCTCTTACTCTGTCGTGGCCCTGACTTCTTGAAGGCGGGGGTACACCATCCTGGATGTGCGGGATCTCTGGGTTGCTCTGCGAGATCGGTCGGCTGTCTCCGTACCCCGGGCTTGTTCAAGAGAATTATTATTGTCTGGGGCTATACAATAACAACAATACCAACCTACAAATTCCTGTCCTGACTATAACTGAGAATGCAAAGGCAAACAACCTAGTTTAATCCTTGCTTGCTTTATCAGTATTGAACCTGCCTTTAGGGCAGAATACGAGAAAGAAAAAGGCTCATGGAAGCTTTGTCGTATGAATAATACACACTCAACACTGAACTAGACCAGACAAACACAACTGGTAAGCTTGGGGAAAGTAATTTCCCAGGGCACTCTGGGTACTGGAGATGACATATTGCGATGGTGCTTTTTTTCTCCGAAGTCCGCCCGGCAATTGTGAATCGAGTCGCCACCACCCACTTCCACTCTCCCCCATGAGACATCAACTCACAGGCTTTGTCTGTGTTCTAGCCTCTAAATACTGAGCATCAAGCAGCATGCAGGCATATTTTTTAGTCTTTTGTATGACTCGGATGTTGTCGGAATAGAACCGCCGATCTACCAATAATGCTGCTGAGTGTGACTGAGGTTGCAGATTGAGCCGAGTCTGGTCTGGTTTCTCCACTTGGCTAAGGCCCTGGACTTACCGATGAACCATCGGAGATTTTTCAGCAATTTTAACAGCTGTCTGTTTGGCTTTCAGCGCGCACCACCGTCCAAAAATATCTGATAAAATGCCTGCCTCGAGGTGAAAAAAGCACGAGCGAATGGACATGAAAAAACTCCTGTGGAAGATAATCTTTTGGAACCAATTTCCTCTGCGATATCGGTGCAAATGACATTCTGGAGAAATATTTAAAGTAGACCATTTGCCATTTCGACAACGCAGTCCATTGCAGTGGGAGGTTATTGTTGACCATTGAAAATGGAAATTTTAATAATTTTGAGTTCCTCTCCCTCTCCCCACCCCAAAAAAAGACAAAATATTTTTTAAAGAAACAAACTCGACCAAACAGTCATTTATTATTTCCTCGCATCGGTGATCGGTGTCATCCGCACGGCTCGGACAACAAAATATGTTTCAATGATTCTCACTGTGCTCCCTTCTTGTTCACAGTGCTTCATCATCGGTGTGCTCGGTGACAACTAGGCGATTGCACAGGAAATTGTGACTGATTAATTTATACCTTGCATTGTGTTATCTCAACTTCTACAATCACCTATTCCCCCCGATGGGGACGCTTTGCCACTCCAGTTATCCTCAGGGGCACTTCACAGTGAGTTATATACAAAGCCACTCCAAATATCTTGCAGCCATTAATACCCCCACCACCTTTCCTGTCTTCCTTCTTATTTCAACAAGTCAAAGGTCATTCTGATGCTGGGTTCCAAAAAGATGCACATTTTCACAATTAAAATGCATTGGTGGGATAGCTCCGAGGTGGTGCCATCTCCTTTGTGCTACTTGGTCAGGTCTGGCAATGCTGGTGTTGCACCTGAGTGGGGAGTGCATCACCATGGGTGCTGTCCCCTGGATGGATGTTCTGTCGGGTGTCTCGTCTGCTCGTATTTATTGGTGGACATTAAAGACCCCATGCACAGTGGCCAAATTCCAAATTGCTGCTCCAGCCGACGTGGAGCATTGCATCAGCAGTACAGCTGTGCCCCCAGCAAATGATGCTACCTGCGGACATGCGCTGCATCCAAAAGAAGTAGAAGGAAAAATACCCCGCGGTGTCTTTCCCAAAGAGCAGGCGAATTATCGCCTACATCCTAAATTAAGTACAAATTCCTGCTATGAGCTACAAGGCAGCACAGACACACCACATGCAATGATGCAACCAGCAGGCAGGTGCTGCACATGAATGAATGACAACAACTTGAACATTTTTCATCCGTTATTCCTTGTTTTAACCTCCTCTTAATTTATTTTCTTTTAATTCACTCAACAAGTTCGTTCCCTCCACAACATGTGGGTCAGTTCTTATGTACATGTAGTGGGGCAACTTAGCATAACAATTGTGCATTTTGTGAGGAAAGCACCAAATTTGGCACACTAGTAGACTATCCTATTATGAACAGATTTGGATATTGGGCCATCTCAAATTCAGCCCCTGATGGCTGTGGCAGCCATTTTCCAAAATGAAACCTTCAGCTTGTTCTGACGAATTGCATCATCAATTGGCTTGGTCCTTTCCACCAGGCATTCTCTGGTGAAAGCCTGGAACTGCTCTTGGCCAATCTTCTTCACATTCCTGACAGTCTCAACTGCAGCAGGACCTGCAATTTCCTTTGTGTCAAGGACAACCAGATCCATGCTCTCTTCCTCAAAGGGGTTGCCAAGCTCTTCTATGACGTTGACAAGGGCGCGGACATCCTTGGCGAAAGAGGTCTGCACACTTGGTGTCTGGTCGTGATGACGTGTGTCCTCTCGCCTCCCCCAGTGTTGATGGCCATCTTGGAACTATTCTCTGGCCCTGGCAACTTCTGGCCCGGCAATCATCCAACGCCGCAGGGCACTTGGGTTGTCAGTGAGGACGACTGCTCCACCATCTCCTTTGATGCAGGCATTATTCTGTTCATGCGCCTGGTCGATTGGGATCGAAGAGACACCTTCTTCGTCTTCTGTACAGTGAAGTTGCCAGCCCTGAATTCTCTGGCTACATCTGGGTGCTTCATTGGGAGTGCAACCATGTCCCTCAGGTGAACAGGGACCCACCTGGCATAGTGTGTGTGGTCTAAGGCACGGAACCATGGGACCAGTTCCGTCAGGGCATCAAGGTACATCGTGAATGAAGCCTGCCGCAGAGAACGCACGTAGACCAGTACCAACATCTCTAGTTCCAGCACAGTTGCCCAGTACTGAAAGTTGGGAATGTCTTCTCCTCTCTGGTGACACCAGTCTTTGAACTCAGGCAGGGCTTCTGCATCATCAGCATATGTCATACAGTGGCGTTCATACGCACGGTGTTGCAGGATGTGCAGTGCCGCTGCAGTGATTTGATGAGCTCTTTTTGTGCGGGTGACGTGGGCAGCTCGCAGGAAGGAGTCGGCCGTCCTTGGCGTTGCAATCTCAGCTTGCAAATCTGCAAAATCTGCAAATCTTGCAAAAATCAAATCTCTGAATCTGAGATGGCCCAATATCCAGATCTTTTCATAATATGATCGTCTACTAGTGTGCCAAACTTGGTGCTTTCCTCACAAAATGCACAATTGTTATGCTATATTTAGCTTAGCTGCCGGACTAATGTGCAGTAGGGTGGTCCAAAAATGTGTAGTTTGGATTTTCATTTCTCCACAGGCCTGCCCCTATTCCTATTGAAGAAGGTACTTTGTGGTGAAAATTTGAGCTTGATTGGACAATATATAGAGGTTGCTCAAAATGTGGACAAATTCTAATGACTAATAAGATACAGAATTTTTAGCATCATACATCAATTCATCGATAATTATCTATTTTCAATTACTCAAATGATTTATTATTGTTGGCTTGCACTTGTCTTCAATGGTATGACCAAGAGATTGTGCAAAAGCACTGGCCACAAACATAGCACGCCGATCTGAGAGATTTACTCTGTCCAGAATTGCCACTATTGCTGGAGAGATCACCTTGATGGAAGCCTTTTTCGCCTGTTTGGCAGAAGATGGACTTTGGAGTTTGAATTCATTGTCCCCTGAATCGGAGCTTTCAATCTCAGACTCATCATCATCATCAACCACAGCCGATGTTGATGGAACAGATTGCATTGCTGTTGGAGTCGCAGCAGCATGTTTCTTCTTTCTTTTATCTTCATTCTCAAGCCTGATACGCTTTCTGTTCTCCTTCACTGCCAGAGTGTTGTCCACAGATCCCATACGTGAACTTGAGGGATCCTCACGCTGCATGATAAGGAATGCTTTGTCTTCTTCATTCGTCATTTTCTCAAGCGCATCATTTGGTGAGATATCGAAGAGGGATTGAAGATCATCTTTGAACATCTGCTCCTTCACTCTGTAGTTTTCGAATGTCTTGGTTCTATTTTTCTTTACCAGTTTGTAGGCATCATACAACTTCAAAAGTTGGCGCTCACAGGAATCTACTCTGTGCACTGGATTTCGTGCTTTCTCCCAGTATGCACACACAGCTTGTACACTAAGTTTGGCACTTTCACGAACTGTATGGTGTTCTTGTTTGTGATGGTACACCTTTTTATGCAGTGTGTCCTTTGGTTGGTAGTCCCCCACATATTATTTCCTTTTCAGACTTGCCCAGAAACCAAACTGAGGAAGAGCTGCGAGTTTCTGCCATCTGAAAAAAACAGGATAAATTAAAAATGTTATTTTTTGAGCAACCTCTAAATAAGTTCCAATTGACCTCATATGTGGTTCATATGATCTTTGTAAACATAGGAACAAGGGCAGCCTTGTGGAGTATGGAATTTTAATAGTATTAAATATTACATATATCTGTGGACCACCCTAATGTGCATGAACATCATTAAATCCGATAATGTCTGCAGCTCTCTGACAAATATTCCAGTTACTTTGCACTGACGTTGGAAGCCAACTTGACCTGGAAATCATTCTACAAAGTTTGCAACATTCATGTTTATTGATTAATAACAATATAATGTCAACAACTTGATAGGATTACTAAATAAAACTAGAAAGCATCTGAAAATGAAAAGCCCGTCCACGTCCGATTGTATTCAGACGTCTTCTTATTCCGTATGCTCAAAAAAACGAAAACAGTTTACAAACATAGGGCGCTCACCTGGTAGAATACAACAGTATACTGCACGGACTAAAGGTATTTTAAATTCCAATGAAACTTGACCACAACTTTCATTACCCGTGATGTACCAATGTTTGTTCAAGGCAATGGAAAAGTCGGGTCTGAGGAGGTAAACGGGGTGCGGTGAGGGAGATGTTCCCCCCCAAAATAGGTATTTTTTGTTTCTTTGTTTGAAGTGTTATGATTATGTTAGTATGATTCTACATGCTGCCCTGTCTCCTAGCAACCATTGAAATTGGTTTAAAATACCTTTAGTCACCGTCGTATACTGCTTTATTCTACCAGGTGAGCGCCCAGGGTTATTGCCCCTATTTTTGTACACCGCACCTTTCCTATGCCATCTCCAGGTGCTGCATAACGTCATTGCTGGGCACCGAAGGGGCTCTGCAATGACGCACGCTGAAAGGGAGTACTCAGTTTTCACTCTGGTTGTTTTCTTGCTTTCTTGTTTTCTTGTTTGTCCGGGCGATATCTCAGCCATCCTTTGAGCTAGAAAGCTGAAATTTCGGCACAATAGTGAACAAGTCCTTTGTCAAAAACTCTTTTTTTTTTTGATTAATCAATTAATTGTTGAGTTATTTAATTATTAGCGATTAATTAAAGGCCTCTTCTGGCCATTATCTCAGGCACCTTTTGAGTTAGGAAGCTGATATTTGGACATGCCAATGACCAGGTGATTTGGCTGCAAAGGCTATTTTTGATTTATTAATTAATCAATTAATCGATTAATTATTTAATTATTTCATTAATGACAATTTTTTTTTTTTTTAAGTTACAGATTCGGATGAAATGGTGGTGGTTTATGTGTTCTCTGACCGAATTGATTAATAATTTAATTTTTTTATGATTATTATTTATTTATTTTCATTATTAATTATTTATTTATTTTCTTTCTCATCTGGGCAATATCTCAGGCACCTTTTGAGCTCAGAAGCTAATATTTGGACATGAGTGACCAAGTGATGTGGCTATCAAGGATATTTTTGATTTATTGATTTATCATTTAATCGATTAATTATTTATTGATTAATAAATTATTTATTTAATTTTTTATTAATGACTTATTTAATTTAATTTCTAAAAGATACATCTTCGGATGAAGCACTAGTGGTTTAGTTATGCCATTAGCCAATTGATTAAGAAAATATTTTATGACAATCTTTTATTGATTTTAATTATGCAATTAATCAATCAATTATTGTACATCTCTCTCTCCCAATGCACTCTCTATGAGCTGCGCCCCGGCAATGCCACGCTGTGGGATATTTAATTCTTTGGCATGGGGGCGGTGTACTTTGAATGTATCTATACTTGTTAAGTTTTATTGTTATGAGCTGTAAATCAATACAAAAATATCGAATTCAAACGGTATTGTAAATATGGGTTTACCTGACTTGAGCATTATAGGTGTTGACTTTTCGCTCATGCAGAATCTAATTTCAAGATTCCCTGGCCGGAAGTCACCACTTTCAGATCAATCTGATCTTCAAACTGCTCAAATATTTTCGGTCCTTTCTGGTGTGTATTTCTCTTCAATATCCTCTTCCCATGTGTGACGGAGTTGTGTGAATCTGGAGCCAGCCATACAGAAGCGATTCACTTTATTTTGTCACTACTACTACTACTACTACTACTACTACTTTTTAATGGCCGCAATTATTCCCACTTTTTTGTTAGGCCATGATTTTGGCCTAAATATTTCACATACCGGCTGGACAGGCCTGACGTTCTCCTGATTTGTATATTTTTTCAGGATGCCGGCGTTAGCTCGGCTGCTCTTTGTGAAAGACATCGTGGGATCTTCAACATCCACCAGGGAATGTTTGCATCCAGGACACCCGGATGAACTTCCATCTAAGGGACTGCGCGCTTTGTATGTGAAACGCCATGAATCCGACAGCAATGTATGCTCGTAAAATGGGGTGGGATTCTAACCCAAACTATATAGCTCAAAGGAAAGTCTGCCACCGCTATAGATCCTGTCGGCTTACGAAATTTGTCCATTTTTGAACCACGACAAATATAAGTGAATTCGGTACATTAATTAATTAATTTTTCAACACCGGAATTTCAAACAGGATATTGTTCACCAAAAGATGCCTGGAATTCATGACGGTGTATGCTCTTTTCCATGCTGGAGACATCACCTGAATGTGTTAATTGCTCAAAGAATCATCCGGGATTGTTGTGGATGAACAGGCCGTCTCAGTCTATCATCGGCTTGTGATTCATGATACGCCACAGGGCATGTGCTCATCCTGCTCATTGCATCCTTTTGTCGCTCTTTAATGCATCTCATGCACCGGATGTTGGGCAATCCCTCTCCATCTCCACACTGTCCTCCCTTACTTGATTAGGTGCAAATGTTCCTTGTTGACCTTCATATGCTCACCGCTTCTGAGTTTGGCGGAGTTGGCACTTGGGCCCTCTCAAACGTACACAACTCATCGGTCTCTGCAACCTCAGAAGAATAATAGATTTCAACATCACAGCAGACCAGAAGTCATTTTTCTTCTCCAACTCCATTGTTGCTGACTATAAGTTTGGCTTAAGTTCCGTTCCATGCTGCTTTTATTGATACTGCAATAATGGAAGTTTTCAATGTCGAGCAAAAGGTCAGAGCATTTACCAAGCTCCTGAGAATTGGACTTTGGCATCTGGTTTACCAAGCTGTTTGGATACCGAGGGCTGTCTTCACATCTGCCTCATGGCTGATTCCCCACGTGGAATGTCTCTCTTTATGGCATTTTATACTCTACACTCCATCATTTCACAGTGTTGTATGTAAAGACTCCTGTTGTTGGTTTATACCAACGATTGCAATGCTGGAACAATCTTCAATACCACATGCTGATGACTCAACAATTGGTGCAATTTTTTTCTTGTCTACAAAACCTCGACTCATGGAAGAGTGAGGTGACAGAGGGCAACAAGGGGTCAATGCTGGCCACATATAGACAAAACGAACAAGGTTGTTGGGAGAAGGGAGGGAATGAGGGTGTACTGTTAAAAAAAACAAAAAAACAAGAGGAGAGAGAAGTGGAGAGAAAGAAGAACCACCTTTAGAGGGCATTTTCCCCCGCAGAGCAGGGGTTGGCCTTGTTTGGGCACCGTGGTCCCATTTTTGAAGCAATGTTTTATGGCCGGATGCCCTGCCTCCAACAAGCATGTTAGTCGCCTCTTGTGGCACACAGGGAATTACCAGTGACCTGGTACTCAATTTGCCGACCTTGGAAGGATGACAGGTTGAGTCAACCCCCCTGGCGTTAATTCAGCGATCGCCGGGATTATGAACCCAGGATCCTAGGATCCCAAGCCTGCACCCTAACCGCTAAGCCAACACCAGGATAAAGTATACACAATAATTGGAGTGGGAAATATTTCGGGTAAGGATGGGGGTGAAGGGTGGGAGACATGAGACGAAAGAGGACAAAATAGGTGGAGTGTGGGTTAAACCTGCACGTTTGGCATGTGACCTGGAGAGAAGTCATGGAATAGGGTTGGCGAAGTTGTGAAGGGTTAAATGGCTGAGACAGAAAGAGGGTTTAGATAATGGGAAATGTTTAAAAAATCAATAACAGATTGGGCCATGGACCTGTTGGGTTGTAAGAGCAACATTTCTAAAGTTGCAACAGTTTGGGTTGTAAGAGCAAGAGTTGTAAGGTTTATAAGATTCTGGGTTGTAAGAGCAAGAGTTGTAAGGTTTATAAGATTCTGGGTTGTAAGAGCAAGAGTTGTAAGGTTTATAAGATTCTGGGTTATAAGAGCAAGAGTTGTAAGGTTTATAAGATTCTGGGTTGTAAGAGCAAGAGTTGTAAGGTTTATAAGATTCTGGGTTATAAGAGCAAGAGTTGTAAGGTTTATAAGATTCTGGGTTGTAAGAGCAAGAGTTGTAAGGTTTATAAGATTCTGGGTTATAAGAGCAATAGTTGTAAGGTTTATAAGATTCTGGGTTGTAAGAGCAAGAGTTGTAAGGTTTATAAGATTCTGGGTTGTAAGAGCAAGAGTTGTAAGGTTTATAAGATTCTGGGTTGTAAGAGCAAGAGTTGTAAGGTTTATAAGATTCTGGGTTGTAAGAGCAAGAGTTGTAAGGTTTATAAGATTCTGGGTTGGAAGAGCATCAGTTGTAAGATTCTGTTTGTAAGAGCAAGAGTTGTAAGGTTTAAGAGTCTGTTTTGAAAGCGCAACAGTTGTAAGGTTGTAAGTCTCTGTTTTGTAATATAAAGAGTTGTAAGGTTGTAAGATTTACGAAATTACGAAATTTACGAAATTACGAAATCATAGAGGTTCGGTTGCGAGAGGACGCTGGCGTTGCATATTCGCCGCTTCTCCGACTGGATGGATGTACAGGGTCTGCTTCTACTTTTCTGACCTGACATCTCACACCTGTCCTGCCTTTTCACACCCGCACGTGCCGCGTGTTCTCCGGCTGGATAACGGAATCTGCTTTTGATGGTACGGAATACGGAATCGAAAGGCCCGCTCCCGTTGTTTGTGGCCGTGGCCTTGTTTGCCGGTGGCCTTGTGGTCTTTGTGGCCTTGTTTGCCGCTGTGGTCTTGATTAGCGGCTGCAGTCGTTTGCCGCTGCGTTTGCCGCTGCGTTTGCCGCTGCGTTTGCCGCTTTGCCTCCTCGACCTTGGCCTCGTACTCGTCCCTTCGCTCCTGCCTGGCATGGCTCTGAAGTACTCCGCCGCAAGGCTTCTTCTGCTCAATACCCGCTCCACCCCATCATGCATCTCTGCCATCAAATCAAATGGACTCCTCCGACGACCCAGGTACATTCACCGTGGCTCCGGTCGCAAGTTTGTTTATTTGCAATCAGGTCACTCCATCCCCGTCCTCTGGTCGGCTCAGCGCACTCTCACTCTTCGTCCCAGCGCACCTGGTCACAGCAACCCACACGATCGCACCTCTTGCCTACGAACCCTGGCTAAATCACCTGAATTCATCCCTGCTGTTCAAAACAACATCAAGCTCACCCTGTTCAACACCCGGTCCCTCAACAATAAATGCCTCATCCTGAACGAATACATCCTGGATAACAAACTGGACTTTCTCTGTCTCACCGAAACCTGGCAACAACCTCTGGACTACTACACACTCAACCTCACCACACCCAATGGATATTCCTACGTCAATAAACCACGCTCGGAGGGCCGAGGTGGTGGAATTGCCGTTATCCACCGTCAAGACATCAAGACCAACCTCATCTCCATCTCATCTGCTCCATCATTTGAACACCTGGCTTTAAAACTCTCTGGTCACACGCAGTCAGTCATGGCTGTCGTCTACCGCCCTCCCAAACCCCACCCATCATTCCTGTCTGACTTCTCCTACTTTCTGACCCAGCTATGTTCCCTCTCCCCCTCAATCCTCCTCCTTGGTGATTTCAATATCCACATGGACTCCACTGACTCCACAATAACCACTGACTTCACTGATTTACTCACCTGCTTTAACCTCACTCAACATGTCGACTTTCCTACCCATATCCGTGGTCACATTTTGGACCTTGTCTGCTCCACTGGATTAAATTTGCACCATCTCTATGGCTCCGACCTCACCCTCTCTGACCACTTAGCCATCACTCTGACCATCAACATCCCCGCCCCAACACCAAGGCATTATCGCACAATCAACTTCCGTAAGCTAAACGCTCTTTCACCTACCTCATTCTCATCCACCCTCTCTGAAAAAATGTCCACTTCTCCCTTCATTGACCTCCACACCCCTTCCGACCTCACTGACTACTACAACCACACTCTCTCCTCCTGCCTTGACCAGCTTGCGCCTGTAAAAACCAAAACAGTTTCTTTCACCCATTCTGCTCCCTGGTTTACCCCTGAACTCCACCTGATGAAAACTCGTGCTCGCCAACTTGAAAGACTCCGCAATAAAACGGGTCTCACAGTTCACTCCCAAGCCTACAAGGACCACATACAACACTACAAAGATGCCCTCTCCCGCGCCCGCTCTGCCTACTACTCTCAAATTATCCACTCTGGCTCCGGAAACCCAAAAGCACTCTTCTCGACAATAAACAAACTCCTCCGCCCCCTGAACACCACCACCCAGTCATTCACAGTAGACAACTGCATCTCCTTCCTCTCTTTCTTCCAACGCAAAATTGACAACATCTACAACAGCTTGACCACCGCCGCACCCGCTCCCCCTCCAACCACCTGCCCCCCCTTGTCCTGCCATCCCCTGTCTCGGTTCTCCCCAATCTCTCCTACTGACCTCTCTGAACTCCTCATAGGAATGAAAACTGCCACCTGCACTCTTGACCCCATCCCCTCCAGCTTTGTCAAAGCCTCCCTCCCTGCTCTCTCTCCACTTATCATTGCAACAATAAACTCCTCCCTGTCTACAGGCATCGTCCCACCTTCCCTCAAAATTGCTGCTGTTACCCCCATTCTAAAAAAACCTGGTCTAAACCCTGACACCCTAAACAACTTCAGACCCATCTCCAACCTACCCTTTCTGTCTAAAGTTTTGGAACGCGCTGTAGCCACTCAACTCAAACATCATCTCTCTGCCAATAACTTGTATGAAACATTCCAATCCGGATTCCGCTCCAACCACAGTACTGAAACTGCTCTCCTCAAAATCACCAACGACCTTCTCCTCTCCTCTGACGCTGGCAACCTCAACATTCTCGTCCTCCTCGACCTCAGCGCTGCCTTTGACACCATCGATCACACTATCCTCCTCACCCGACTTGAATCCACCTTTAACGTCACCGGCACTGCCCTCTCTTGGATTAAATCATACCTCTCTGACAGATGCCAGTTCATCTCCATCAATAACTGCAAATCCCCCACTGCTCCCCTCCCCCAAGGTGTCCCCCAAGGTTCAGTTCTTGGCCCCCTCCTCTTCATCCTTTACCTGTCCCCGCTCGGTCACTTAATCCGCCGTCATGGTCTCCAATTCCACTGCTTCGCCGATGACATCCAGCTTTTCATCTCCACCAAGTCCGTCTCCACCGACACCCACTCTATCCTGACAAACTGCATCACTGAAATAAAATCCTGGCTTCAAATCAACTTCCTCAAGCTTAACTGTGATAAATCTGAAATAATCATCATTGGCCCAAAAACGCTCACAAAATCCACCCATAACTTTGCCCTCAACATCGACGGTTTCCCAGTATCCACCTCCCCTCACATCCGGAATCTTGGCGTCATCTATCTATAATTCCAGCAATCTCTGTGTGTCTGTCTGTGTGTCTGTGTGTCTGTGTGTCTGTGTGTCTGTGTGTTTGTCTGTGACCGCTGTTTCTCGACAACCACGGGTCCGATATACTTGAAACTTGCCAGGTATATTGCTGGGGACCCGAGGATGTGCCTTTTCAAGGTTTGTAATTAATCGGACAAGTACCTACCGAGCTATGTCCAAAAAACGCTTCAACCAATCAGAGAGCAGCGAGCTATCACGTGTGCCGAACCGTTAATGCAATGCAAGCGTTAATGCGTTAATGCAAGGCTTTTCTTTTTTTCCCTCTTCTCTTTCTACTTTTCCTTGCGATTAAATTGCAAACAGCCAAAATACGTTGGCGCTAATTGAATAATTGGCCATTAACACTAAAATAATCGTAACTGCGATATGCCAACTTCCGGACAGTGCAGCCTTCCATGTTGTTGTTGTTTGCAGCAGCTGTTTGCAGCAAGGCAAGGCTTTTCTTTTTTTCCCTCTTCTCTTTCTACTTTTCCTTGCGATTAAATTGCAAAAAGCCAAAATACGTTGGCGATAATTGAATAATTGGGCATTATGTTTTACAACTAATAAAAACGAATTTGCGATTCATTCGCTTTCCTGCGCGTTTGTGTACGCGATGGCGATTTCTTTACCAAACTCCGGAAGCCGTTCGCTTTGGACCGAACCATTGCATGTAAATAGAGGGGGGGGATTGTCACCACTCGCAAGCCGTTCGCTTTGGACCAAACCATTCCATGTAAATAGGGGGGGGGATATAATTTTAGATATATATATAGTACGGGCATGCCCTAGTCTTTAATAATAATAATAATAATAATAATTCATTTATTTTGTATAGCGCTTTTCCAGAAGCCCAAAGGCGCTTTGACAGAGTGGAAAACATAATGCATAACAATACATGAAAACAACAATTGCAAAAAGACAAGAATCAAGAAAACAAACAGCAGCGATATACGGCATATATATAAGACAAGAATCAAAAAGACAAGACAAGAATCAATAGGGAAATATTTAAAGCAAAAGGAGGGAGAAGGAGAAGAGATAGTCAGGGGTTAAATGCTGTGGGTTGAATGTTGAATGCAGCGTTGAACAGGTGGGTCTTTAGTGATGTTTTGAATGTGGTGAGTGAGGAGGAGTCTCTGATGGTGTGAGGTAGTGAGTTCCAGAGGGTGGGAGCAGCGATGGAGAAGGCCCTGTCCCCCCAGGATCTGAATTTGGTCCGGATGGAGGGGGTCAGGAGGTTGGTACCAGCAGAGCGGAGGTTGCGGGTGGGAGTGTGTCTGGAGAGGAGGTCAGCCAGGTAGGATGGGGCCAGGTTATGGAGGGCTTTGTATGTCAAGAGGAGGATTTTGTACTGGATTCTCTGGGGGATGGGGAGCCAGTGAAGCTTGTAAAGGACGGGGGTGATGTGGTCACGGGTCCGGGAATGAGTGAGTAGACGGGCAGCGGAGTTCTGAATGTATTGGAGTTTATTGGTGATTTTTGAGGGTGAACCATAGAGGAGGCTATTGCAGTAGTCCAGACGGGAGGTGATGAAGGCGTGGATGAGGGTTTCTGCAGCCGTGGAGGAGAGGGATGAGCGGAGACGGGCAATGTTTTTCAGGTGAAAGAAGGCTGACTTTGTGATCTGTTTAGTGTATTTGTCGAAGGAAAGGGTTTGGTCAAAGATGACGCCAAGATTCCGGATGTGAGGGGAGGTGGATACTGGGATACCGTCGATGTTGAGGGCAAAGTTATGGGTGGATTTTGTGAGCGTTTTTGGGCCAATGATGATTATTTCAGATTTATCACAGTTAAGCTTGAGGAAGTTGATTTGAAGCCAGGATTTTATTTCAGTGATGCAGTTTGTCAGGATAGAGTGGGTGTCGGTGGAGACGGACTTGGTGGAGATGAAAAGCTGGATGTCATCGGCGAAGCAGTGGAATTGGAGACCATGACGGCGGATTAAGTGACCGAGCGGGGACAGGTAAAGCATGAAGAGGAGGGGGCCAAGAACTGAACCTTGGGGGACACCTTGGGGGAGGGGAGCAGTGGGGGATTTGCAGTTATTGATGGAGATGAACTGGCATCTGTCAGAGAGGTATGATTTAATCCAAGAGAGGGCAGTGCCGGTGACGTTAAAGGTGGATTCAAGTCGGGTGAGGAGGATAGTGTGATCGATGGTGTCAAAGGCAGCGCTGAGGTCGAGGAGGACGAGAATGTTGAGGTTGCCAGCGTCAGAGGAGAGGAGAAGGTCGTTGGTGATTTTGAGGAGAGCAGTTTCAGTACTGTGGTTGGAGCGGAATCCGGATTGGAATGTTTCATACAAGTTATTGGCAGAGAGATGATGTTTGAGTTGAGTGGCTACAGCGCGTTCCAAAACTTTTGACAGAAAGGGTAGGTTGGAGATGGGTCTGAAGTTGTTTAGGGTGTCAGGGTTTAGACCAGGTTTTTTTAGAATGGGGGTAACAGCAGCAATTTTGAGGGAAGGTGGGACGATGCCTGTAGACAGGGAGGAGTTTATTGTTGCAATGATAAGTGGAGAGAGAGCAGGGAGGGAGGCTTTGACAAAGCTGGAGGGGATGGGGTCAAGAGTGCAGGTGGCAGTTTTCATTCCTATGAGGAGTTCAGAGAGGTCAGTAGGAGAGATTGGGGAGAACCGAGACAGGGGATGGCAGGACAAGGGGGGGCAGGTGGTTGGAGGGGGAGCGGGTGCGGCGGTGGTCAAGCTGTTGTAGATGTTGTCAATTTTGCGTTGGAAGAAAGAGAGGAAGGAGATGCAGTTGTCTACTGTGAATGACTGGGTGGTGGTGTTCAGGGGGCGGAGGAGTTTGTTTATTGTCGAGAAGAGTGCTTTTGGGTTTCCGGAGCCAGAGTGGATAATTTGAGAGTAGTAGGCAGAGCGGGCGCGGGAGAGGGCATCTTTGTAGTGTTGTATGTGGTCCTTGTAGGCTTGGGAGTGAACTGTGAGACCCGTTTTATTGCGGAGTCTTTCAAGTTGGCGAGCACGAGTTTTCATCAGGTGGAGTTCAGGGGTAAACCAGGGAGCAGAATGGGTGAAAGAAACTGTTTTGGTTTTTACAGGCGCAAGCTGGTCAAGGCAGGAGGAGAGAGTGTGGTTGTAGTAGTCAGTGAGGTCGGAAGGGGTGTGGAGGTCAATGAAGGGAGAAGTGGACATTTTTTCAGAGAGGGTGGATGAGAATGAGGTAGGTGAAAGAGCGTTTAGCTTACGGAAGTTGATTGTGCGATAATGCCTTGGTGTTGGGGCGGGGATGTTGATGGTCAGAGTGATGGCTAAGTGGTCAGAGAGGGTGAGGTCGGAGCCATAGAGATGGTGCAAATTTAATCCAGTGGAGCAGACAAGGTCCAAAATGTGACCACGGATATGGGTAGGAAAGTCGACATGTTGAGTGAGGTTAAAGCAGGTGAGTAAATCAGTGAAGTCAGTGGTTATTGTGGAGTCAGTGGAGTCCATGTGGATATTGAAATCACCAAGGAGGAGGATTGAGGGGGAGAGGGAACATAGCTGGGTCAGAAAGTAGGAGAAGTCAGACAGGAATGATGGGTGTGGTTTGGGAGGGCGGTAGACGACAGCCATGACTGACTGCGTGTGACCAGAGAGTTTTAAAGCCAGGTGTTCAAATGATGGAGCAGATGAGATGGAGATGAGGTTGGTCTTGATGTCTTGACGGTGGATAACGGCAATTCCACCACCTCGGCCCTCCGAGCGTGGTTTATTGACGTAGGAATATCCATTGGGTGTGGTGAGGTTGAGTGTGTAGTAGTCCAGAGGTTGTTGCCAGGTTTCGGTGAGACAGAGAAAGTCCAGTTTGTTATCCAGGATGTATTCGTTCAGGATGAGGCATTTATTGTTGAGGGACCGGGTGTTGAACAGGGTGAGCTTGATGTTGTTTTGAACAGCAGGGATGAATTCAGGTGATTTAGCCAGGGTTCGTAGGCAAGAGGTGCGATCGTGTGGGTTGCTGTGACCAGGTGCGCTGGGACGAAGAGTGAGAGTGCGCTGAGCCGACCAGAGGACGGGGATGGAGTGACCTGATTGCAAATAAACAAACTTGCGACCGGAGCCACGGTGAATGTACCTGGGTCGTCGGAGGAGTCCATTTGATTTGATGGCAGAGATGCATGATGGGGTGGAGCGGGTATTGAGCAGAAGAAGCCTTGCGGCGGAGTACTTCAGAGCCATGCCAGGCAGGAGCGAAGGGACGAGTACGAGGCCAAGGTCGAGGAGGCAAAGCGGCAAACGCAGCGGCAAACGCAGCGGCAAACGACTGCAGCCGCTAATCAAGACCACAGCGGCAAACAAGGCCACAAGGCCACCAAGACCACAAGGCCACCGGCAAACAAGGCCACGGCCACAAACAACGGGAGCGGGCCTTTCGATTCCGTATTCCGTACCATCAAAAGCAGATTCCGTTATCCAGCCGGAGAACACGCGGCACGTGCGGGTGTGAAAAGGCAGGACAGGTGTGAGATGTCAGGTCAGAAAAGTAGAAGCAGACCCTGTACATCCATCCAGTCGGAGAAGCGGCGAATATGCAACGCCAGCGTCCTCTCGCAACCGAACCTTTGACCAAACCCTTTCCTTCGACAAATACACTAAACAGATCACAAAGTCAGCCTTCTTTCACCTGAAAAACATTGCCCGTCTCCGCTCATCCCTCTCCTCCACGGCTGCAGAAACCCTCATCCACGCCTTCATCACCTCCCGTCTGGACTACTGCAATAGCCTCCTCTATGGTTCACCCTCAAAAATCACCAATAAACTCCAATACATTCAGAACTCCGCTGCCCGTCTACTCACTCATTCCCGGACCCGTGACCACATCACCCCCGTCCTTTACAAGCTTCACTGGCTCCCCATCCCCCAGAGAATCCAGTACAAAATCCTCCTCTTGACATACAAAGCCCTCCATAACCTGGCCCCATCCTACCTGGCTGACCTCCTCTCCAGACACACTCCCACCCGCAACCTCCGCTCTGCTGGTACCAACCTCCTGACCCCCTCCATCCGGACCAAATTCAGATCCTGGGGGGACAGGGCCTTCTCCATCGCTGCTCCCACCCTCTGGAACTCACTACCTCACACCATCAGAGACTCCTCCTCACTCACCACATTCAAAACATCACTAAAGACCCACCTGTTCAACGCTGCATTCAACATTCAACCCACAGCATTTAACCCCTGACTATCTCTTCTCCTTCTCCCTCCTTTTGCTTTAAATATTTCCCTATTGATTCTTGTCTTGTCTTTTTGATTCTTGTCTTATATATATGCCGTATATCGCTGCTGTTTGTTTTCTTGATTCTTGTCTTTTTGCAATTGTTGTTTTCATGTATTGTTATGCATTATGTTTTCCACTCTGTCAAAGCGCCTTTGGGCTTCTGGAAAAGCGCTATACAAAATAAATGAATTATTATTATTATTAAGATTCTAGGTTGTAAGAGCAACAGTTGTAAGGCTGTAAGATTCTGGATTGTAAGAGCAACATTTGTAAGGTTGTAAGATTCTGGGTTGTAAGAACAACAGTTGTAAGGCTGTAAGATTCTGTTTGTAAGAGCAAGAGTTGTAAGGTTTAAGAGTCTGTTTAGTAAGTGCAACAGTTTTAAGGTTGTAAGAGTGTTTTGTAAGAGCAAGAGTTGTAAGGTTTAAGAGTCTGTTTAGTAAGTGCAACAGTTGTAAGGTTGTAAGAGTCTGTTTTGTAAGGGCAACGGTTGTAAGATTGTAAATGTCTGGGTTGTAAGAGCAACGTCCCCTCCAAGTCTGGGAGGTCGGCTTCCTTGGATGACGTTCAGCATTTAAAAAGGATAGAGCATAGGCAATCCCCATCGGTTGGCATCCAAGGGGAAGATGGAATTCATCCTGAGTAATTGCCCTGTTGAGTGTGGTGAAAAAGGCAGCGCCATTGGTATGAAGTCACTAGTGTGCAGGGTATCACAGGAAGTGACAGCACTTCCCCCAAGCTCAGTGGCTGTGTTAAGTGTTTGTCTCGTGTGTGTGTGTGTGTGTGTGTGTGTGTGTGTGTGTGTGTGCGTGCATGTGCGCGTGTTTGAGAGAGAGTGAGTGAGTGGCAGCTCCATTACGAGCTTTAGACATATTAAAGGAAAACAGGCCTTGTGCTTTAATCTCCTTGCGGCGGATTCCCATAATTTTGAGAACATTCAATTCAACAAAATGCAGGAGTGACAGAAGTGATGCTGGGGCACAAGTCTATAGGAGAGAGCTCTACTCCATATGGCCATGGATAAAGGCTTTGTCGGCTGAAATTTCTGATTCTTCAACAATGGAGGATGTCCAGTCTGCGGCTGGCTTTGCTACTTTGTATGCCCAGGACTGGCCGTGGCCGAGATTGAGGCCGAATATTTCAAGAGCTTGAATCTCTTCCGATAACTGGCTGCAGAAAGAGATGGGTATGTTCAAAGATCTGCTGCATTCTTCTCCAATCAGGAGCCTGGATCGTTAGCTCACTGCAAATATCCTTCTGCCTGATTGGAGGCAATCTCATAACTTGACCAGTTAGTCCGATTCACCCATCCCATTGAAATGATCAATCTGTGTCCAATACTGCCAGAGTCCACAAAAACTAGAGTGTAGCTACATTTCCGTCAGCTTTTATAAAGACCATCATTACCTCTGCCACCGACGGTGGACGGAAGTTGTGTTTGCACCACTGTTTGTCTGTTTGTCTATCTGTGAGCAGGATATCTCAAAAAACGTTCTGGACCCATTCAGATTTAAATTAGTGGACAGCTGGTGTGAGGCCAGGATGAATTGATTCGATTTTGGTGAAGAACCGGACACTGGAATTTCTTAAGTGATTTGTCACCATTGAGAGATGGGGCCGAATGATGTGTAGCACGACATCTCGAACAGTTGTGGACGTATATGGACGCAAAAATTCTAGCATTTTAAAAATCATTTATCTTTCATATTGATATTGAATTGACTCACTAATTTGATTAACCACTGATTTGTACACAGCAGATTTGAATATAGGATGTGATGTAGTGTTGACCATTCTCACTAAAGCAAATGCCATCATTTTGAATAGGTAGTCAGAGCTGTTGTTTTTAACTGTAATTCCATATACTCAACTGCTCCGAGGTAGGATAATGGATTATTTGGGCATCCAGCAATTCAAAGGACAATACATTCACTCACGCTACTTTGCCTCCTTCCATAAGGTTCCGGCTGAGAGCTTCCAGGAGCTCATGACGATGATCGACTTGTTTACACAAAATTACACACAGTATAATGAAAACGAGATTTGTTTTTCTGAAAATACCATGCCCATGTACGGTTATGGATAGACATCTCCACACCACATTTATACGATACAGTCATGTATAGTGCCTTCAGAAAGTATTCACACCCCTTGACTTTTTTCACATTTTGTTATGTTACAACCTGAATTAAAAATGGATTAAATTGAGATTTTTTTTATCACTGATCCACACATAAGACCCCATAATGTCAAAGTTTTTAAATTTTTTTATTTTATTATTACAAAATAATTAAAAATGAAAAGCTGAAATGTCTTGAGTCAATAGGTATTCAACCCCTTTGCTATGACACTCAAATGGAGCTCAGGTGCATCCAATTTCCTTTGATCATCCTTGACATGTCTCCACAACTTGATTAGAGTCTACCTGTGGTCAATTCAATTTATTGGACATGATTTAGAAAGAAACACACGTGTTTATAAGGTCCCACAGTTGACAATGCATGTCAGAGCAGAAACTCTACCATGAAGTCCAAGGAACTGTCCGTATAATTTTGAGATAGAATTGTGAGGAGGCATAGATCTGGGGAAGGGTATAAAACAATTTCTAGTGTTGAAAGTTCCGAAGAGCACAGTGAGCTCCATCATTAGGAAAAGAAAAGAATATGGAACTACCCAGACTCTTCCTAGAGCTGGCCGTTCGACCAAACTGAGCAAGAAGGACCTTTGTCAGGGAGGTGACCAAGAACCCAATGACCACTCTGACAGAACGACAGAGTTCTTTGATTGAGATGGGAGAACCTGCCGGAAGGACAACAGTCTCTTCAGCACTTTACAAATTTAGGCTTTATGGGAAAGTGACTAGACAGAAGCCACTCCTAAGAAAAAGACACATGACATCATGCCTGGAGTTTTCAAAAATGTATGTGAAAGACTCCGAGATCCTGAGGCAAAATATTCTGTTTTCTGATGAGATGAAAATTGAACTCTTTGGCCTGAATGCAAAGTGCTACGTCTGGTGGAAACTGAGCACAGCTCATCAACCATCGAACACCATCCCTAAAGTGAGCAGTGGTGGCAGCATCATAGGCTGCTGTCCGTCGAGGGGCCGACGAAAACTCATGCCTGCGCTAGGATTTGTTTAAAGTGATGTAGAATACGCGCTGTCTTCTGTCGAACATATTTCTTCGAACTTGACCTATGCCAAGTGACGAGCAATGCAAGATGACTGGGGAAAGGTGGGTTGCCGTCACAGGCGTCACATGCCGTTGGCTCATGATGAGCTCTTCCTCATTTGACAAGTCTTGCTTTTAGTCTTGCTGAGTGTGTCAGACAACCTCATCACCTGGGCGAGCCCAGGTGGGGGAGCCGGTTTGGTCGCAGACAACCCGACCATGAACAGGGAGGAGTGGATTACATGTTTACCAGTCGCATGATATACATGACCTGACATAGGTGGCAGCATCATGCTATGGGGATGGTTTTCAGTGGCAGGGACTGGAAGACTTGTAAGGATAGAGGGAACAATGAATGGAGCCAAATAAAGACAAATCCTTGAGGAGAACCTGCTTCATAGTGAAAAAAGACCTTAGCTTAGACTGTGGCGAAGACTTACGTTCCAACAGGAAAATGACCCCCATGTATACAGCCAAAGCAACTGTTCACCAACGCTCCCCATCCAACTTGACAGAGCTTGAGAAAATCTGCAAGGAATAATGGGAGAAACTCCCCAAAAGCAGATGTGCAAAGCTGATACAGACATACCCAATAAGACTCGAAGCTGTAATCGCTATCAAAGGCGTTTCTACGAAGTATTGGCTATGGGTTGAATACTTATGTAAATTAGATATTTCTGTTTTTCATTTTTAATTATCTTGTAAGAATTTCTAAAAATAAGTTCCACTTTGACATTTTGGGGTATTATGTGTAGATCTGTGACGAAAAAAAATCTCAATTTATTCCATTTTACATTCAGACTGCAACACAACAGAATGTTAAAACAGTCAAGGGGTGTGAAAACGTTTGTAGAAACTGTACCAAATATACTTCCTGTGCACTTATGCAGATTAATCGGATCAATCTCGTAGTTTGCTGCACTTTCAGCACATCCAGTTATTTGTGGACTGCCTCCACATGGAATCTGCTCAAAGATATAAGGCCAGTCTGTATTGATCGACAGGAAGTTTCGAGCAGTTTCGATATCTATTAGAGGGCCATTATTTTAATCCGCAAACCAAATGTGTTTCCTTAACATTGATCTCAGGCTCGTGGAGGAACTTTTACGTAAATCGCATGCAGGATGCATCCATTAGTACACATCGGTGTACATTGAAACGAAGTGAAAGGACAGTTGAGAACGGACAATACATCTTATATATATATATATATATATATGTGCGATTTGAATCTGGGTACCCAGTATCAGCAACTGTCAGTTCAGATGTCAAATGTGAAAACAACTTCAAAGGGACGAACAGTCGTATGAGTACTCTTCCCCTCGTATGCGGTGCTGTGCTGCACCATGGTACATGTACGGTACTGTTTAAGTTCTCTCTCATATCATACATATATGATGACGTGCTATGTGGATTCATGGCTACCGCAATAATGCGTATTGAGCAGGCACTGGCAATGCAAAGATAGGGTTAGTTAGGGTTAGGGTTGAGGTTTGTGCTGGGTTAACCTGAGGGTTAATGTTGCATTTGTTATGAGATATAATATTAGTTGTTAGGGTTAACATTGTGGTTAAGGTGAAATTAAAGTTACTGCTGGGTTATTACTCCATTTGCGTCGTGCTTAATTTCTTTTTTTAATTGGGTTAGTTGGGGTTGAAGTTCTTGTTAGGGTTAGTGAAGGGGTTAGCCTTGGGGTTAGTGCTGCTGCATTTCTAGTGAGTAATCCCTTGTTAGTCATAGTGACTCGACCTGCTTGACTTCAGGGCCTTGCTGAAGGTTTTTTTGTGTGGGCACTTGCAGGATAATATTACTCCATTTCAGGCCTTTGACAAGTTGAGGTGCAAGGATCGATGGGTTTAATGTGTTTTCTGAGGTCAGAGCCGTTCTGCTATCTCAGACCATCTTGTTTTGGGGTGGCGCCAGCCAACTTGGGTTGGACTGAAGTGAATATTAATCATATTCCTTTATTTCAATGATATATACTGTATATAACATTGGCTGTGTTTGATTATTATGGGCAATTTGCTTTGTTATTAGGGGTCGTCCTGATTTATATGGGCATAACACACACACACACACACACACACACACACACACACACACACACACACACACACACACACACACACACACACACACACACCTCTCTACGCATTCCCTCCTCCGAATCTTCCATACCTGTGCTTTCTCTTCCCTCCCATTACTTCTATCTCCTCCAAACGTATTTACCTTCTATTCCCTCTCCTATGCTCACCTGCCATCCCTTCTCTTATCATGCTTTCTTCTCTGCCTTTTAATGTTTCCATTTTGCTCCCTCTTCTCCCACACCCACTCCACCCCATGTGCATATAAATCGATGTATTGCCCTCACGAGATACACAACAAATAATCAAGGCCAAGCCTTCCAAAAATTCTTATGTTTGCTCAGGAGCTATAATAGGAATGAGGACCAAATGGGGGGTGGGGGAGGGGGGGGGGGGAAGAGCAAATAAAATAGAGGAATTTAAAGCAAAGACTGAATAATTTGAAGTGGAAACGGAGGTTGAGTAGAGACAGAGGAAAATAAGAGAAATATCACCCCAGGAGAGATAGACAGTGTAGAGGAGGAGGTCGACATATGTGTTGAAGGTTTGAGGTGCAGCACGAGTCTCCACAGGTGCAGGACTGGGAGAGCTGGAGGAGAAGCATGATCGCCGGGTTTCATTTTTCCATACAATGTCGGAGCTAGAATGGATCAGGACATAGCAGAACAAAAGGAACAGCAGAAAGATGGGGGTTGAGGGGACATACCAACAGCAGGGTTGAGGGACAAAATAGAGGGAGACTTGGAGAAATAAGGGGACGTGGGGTTGGAGAGGACACACGTGTGAACAAGATGGATGCAGCCATAAACTCTCAATCACTCGTAAAGAGATTGGCTTGGGAAGGGTTAATGAAGGTAGAAAAGATCTTGGATGTTGCTGGGGAATTTAAGCGTGGCTTGTATATCTAGTGACTAGCAGAAGTACCCGGCGTTGCCGGGCGGGGAGGAAGGGAGGGGGTGGAGGGGGGGGGGGGGGGGAAGAGGGAGGGGGGGAAGGGGAGAGGGGAGGCAGGAGAGGAAGGGGAGGAATGGGGTTCATCACCTATTCGTTGAATACATGCTGGTGAATGTGCCGTTCATCCCGTTTCTGAGTTAAGTGTGATGCCGATCAGGAAGAAGAAGAAGCCGTACTACCAACTTCGTACGCTTCTGGAATTGTTTGATTTATTTGTGTTCAAATGTCTGGTGATTGTTTTGTATTTATATATGCGAATGAGTACTTGTATATAACTGTCATTAATTTTAAAAGGCTTTGGCACTCCCGAGCGTTGTTTTTTTTTAACTCCAAAAGAACGAGCTTTTTTTTCAATTTTTTTTTTTTTTTTTGCCTACAACACTCCCAGGCACTCACTGATAAACTTCTGAAAGTTTGACGACGATCAGTTCAGCCATCTCTGAGAAAAATGGCGACACAGACAGACAGATAGACAGACATCTCTCTTATATAGTAGAAGATTACACCTGTGCTATGAGTGACGACATTATCCCCTTACCCTTACCCATCATGTATGCACTGACACCATCATATAATACACCTACCACTTCCCCCGTCCATAATTTTGTACAATTGTTAAACTGGTCGCTTTGCTTCCTGTAGCATCTCTTGTAGAAAGCTCCGAAAGCGGTCCGCTCGCCCTGAGACCCAGTGGCTAAATCAAGCATCCCACCGCACCCATTAAACGCGCAGTTCTTTAATTAAAAGGTGTCTGCACCGGTAATGAATGGAAAACGACGTTTTGTGCATTGCTCGGGTTTTAGTCTCATTCACTCTTCTTGCATCGAGGTGCGTCTGAACAAAAAACAAAAAAACATTAATATTTATCTCACCTGCTGTTGTCTTGATTTGGCTGACCAGACAGACAAACAACAGGTACACCTCCAGGCAATACCAGGACGTTGGTGACTCCTTTCGAAACTGCCAATATGGTTTGACGACTCAAGGCAAGATGAATTAAATTTAATGTAACAATGAGTAGCTTGGCTTTTCCTGCCATTTTCAAAGCTAATAATAAAATGTCATTTAACTACAAATCTTCTCTCCTGATATCCCATCTTTGCGGGTTTGGGGGGGCTTTTTGGCATTTTCACCCAGTCATCCGGGATCTCGGCTCATGATGCTACGAACGAAGGTTCAAACACCCTAGTCTCCTAGTACGCAGTGTCTCTAGAAAGTCTACACCCCCTTTCAAAATTTCATTAAATCAGACTTTTTCCACCTTTATTTACACATCGCAACACACGACTTCCAAGTGAAAAACACAAATTTCAGAAAATTAATTAAAAATACAAAACTAGAATATCTTGGTTGAAAAAGTGTCCACCCCCCTGAGTTAATTAATACTTGGTGGAAGCATTTTTGACAACAATTACAGCTGTGAGTCTGTTGGGATAGGTCTCCACCAACTTTGCACACCTTGATTGGGTAATATTTGCCCATTCTTCTGTACAAAACTGTTCAATCTCAGTAATGTTGCACAGGGAGTGTTGACAGTAATCTCCCAGTCATGCCACAGATTTTCGATTCGATTTAACTTCGGGCTCTGACTGGGCCACTCAAGGACATTTATATTTTTGTGCCTTAGCCACTCCAGTGTAGCTTTGGCTGTGTGCTTCAGGTCGTTGTCATTCTGAAAGATGAACTTCCGTCCAAATTTGAGCTTTCTTGCAGAGGGCAGCAGGTTTTCCTCTGGCATTTTTGCACCATCCATTTTCCCTTCAAAAAAGCCTGGTTTTGGCTTAGCGGTTCGGGTGCCGGTTTGGGATCCTAGTATCCTGGGTTTGAATCCAGGTCGATCGCTGAATTAACGCCAGGGGGGTTGACTCAGCCTGTCATCCTTCCACGGTCGGCAAATTGAGTACCAGCTCACTGGTAATTCCCTGTGTGTCGCAAGAGGTGACTAACAGGGATGGCGGCAGGAAGGCAGGAGAGGAAGGTGTGCCATAGGGCATCCGGCCATAAAACATTGCTTCAAAAAGTGGACCACGGTGCCCGAAAAAGTCCAACCCCCGCTCTGCAGGGAAAAATGGCCTCTAAAGGTGATTCAATATTTTCTCTTCAATCCTGACAAGTTTCCCAGTCCTTGCTGATGAGAAACATCCCCATAACATGATGCTGCCACATCCATGCTTCACAGTAGTGATGGTGTTCTTCGGGTGATGTGCTGTGTTGGGTTTGCAGCAAACGTAACATTTTGCATTTAGGCCAAAAATGTCCATCTTGGTTTCCTCAGACCACAAAACGTTTTGCCACACGTCTTCAGAATCTCCGGAGTGGTTTCTTTTGCATACCTCAAATGGGACTCAATGTGAGGTTTTTTTGAGTAATGACTTCCTTCTTGTGCAGGCCAGACTTGTGGAGTGCTTGCGATAATGTTGTCGCTCGCACACAGTGACCAGTCTTTGCCATAAAGACCTGTAGCACTTTTAAAGTTGCCATTGGCCTCTTGGTGGCCTCTCTGATCAGTCTCCTCCTTGCTTGGTCATCCAGTTTGGCGCGACGGCCTGATCTAGGCAGGGTCTTGGAGGTACCATTTGCCCCTCCACTTCTTAATGATTGGATTGACTGTGGCTCCAAGGGATATTCAAGGCCTTTGAAATATTTTTTATACCCATCCCCTGATCTGTGCCTTTCCACAACTTTATATCGGAGATCTTTTGAAAGCTCCTTGGTGCTCATGGTTGTCTTTGCTGTGAAATGCACTACCCAGCAGAGGAAACCTAGAGGAACCGATGATTTTATTCTGAACTAATCAGAATCCCTACGATTTAAAACAGGTGGAGGCCAATTAACCTGGTGTGTGATTTTGAAGGTGATCGGTTACACCTGAGCTATTTACAATTGCTATTATAAGGGGGGTGGACACTTATCCAACCAAGATAAACTAGTTTTGTATTTTTAATTGATTTTCTGAAATTTGTAGAATTTGTTTTTCACTTGGAAGTTGTGGGTTACGATGTATAAATAAAGGTGGAAAAAGTCTGACGATGCAATTTAATTCCAGGCTATAAGGGAACAAAAGGTGATGATTCTGAAAGGGGTGTAGACTTTCTGCAGGCACTGTACGTGCTTGTCTGTTGTTGACTAATTCGTGTAATCTGTGTATGAGTGCAGTGTTATCTCCCCAAGTCTTTGTGTCTTTGTCCTGTCATGCTTGTACAAACGCTTCCATCAGGTGTGGATTGTGTGTGTGTGTGTGTGTGTGTGTGTGTGTGTGTGTGTGTGTGTGTGTGTGTGTGTGTGTGTGTGTGTGTGCGTGCGCCCACATGCACATGTGCGTGTGGATCTACAACTGAAGGTGTGAAGCAACTAATGCAAGTAATCTACTGATGTGGATCCATGACAGGTTGTGGATCTACTGATGTGGGTAATTTACTGATGTGGATCCATGACTGAGGTTGTGGATCTGCTGATGTGGGTAATTTACTGATGTGGATCCATGACTGAGGTTGTGGATCTGCTGATGTGGGTAATTTACTGATGTGGATCCATGACTGAGGTTGTGGATCTACTGATGTGGGTAATTTACTGATGTGGATCCGTGACTGAGGTTGTGGATCTGCTGATGTGGGTAATTTACTGATGTGGATCCATGACTGAGGTTGTGGATCTGCTGATGTGGGTAATTTACTGATGTGGATCCATGACTGACGTTGTGGATCTGCTGATGTGGGTAATTTACTGATGTGGATCCATGACTGACGTTGTGGATCTATTGATGTGCGTAATCTACTGATGTGGGTAATTTACTGATGTGGATCGATGATTGAGGTTGTGGATCTACTGATGTGGGTAATTTACTGATGTGGATCCATGACTGAGGTTGTGGATCTACTGATGTGGGTAATTTACTGATGTGGATCCTTGACTGAGGTTGTGGATCTACTGATGTGGGTAATTTACTGATGTGGATCCATGACTGAGGTTGTGGATCTACTGATGTGGGTAATTTACTGATGTGGATCCATGACTGAGGTTGTGGATCTGCTGATGTGGGTAATTTACTGATGTGGATCCATGACTGAGGTTGTGGATCTGCTGATGTGGGTAATTTACTGATGTGGATCCATGACTGAGGTTGTGGATCTACTGATGTGGGTAATTTACTGATGTGGTTCCATGATTGAGGTTGTGGATCTGCTGATGTGGGTAATTTACTGATGTGGATCCATGACTGAGGTTGTGGATCTGCTGATGTGGGTAATTTACTGATGTGGATCCATGACTGACATTGTGGATCTGCTGATGTGGGTAATTTACTGATGTGGATCCATGACTGACGTTGTGGATATATTGATGTGCGTAATCTACTGATGTGGGTAATTTACTGATGTGGATCGATGATTGAGGTTGTGGATCTACTGATGTGGGTAATTTACTGATGTGGATCCATGACTGAGGTTGTGGATCTACTGATGTGGGTAATTTACTGATGTGGATCCATGACTGACGTTGTGGATCTATTGATGTGCATAATCTACTGATGTGGATCCATGATTGAGGTTGTGGATCTACTGATGTGGGTAATTTACTGATGTGGATCCATGACTGAGGTTGTGGATCTGCTGATATGGGTAATCTAGTGACATGGAACCATGACTGAGGTTGTGGATCTGCTGATGTAGGTAATCTACTCATGTGGGTAATCCTTTGACATGGATCCATGACTGAGGTTGTGGATCTACTGATGTGGGTAATCTACTCATGTTGATCCATGACTGAGGTTGTAGATCTGCTGATGTGGGTAATGTACTCATGTGGGTCCATGACTGAGGTTGTGGATCTGCTGATGTGGGGAATCTACTCATGTGGATCCATGACTGAGGTTGTGGATATGCTGATGTGAGTAATCTACTCATGTGGATCCATGACTGAGGTTGTGTATCTGCTGATGTGGGTAATCTACTCATGTGGATCCATGACTGAGGTTGTGGATCTGCTGATGTGGGTAATCTACTCATGTGGATCCATGACTGAGGTTGTGGATCTGCTGATGTGGGTAATCTACTCATGTAGATCCATGACTGAGGTTGTGGATCTGCTGATGTGGGTAATCTACTCATGTGGATCCATGACTGAGGTTGTGGATCTGCTGATGTGGGTAATCTACTCATGTGGATCCATGACTGAGGTTGTGGATCTGCTGATGTGGGTAATCTACTCATGTGGATCCATGACTGAGGTTGTGGATCTGCTGATGTGGGTAATCTACTCATGTGGATCCATGACTGAGGTTGTGGATCTGCTGATGTGGGTAATCTACTCATGTGGATCCATGACTGAGGTTGTGGATCTGCTGTTTGGAGAGGTCATGAGCTGAGAGGATCGAAACCTCGAGGAAGACCAGTGCCCAGCTGATGATCCGTGCGGTGAGGAAACCTGTCAATTGCTTACAGGTTAAGGTTCATACTTTAGGTAAAGGAATTATTCGAGGTTTACAAGCAAAAGAAAGTTGTATATCGGGTGTTGTGAATTTAACATTATTTATAGGAATCCTTTAATCAGATTGTAAAATAATGTTTCAGCAAAAGCCATTACTGTAGATTTGTGAGGAAGAGACATGAAAAAACGCGATGCGAGTGTAAATACTCGACTGATGAGCGGAGTTGCTGAGTGTGCCTTTGGCGATGCTAATATAGGTGTTCAGGAGTTGTAAAATAGTCTAAGTTTTATGTACACAGCTGTGGGTTTTTATATGCACATCGTCAAGAAGAATTTTTTTTTAAAATCCCATTCATCCCAAACCTCACATGCCAAATGCTCATATCAGTCCCAATGGTTTCCTTCTATAAATCCAGTTGTTTTTTAACTTTCTGGATTGAATGAGACGCTTGTGTACCGAAGTTGGGAATCCCGATAGTGCCACACCTTCGGGGATTTTGGAGTGCACTGTGTGCCTGGCAGGATGGCCTACCCTCTACAGGTATCAATGTGTGTGCCGTCCCTCAGATGAACGTTAACCTGGGAGTCCCGTCTGCCGGAAGCAGTTGGCGGACGTTAAAGATACCACAGTGTCCTTCGCGAATTGTAGCCAACCTATCGCTGGCACCCTGAAGAAATTCTAAATTCCTGTCCTAACCTACAGAAGGAATTCCATTATTCACAGAGCCGTGCGTTACCCTCAGCCAATGATGTTACCTGACGGCTTTGTGCTGCCTATGAAAGAAGAAGAGCACATTCTTTTCCCTGTAGTACTCGTACATTCTTGCCTTGCATCCTCTGTACAAGAGAATTGTTGTTCGTACTATGTGGGAATACTCGGTGCAAAGCACCCTGAAGAAGATCTGCACAATGTGGTATAAGTTTATGCTTTTGCATATTCCAGTTGCCTGTACACAATTTCCAAAAGTATTGGGATGGCAAACCCCATGTTGCTGCACATTATTGTATGTTTAGCATAGGTTAGTGTAAGGCTGTGGGCTGTGACTCTCCTCAAAAAGCTAAGCAGGTATGGAAGTTATCGGACATGTCGGAGTTTAGTTTGGACAAAAAAAAACTTCCTTTTTTAATATAGGGACCTCAGGTGTGGGCTTTCAATAGTGTTCCCCAGGTGTGGGCTTTAGATACACCTGCAGTCACGTGAAAAAGTAAGTACACCCCATGTAAAGTTTTCACTTTTTCAACATATTTCAACATACAGCTATTTGATCTTCATTTCAACAATATTGATAGATAAAGGTGATATTAAAGCGCGATGCTGCGCGCGCTAATGCTTACGCAAAGAGCAAGCGGACAACGCGGTTCATAAAAGAGTCTTTATTCAAAGTACTCAAACTGCAGCACTAAGCTGCTCAGGGCTGCGCACTCCGCGTATATCGTGAGGCCACGCCTCTCTCCCTGGCGTGGCCCATCCCCACTTGGTGTGCGGGGTGATGTCACCGCGTCAGTGCTTTCGTGTCCGCCACACGCGCCCCCCCAGAATCCCCGCGCACCTGAAGGGTCAGTTTGCGGGGCAAACGGATGACCCGGCCGAAGCGCCCCCTGGCGACTGGCGGCGTCTGGGATGCAGGGATGCCATCTGGGATGCCTCCGGCAGCAGGACCGGGGGGCGGCGTGGCGGCGGGGCTGGGCGGTGCCGGGGGTCCGCCCGCAGGGGGGCGGCCCCGACGCGGGGGTCGGGCCACTGGCGGTGGATGGTACACGTCGAGGTGGGCCGGCTTGAGGCGGTCTACAGAAACGCGGTCAGGAGTACCGCCGATGTCCAGGGTGAAGTGCTTCGCCCCGGTCTCCAGCACACGGAAAGGCCCGTCGTACGGGGGCCGCAGTGGTGTCCGGTGGGCATCGTGGCGGACAAAGACGTACTCCGCCGTGCGAAGCTCCGGGGCGACGTGCGTCGGTGGGTGCCCGTGGCATGCCGTTGGCACCGGGGCGAACCTCTGGGCGGTCTCTTGCAGAGCGGAGCGCTGCTGTGCCGCGGACCATGGTGCCGTGGAGTCGGGGAGGAACTCGCCCGGCACCCGCAGCGGTTGCCCGAAGACCAACTCCGCCGCGGATGCGCGCAGGTCCTCCTTGGGCGCCGTCCGGAGGCCCAGCAGGACCCAGGGGAGCCTGTCGACCCAGCGCCGTCGCGGAGGGTGGCCCAGAGCGCGGCCTTCAATGAGCGGTGAAATCGCTCACACAGGCCGTTAGCCTGGGGGTGGTAGGCCGTGGTTCGGTGCAGCCGGAGCCCGAGCCCCTGCGCGACCACCCCCCAGAGCTCCGAGGTGAACTGGGGGCCGCGGTCGGACGAGATGTCTGAGGGGGCGCCGAACCGGGCGACCCAGGTGGCGATGAAAGCCTGCGCGACATCCGCCGCCGTCGTCGACGCCAAGGGCACGGCCTCCGGCCACCGGGTGGTGCGGTCCACCATGGTGAGGACGTGGGTGAAACCCCGCGAGGGGGGCAGAGGTCCCACCAGGTCCACGTGGACGTGGTCAAACCGGCGTTCCAGCACCGTGAACGGGGCCAACGGGGCCTGGGTGTGCCGGTGCACCTTGGCGCGCTGGCACGCGAGGCACGTCCTGGCCCAGCCGCGGACGGCCTTCCGGAGGCCATGCCAGACGAACTTGTCGGCGATCAACCTTTGGGAGGCCCTCGCGCCCGGGTGGGACAGGCCGTGGATGGCGTCAAACACCTGGCGCTGCCAGCCCACGGGCATGATGGGGCGAGGACGCCCGAGGGAGACGTCGCACAAGAGGGCGCCGCCTGCGCCGTCGAACGGCACCTCGGTGACACGGAGGCCCGTGACGGCGGTCCGCAAGGCCTGGACGTCGGGGTCAGCGGCCTGGTCCGCTGCCATCCCGGCATAGTCGATGCCGAGGTGGACTGCGTGGGCGACGGCCCGGGAAAGGCAGTCCGCCACCGGGTTGTCCTTCCCCGCGACGTGCCGGATGACCGTCGTGTACTCGGACACGGCCGAGAGGTGACGCTGCTGCCGGGTCGACCACGGCTCGGTGACCTTGCCCATCGCGAAGATCAGCGGCTTGTGGTCGACGAAGGCCGTGAACGCACGGCCCTCGAGCAGATGGCGGAAGTGCCTGACCGCCAAGTGAAGCCCGAGCAACTCGCGGTCGAAGGTACTGTAACGGCGTTCGGGCGGGCGAAGCTGCCGGCTAAAGAACGCCAGCGGTTGCCAAGCTCCACGCACCCATTGCTCGTGCACCGCGCCCACCGCATAGTCTGAGGCGTCGGTGGTGAGGGTGATCGGTGCATCGGGCGCCGGGTGCACGAGCATGGTGGCGTTAGCCAAGGCGAGCTTCGCGCTCATGAACGCCGTGTCCATCTGCTCGGTCCAGGTAACGTCGCCTTTGCCCGGCTTACCTCGGAGAGCTTCGTGCAGGGGGCGCAGGAGCTGGGCGATACGGGGCAGGAACCGATGGTAAAAGTTCACCATGCCCAGGAACTCGTGCAGCCCTCTGATCGTGCGGGGGTGCGGAAACCCCTTCACCGCCTCCACCTTGGCCGGCAGGGGGACGGCTCCGTGCCTGGTGACACGGTGCCCCAGAAAATCGATTATGGCGGCGCCGAACCGGCACTTTGCGGGGTTCACAATCAGGCCATGCTGGCCCAGGCGTTTGAAGAGCGTGCGGAGGTGGCGTAGGTGCTCTTCGCGGGACGCGCTGGCGACGAGGATATCGTCCAGGTAGACGTAGACAAAATCCAAGTCGCGCAGGACGCTGTACATCAGTCGCTGGAACGCCTGAGCCGCATTCTTCAGACCGAAGGGCATCCGCAGGAACTCGAAGAGTCCGAATGGCGTGATGACCACCGTCTTCGGGACGTCCTCCGGCCTGACGGGGACCTGATGGTAGCCGCCTATGAGGTCCACCTTCGAGAAGAAGGACATGCCCGCCAAACGGGCGGAAAAGTCCTGAATGTGGGGGACGGGGTAGCGGTCGGGAGTCGTGGCGTCATTGAGACGGCGATAGTCCCCGCACGGTCGCCATCCCCCGCCGGGCTTCGGCACGATGTGCAGCGGCGACGCCCAAGTGCTCTCTGAGCGCCGAACGATGCCGAGTCGCTCCAGGGTAGCGAACGCCGCTTTTGCCACCGCCAGCTTCGTCGGCTCGAGGCGGCGTGCCCGGGCATAGACCAGTGACCCGACGGTGGGGATGTGATGGGCCACCCCATGCTTGACGGCCCCCGCCGAGAAGGTGGGCCGCGTGAGGGCCGGGAAGCCGGCGAGGAGGCGGGTGAATGCGTCCGCTGCCGGAAGCGTACAGACCAACGTGGCCGGAACCCAACCGTTCGGCAAGCCGCTTGGCAAGCCGCTCGTTGAGCTGCTCGACGAGCTGGGCAGCGCACAAGCGAGCGAGCTGAACGTCTCGGCCTGGACAAGACGTCTGCGCTTTACGTCGACCAGGAGCCCATTAGCGCACAGGAAGTCCGCGCCAAGCAGTGCCATGGGCACGTCGGTGGTGACGAACGTCCATCGGAAAACCTGCCCTCCGAACCGCAGAGAGAGGCAGCGTTTTCCATACATACGGATGGGCGTCCCGTTCGCGGCAAGCAGCGTGGGGCCCCCGCCCGCGGCGTGCTTGTCTGACGTGCCGGCGGGAATGACACTCACCTGCGCTCCCGTGTCGCACAGGTAACGGCGCCCGGATAAGGTGTCCGTTATGAACAGCAGGCTGCTCGAACGGCCGGCGCTCATCGCCACTATTGAGCGCCGGCCCGGGCGTTTCCCGACCTGTTGAAGGAGCATGGCGGATGACATTGCCGAGCCTCGTGGCGAAACTTGGCGTGGAACCAGCACCAGGTGGTGGAGCTGGAGGAGTGTGGCTGGCTCCGCCAGGCCGGTGGAGTTGGCGGTTTTCGCCGTGGCGGTGGGCGGGGCATGGCGGCGGTCACGAGGGGCGTATCAGCATGCTGCGTATGCTGTGGAAGCTGATGCTGTGGATCAGCAGCATCAGCCTCGAGGTCCGTGACGGCCGCGCCGACTCTCGCCCGCGTATCCGAAGCCGCGAAGTACCTGTCCGCCTCGGCTGCCAATGCTCGGGGTTCCGTTAGCCCGGTCCCGGCCAAATCGAGGCGAACCTGCGCTGGAAGTTGGCGACGGAAAAGCGCCCGGAATAGAGAACCGGGGGCTTCGTCACCCAACAGTGACAGCATATGGTCCATTCTGACCGACGGGCACGTGTCGCCGAGCTCGGGGAGATCCAGGAGGCGGTCGGCCCGTGCGTCGTCCGTGAGGCCGAACGTGGCTAGGAGTAGCCGCTTGAGTGCCTCGTACTTGTGGCCGTCCGGTGGGTGGCGAAGGACGGACACAACTCGAGCGGCCGTGCCGGGCCCGAGGGAGGCGACGACGTGGCAGTAGCGCATGTCGCCGTTGGTGAGGCGCCGAAGCTGAAATTGGGCTTCGGCTTGAACGAACCAGACTTCGGCCTGGGCCTCCCAAAATTCGGGAAGTTTAATCGCCATTGCCTTGTCGTTGGCCATTGCAATGGCGTCGCGTTCGGAAGGATCGCTACGGCAGATCCAACGTCGAGGTCACCATATAAAGCGCGATGCTGCGCGCGCTAATGCTTACGCAAAGAGCAAGCGGACAACGCGGTTCATAAAAGAGTCTTTATTCAAAGTACTCAAACTGCAGCACTAAGCTGCTCAGGGCTGCGCGCTCCGCGTATATCGTGAGGCCACGCCTCTCTCCCTGGCGTGGCCCATCCCCACTTGGTGTGCGGGGTGATGTCACCGCGTCAGTGCTTTCGTGTCCGCCACAATATAAAATAACAAATATCATGAAACATTTACATTTTGTAGTCCATTGTATAATTTAAATAAACATAAATGCAAATTTCGCATGTGGAAAAAGTAAGTACACCCTTGGCTCTAATAGGTGGTATTGCCCCCTTTGGCAGCAACAACCTCAAGTAGGTGTTTCTTCTGCCTACCAGTCTCTGACATCGACTGGGAGAAATTTTTGCTCACTCCTCCATGCAGAATTCTTTCAGCTGTGCGATGCTTGAGGGGTTTCTTGCATGCACAGCTCGTTTCAATTCCCCCCACAATATCTCGATGGGATTTAGATCCGGGCTTTGACTTGGCCATTCCAGAACCCTCCATTTCTTTCTTTTCAGCCATTCCTTGGTGGATGTACTGGTATGTTTAGGGTCATTGTCATGTTGCAAGGTCCACCCTCGGTTGAGCTTCAACTTCTGACAGATGGCCTCACATTATCCTCAAGCACCCTCTGGTACCATGAAGAATTCATAGTGGATTCTATGATGGTGAGCTGCCCAGGCCCTGATGCAGCAAAGCTGCCCCAAACCATAATATTTCTACCACCATGCTTTACAGTTGGTATCAGGTTCTTGTGATCAAATGCTGTCTTTGGTTTTTGCCAAACATGTCTTCTGGTACTGTGGCCAAATAGCTCTTCCTTTGACTCATCTGTCCAGAGCACATTGTTCCAGAAGTGCTGATCTTTGCCTTGGTGTTCACTGGCAAACTTTAGTCTTGCCCTGATGTTCTTTCTGGATAGCAAAGGTTTCCTCCTGGCACACCTCCCATGTAGATCAAATTTGTGCAGCCTCTTTCTAATGGTAGACTCGTGCACTTTGACATCAACAGTGGCAAGAACTACCTGTAGGTCCCGTGATGACATTCTGGGGTTCTTAGAGACTTCTTTCAGCATCTTGCGGCCTGCTCTCAGGCTGAACTTGCTGGGGCGGTCTGGCCTGAACAAGTTGGCAGTTGTTTGGAATCTTCTCCACTTGTTGATGATCTTCCGGACAGTCGATGATTGATTTCAAATTGTTTGGAGATCTTTATAAATCCCTTCCCAGACTCGTGGGAATCTATAACCTTCTTTCTGAAGGCATCAGAGAGCTCTTTTGATCTAGGCATGGTGACGCCGCACACTTCAACAACAAAGAGCAAACCAAACCAAATGTCTGAGGTTTAAATAAGACAGGTTCCTCCAAGATCCTCTCTAACGATGTTATAATCATTTGCACCTGAGCTGGTGCACCTGATTCTAATTTTAGGTATTTGAAGTAGTGATAAATGTAGGGGTGTACTTACTTTTTCCACATGCGAAATTTGCATTTATGTTTATTTAAATTATACAATTGACTACAAAATGTAAATGTTTCATGATATTTGTTATATTCTATCACCTTTATCTATCAATATTGTTGAAATGAAGATCAAATAGCTGTATGTTGAAATATGTTGAAAAAGTCAAAACTTTACATGGGGTGTACTTCCTTTTTCTCATGAGTGTACATCTGGAGTATTCCCACACTGAGACTAACTGCTAACCTGTGCTATACTCTACCCTATAATTCCAAACGATTAGAACAAAGACATACTACAATTTTATACAGAATGGCGGAGCTGGGCATTGACAAACTTTGTGATTTTAATCAATTGTTTTGGCCGAGGGAAGGTGAAGATGGAAAAGCTAAGCTCAGTAGATAGGGAAGAGCAAGTACACTTACCTCCTCACTCCTACATATTCCACATCTGTCGCTTCGCTAATTCATCCCAAACTCCTCTACATCGATTTTTTTCTCCTGCCATGTTTTCTGCTCCTCATTTTCACTTTTTAGGCCTACGTTTTTGCGTAATAACATATACGCCCCCGTACTAGCTTACTCTGCTCTAAACCATCAGGTTATTAATCGGATTTGTTTGAGTCTATTGTCAGGAAGAGGGAGCAGACGTTATTCTGACTGACCTACCTACAATAGTGAGCGCATTAAATATCTCGCATTACAGAAGCAGGATATGCTTCGACAGCTTACATAAAGCCAGAAGATATTATTCTTTGTAATCTCACGTTGTCATTCCTTAGGTGTGTTTACCTTTGGTGACATTGCTGTGTCCGCTCTGACAATATATGAATGAGATTTGTACCACGTTTTAAAATGATGGGGATATTAACTCATAAAGGGTGGATTAGTGTGTGTGTGTTTTTTTATGAGCATGAGTTTTGCACCTTCCTGTTATATTCGATATAATTAATTAGTTAGGATGGTAAAATGGTACATTTTCCTGATATGGAGTGACATGAAAGCTTTTCAAAAGGGTGGATGTGGCTTGACAGCCAAGTCAGCAGATGGGAAATCCTAGTGTGCTGATCTCCCATTAACCTCCGCTGGAGAAGAACCATCAACCAGGCAGTGGTCTGTGAAATTGCAAGGTGACCATTGTGGGTAAAAGAAAGATATATGTCAAATAAGACAATGTCCCACTGATGAATGGCATCACGACCACATTTTGTTCAGATCTCAACGTAAGCAGAAAGACACCCGAGGTTAGAGATTCTTTTTTACTAATTGTCGTAAAATATCTTTAACAAGATACAAACACCAAAATACTAATTATTTTCACGATTTTATTATCAAAGGCACAAGATGCAATGCAAGCAATCGACAGATGAGGCAGCAGGTAATTTTAGTGAACCAAAATGGAGATGCCATTTGTATTTTGTTCCTTTCGGAGACTCAACTTTGTGTTGAGAAATATCAAATGAGCGAATAGTAGTTGCATTAATGTTTAAACCTTACTGGAAGCTTTAGATATGACACATTAAACACATCACAAAAAGAAAAGGTCACTCATTACCTGTGAAGGCCTTACTTGAATTGCTTCATTTGTGCTTATGCAACATGTGGCCGCATCGTGTCTGTCATTATAGCTACACCTCTGATGTAGTGAATGTGCCCAGGTTTTTCTTTCTCTGTCCGACTATTTATAAGGACATAGTACGTGGCTCCAAATGAGAGTTATACCGTTTAACTCACAGAGAGTCGATTCCCAAGAAAGTGCTGCAGAGCATCACCAACAGGTCTGTCACATTGTATGATCACAGCTTCCGACTGCGGCGATGCTAGATGCAACTTGGTGAGCCGACTGCAGCCACGTTCATCAGAGCATCACGAGATAGATTTAATATCTCCAGCAAGATCAATGATGGCTTTATATACAGTGCATTCAGAAAGTATTCAGACCCCTTCACTTTATTCACATTTTGTTATGTTGCAGCCTTATGCTGAAATCGTTCAAATTCATTTTTTCCCTCATCGATCTACACTCAATACCCCACAATGACAAAGAGAAAACAGGATTTTAGAAAGTTTTGCAAATTTATTAAAAAGAAAAAACTGAAATATCACATTGATATAAGTATTCAGACCCTTTGCTATGACACTTGAAATTTAGCTGATGTGCCTCCCATTTCTCTTGATCATCTTTGAGATGTTTCTACACCTTGATTGGAGTCCACCTGTTGTAAATTCAATTGATTGGACATGATTTGGAAAGGCACACACCTGTCTATATAAGGTCTCACAGCTGACAATGCATATCAGAGCAAAAACCAAGCCATGAGGTCGAATGAACTGCCTGCAGAGCTCAGAGACAGGATTGTGTCGAGGCACAGATCTGGGGAAGCCTACAAAAAAATCTCTGTTGCATTGTAGGTTCCCAAGAGCACAGTGGCCTCCATAATTCTTAAACGGAAGAAGTTTGAAACAACCAGGACTCTTCCTAGAGCTGGCCGCCCGGCCAAACTGAGCAATCGGGGGAGAAGGGCCTTGGTAAGAGAGGTGACCAAGAACCCGATGGTCACTCTGGCTGAGCTCCAGAGATCCTGTGTGGAGATGGGAGAAACTTCCAGAAGGACAACCATCACTGCAACACTCCACCGATCTGAGCTTTATGGCAGAGTGGCAAGACGGAAGCCAAACAGTTCAATCTTGGTTTCATCAGACCATAGAATCTTGTTTCTCACAGTCTGAGAGTCCTTTAGGTACTTTTTTGCAAACTCCAAGCGGGCTTTCATGTGTCTTTCATTGAGGAGAGGCTTCCGTCTGGAGACAAACGTTGCTCAGGCAGGCTGAGGCCACGCCCACCTCGTGGTGGATTTGTAAGAGGGTTTAATGGGCAGAACACACCACTGGTAGGGAGGGCCAGTGACGTCAGTCGAGACGGCAGGTGGAACGACTCGCTGGCCGGCATTTTGGCTCTTTCCATTTTTGCCTTATCGACCCTTCTGATTCTGGATTCCATAGCGAATGGTCGCATTTTGACTCTGTCAGCATCGACTTCCCCTCTTCTTCTCGTTTATGGATTCCTTCAAGCCCGGACGTTCTTCCCCTCGACGTGGACGCTTTTCCTTGGTTCTCCTGCTACCCTCACGCCTTCCTTCACCCTGGACTCTCTCTGCTTTCGGATCCGAACATTGGGTGCAACGCACTGTGACCGTGCCGAATTCGGGAGGACATTGCACAGCTGAGGAGGTGGGTTGCACGCCCGCTCGCTCACTTGGTGTGAGAGGCCTTATCGAGGCCTAGTGAACGGGAGCACGTCGGGGCCTTGTTCCTGGCAACCGGAGCCGCGTTGGACGACTGCGCTCGGAGCCTGATGATACCTGACAATCCGTGGACGACTGCAGATGAGAACACTCCAGCGAATAGAGCAAAGCCAGCACAAACACACACCCGACGCATTTCCTTTCATATATATTCCCTCGTCCGTGTGCAAGTCTGGTGTGTGGGATCCCAACTTAGGTTTTAGTTTTTATCGTCGCGTTCTCTTGTCCCGGCATCCGTTGTAAATAAACCCTTTTATTATTTTCCCTGTTATTCGAAATTCGGTCTTCATTTGAGTTTATTTCCTCCAGGTTGAAGACTGCTCGGGACCGTCAGGTAAAAGCTGCCGCTTCTTCTTCCTCTCTTTTCCCACCCGCGCATATATAGTGAAATCCGCCATTGAATAACGCCTCAAAGTAAGCTCAATTGGTCATCCGTGGGTGCTCCGTCTTAATAGAGCCATTCACAGGACAATATATATATATATATATATATATATATATATATATATATATACATACATATACAGACATATATATATATATATATATATATATATATATATATACATACATACATACATACATACATACATACATACATACAAAAACACACACATACATATCATTCTCCTTCGTCGGTCATTGTTATACTGTATAATTCGGTGAAATAGGTGATGTAAAAAAATTGCCCAGTATCAGCGATTTGTAAATCGAGACGGTGCTCAAGATGGATTCCGCACGCGTCCGCTCTACTAGAGACATCGGGTGTCTCTGCTGCTTCAATCTCAGAACTCCAATCGTCTTTAGGGGTTCGATAGGCACGGACACGTCGAAGCTATCTCAAAAAGGATATTAAGAGAGAAACAATCAATGCAGCAAATGATGCGAGCAATAAAAAACGATGAGAAGTAGGAATAATTGACATGTAAAAGAAATAATCGTGAAAAATTTTTAGAAACGCATTTGAAATTTATACGAAGCTGCTTTAAACAAGGTTGCCTGAGCGGAACATCAGAGCACTGCCCTTGCTCAAATGCTTTGACATTGTAAGGATAAATCTCTGCTCCTGTGTCCTTTTTATGTGTGCGCTTGCTTGCATGCTTCTCCTGCCCGCACACCCCTGCGGCTTGATTAGCGAGCCCGGCTGCCTGCAGCATTGGCCTCCCATCGGGAGAAAGACCCAGGGTTTAGAGCCAAAGAGAATTCATGCTGTGCTCTGCTTCCTCTTTCCCAGTTTTTGTCACTGTCTCCATTACTGTCTCTTTATACCTTTTCCTTTGTTTCACATTGCTTCTGTCTGGCTGTCCTCTTGCACAGACTTTGTGACCACTGACATTTTACCACAATTGCACATCTCTGGTATCATGACTTTCCTTTCACTGATGAAGAGAACAAGCCAGAAAAATTGACTGTTGACGTAAGGTTTATAAGCAGCATGTGACCGGGATGCATTACCCTTTAAGGATGTTGGCTTGTGAGAGCAATCTTGGACATCATTTTCCATCTTATCTCCACTACCGAAGGTGGACGGAGGTTATGTTTCCATCCCTTTTCATCAAACTCTCCCCCGTGTTTGTGTGTTTATCTGTGAGCAGGGTATCTCAAAAGTTGTGGACACATTCGGATGAAATTTGGCAGAGAGGTTGTGTATGTGACAAGGACGAAATGATGAGATTTTGGTGAAGCTTCGGATCCGGATCTGGATCTGAGAATTTTTAAAGTGATTCTTCACCACTGAGAGATAGGGCAAAAAACGATATATAGCACGATATCTCAAAAAGTTATGGACAAATTCTGCCGAAACTTGGTGGACAGGTTGGGTGTTTTACAAGGAAGAATTGATTCAATTTACGTGAAGACTCGAATGTGGATCCGAATCAGAGAATTTTTTGAAGTGATTCTTCACGATTGAGTGACAGAGCTAAACCCGATATACAGTCACGTGAAAAAGTAAGTACACCCCATGTGAAGTTTTGACTTTTTCAACATATTTCAACATACAGCTATTTGATCTTCATTTCAACAATATTGATAGATAAAGGTGATAGAATATAACAAATATCATGAAATATTTACATTTTGTAGTCAACCCTGGTGTTGGGCTACTGGCTATGGTGCCGGCTTAGGATAACCAAGGATCCTGGGTTCGAATCCCGGTCGATTGCTGAATTAACGCCAGGGGGGTTGACTCAGGCTGTCATCCTTCCGAGGTCGGCTAATTGAGTACCAGTTCACTGGTAATTCCCTGTTTGTCGTTAAAGGTGGCAAAAAGGGTTGGTGTCAGGAAGGACATCCGGCCGTAAAACATTGCTTCAAAAAGGGGACCGAAAAACAACAACAACCACGGTTCCCGAAAAACATTGCTTCAAAAAGGGGACCGAAAAACAACAACAACCACGGTTCCCGAAAAAGGCCAACCCCAGCTTTGCGGGGAAAAATGGCCTCTAAAGGTGGTTATATTTACATTTTGTAGTCCATTGTATAATTTAAATAAAAAATGCAAATTTCGCATGTGGAAAAAGTAAGTACACCCCTACATTTATCACTACTTCAAATACCTAAAATTAGAATCAGGTGCACCAGCTCAGGTGCAAATGATTAGAACATCATTAGAGAGGATCTTGGAGGAATCTGTCTTATTTAAACCTCAGACATTTAGTTTGGTTTGCTCTTTGTTGTTGAAGTGTGCAGCGTCACCGTGCCTAGATCAAAAGAGCTCTCTGAGGCCTTCAGAAAGAAGGTTATAGATGCCTACTAGTCTGGGGAGGGATTTTAAAAGATCTCCAAACAATTTGAAATCAATCATTCGACTGTCTGGAAGATCATCTACAAGTGGAGAAGTTTCCAAACAACTGCCAACTTGTTCAGGCCAGGCCGCCCCAGCAGGTTCAGCCCGAGAACAGACCGCAAGACGCTGAAAGAAGTCTCTAAGAACCCCAGAATGTCATCACGGGACCGACAGGTAGCTCTTGCCACTGTTGATGTCAAAGTGCACGAGTCTACCATTAGAAAGAGGCTGCACAAATTTGATCTACATGGGAGGTGTGCCAGGAGGAAACCTTTGCTGTCCAGAAAGAACATCAGGGCAAGACTAAAGTTTGCCAATGAACACCTAGGCAAAGACCAGCACTTCTGGAACAATGTGCTCTGGACAGATGAGTCAAAGGTAGAGCTATTTGGCCACAGTACCAGAAGACATGTTTGGCGAAAACCAAAGATGGCATTTGACCACAAGAACCTGATACCAACTGTAAAGCATGGTGGTGGAAATATTATGGTTTGGGGCAGCTTTGCTGCATCAGGGCCTGGGCAGCTCACCATCATATAATCCACTATGAGTTCTTCATTGTACCAGAGGGTGCTTAAGGATAATGTGAGGCCATCTGTCGGGAAGTTGAAGCTCAACCGAAGGTGGACCTTGCAACATGACAATGACCCTAAACATACCAGTATATCCACCAAGGAATAGCTGAAAAGAAAGAAATGGAGGGTTCTGGAATGGCCAAGTCAAAGCCCGGATCTAAATCCTATCGAGATCTTGTGGGGGGATTTGAAACGAGCTGTGCATGCAAGAAACCCCTCAAACATCGCACAGCTGAAAGAATTCTGCATGGAGGAGTGGGCAAAAATTTCTCCCAGTCGATGTCAGAGACTGGAAGACAGTTATAAGAAATGCCTACTTGAGGTTGTTTCTGCCAAAGGGGGCAATACCACCTATTAGAGCCAAGGGTGTACTTACTTTTTCCACATGCAAAATTTGCATTTATGTTTGTTTAAATTATACAATGGACTACAAAATGTAAATGCTTCATGATATTTGTTATATTATATCACCGTTATCTATCAATATTGTTGAAATGAAGATCAAATAGCTGTATGTTGAAATATGTTGAAAAAGTCAAAACTTTACATGGGGTGTACTTACTTTTTCTCGTGACTGTATAGCACAATATCTCAAAAAGTTATTGATGGATACGGACGAAATTTGGTACACATGTTGGTTAGGTGGCAATGACGAATCGATCGGATTTTGGTGAAGATCCTGATCCAGATGCGAGAACATTTAAAGTGATTCTTCACCATCGAGTGATCGGGCCAAAAACAATACATAACACGAAATCTCCAAATGTTAAGGATTGATTCGGACGAAACTTGGTGGATATGTCGAGTTTGTGACGAGGAAGAATTGATTCCGTTTTGGTGAAGATCTGGATCCGGATTCAGATATGAGAATATTTTTTTATTTTTTTTAATGATTATATTATTCACCATTGAAACATACCTATCATTGATATTGCATTTCCATGTTAATTTAGCCAATTTGAGCTGGCTTCAATCCCTTTCAGAACCTTTCACAAAGTGGGCTGAAGTGGGATTGGTGGAAATACTTCACAATACTGACCAATTAAATGATGACTGGGTGTAAACCTTGAATTTTCTTCCTAATACTCAGCAATTTCTTTCTTCTCTTCGGCTTTATCCGAGCATTAATAATCTCGTGTCAAATTATTACAAACAAAAAGCACCTAACAATTGGTTGAAATGGCGGAATCAAAGCAACGGTGTCCATATTGGATTTGCCGAAAGGCTTCCTGGGAAAGAACCAGTCACATCCATCGAGAACTCGTGCTATATGGAAATGGGAGCTTTTATCTCAACCGGATCCACTGCAAATGTGGATTGTGGGGAACTCAAATCAGGGGTTTTCAAGTCTAACTGAAAGCTAGGCCTAATGTCCAATTGAAAGTGGTGGTAGGAATTTGGAAATTGGTCTTAAAATTTTGGAATCTGTTTTGTAGAAATTCATGAATGAGGAGATTTGGGTTTCCTTGGATGTGGTCATATTCGCTGAGAGATCTTTCATGCCGACACATTTCAGGTGGAGGAATATTTGAGGGCACACGCATCGAGGGCAAAGGTGCTGATTTCAGTGTCAGTGTTGGTCATTATTGAGATGTTTAAGATAGCATTGAGGTGTTTTGTTTGGCGGATGTTGACCTAATGGGGACACAATTCACGAAGATAGTCTCTGTTAGTTTCCAGATGAAGTTGGCTGCACAGCTCGATTGTACGAAGTTTCTCCATGAGCTTTATAACACTGTTAATAAATTGAATATTTTGAAACAAAAAATAATGATGTATGCAGGTTAAACGTTGCACTGTCTTTCTCTCAAATACATCAAATATCTTCCCAACTACAAAGATTAACACAAGGAAAAGCAGATGCAGAAAACAGATGTTTGTAAACGTCCCTTGAACCTCAGTTAAAGTTACCTATTTCATTGTTTATCAGCAAAGCATCATCACATACTAAAATATGCAATTTGGTGTCTGTCTGTCTGTCTGTCTGTGTGATGATTTTTGACCGTTCATTGACCATTTTGACATTCGGTCGTTACTTATCCAAACTCAACCAAACATGACAGGAGGACTAAACGGAGGTTGTAGCGCATTCATTTGACTCCCTCCCCAAGTGAGTTATAAGGATCGCAAGATGAGGTAAATTTTGTCAGATTTCACTCCAGATTTGGACATTTATTTAGTCTACAGGATCCAATCCTCATATCCGAATCCAGATTTTGATGATATGCTTCAATTATGTATTGATAATCGATCGTGTTTCCCAGGCAAGGCACATTTGAATAGGCCGAAAGAAAAAGGCTGCTTAAGAACCCAGAAAGTGGCAGTGGGCTGGTCAAGATGGCGAGCCACCATATTGGTAAGGCTTTCTCTGTTTTTTTATTATGAGCTCGTTAATCATCTTCAAAAAGGGTGTTATAACACACCCAAACATCCAGTTTGCATCATTGCAATCTGCTGGAGATCCAGGTGTATGCATGCAAAGTTTTGGGCCACCAGATTTCATGGTTTTGAAGTTATGGAGGATACGGACAGACACTGCCTGTTATTATTATAGACAAGACCCTTTCTGCCACTTCCGGAAGTTCTTCCAAGGCGTTTTTCATGGCGTTTTTCCAAAGCCGTTTCTCATTACAAAAGTAATAACATTTATGATAATAGCATAATAATGATGTTATTACTAAACAATATCCCCACTCCCCAAAAGGTTTTGTGACTCTGATGTTGCCCCCCCCCCCCCACTCCCCCTTATGGAAGTAAGTTTTATTATAGGGAATTTGGAATGGTGTGGCACAGTCTGATCTTTTCAATGACTTGATCAAACATAAGTAATAGTAATGTCCTGTCACCAGTGTATAAAGACCGCTGAATGACAGATAACTGAGTCAGTTTTACTCCCGGGGCAGCACCCCAAAAAATGGCGGTACTTTTGTTGCACACGGAATGAAGGGAGGCAAAGCATTTACTTGAACGGAACACACGGGTTTATTCCGAAACCACAAACAAGTAAACATGACGAGGGAAATTCAACAAGTATGATTTAATGGAAATAAATGGAGTAATGAAAATATTGAAATAAATATTGAGGTAAAATGAATTCTACCTTGAGGGATCCTCCAGACAGTCTCAAAGACTAACACAGGGGAAAAGTAATAAAAATAAAATGTTCCTTTTGATAGTGCAGTTAGCTCGTCGTCCCAGCGAGTACTTTGGTGAGGTCAGCAGTGATGGCCTAATCCAATGCTTCCCCCGCCCGAGTGCCCAAAATGGTGCCAGCCGACAACACGAGTTCACCGAGCCGTGAAGCGGTCAGCCAAGACGTCCTCCTCTCGATTCCTGGCCCCCAAAACCACCACAGCCCCCAAAACCTCCGCACTCCGACCTCTCAAAAGCTCCAAAAGCTCTCCTCACAAGCGCACAAAAATGGCCAAGCTCCTCTACCAGCCCAAGAGATGCACCCTTCCTCCTTTCTCTTGAGAGCCAAATGTTATGGATTCGTCACTTCCGTTGTGGTGGTTTGCATCCACTGTAAATATTTCCGATTCCATGTATTATTATTGTTGTCATTTAAAGGGAATATATATTTATAGTTTCAAAAGTTAAAAGTTAATGTTAAAAGAAACAGGAAACCGGATTGGGAACCGGACGACAAACCGGAAGAAGACGAGGAGAAAGGAGGCGGAGCGAGTGAAGTCGGAGAAGAAGCAAGTCGTTTCTTCGTCCTGAGCGAACGTTGTCGAGCAAGAGTCACGAGTGAACTTTGGGTTTCCTGGAAATGAATTCCTGCGATAGGGTTGTTATCGCTGTGTCTGATCAACCTGCGTGTCAGGTTTGGCATTGGATTCCGAGGAATCATCATTGTGTCATTACGTCTCAAGTACGAGCCGTCGGCCATTTTGACTCGCGTGCTTTGCTCATCATGAAAGGTCTTTGCTTCGCGTCAGCCGTTTTCACCATTCAGACGTCTATCTGGGATGTGTGTGTGCAACGCGAATTTTGAAGACAAACCTGAGGTTCGCCGATTTGGAGCGGTAAAACATTCATACCCGAGGGGGTCAATTTCCCAGTCGCCTTGAGTGCGCCTTTTCGCAGCTGTTGGCCGCGTGACCCTTTTCTGCCGCTTTGGCCGCGTACGCCTTTGTGCAGTTTTGGCGGCGTGACTGGGCCTGTCATCTGAAAGGGATTCGGTTTTGGATGCGACATCTTTCTGACGATCGCTGGAGGGGATCAACTTGAGCTTGACGACGGGAATATAGTGACATTGGGGAATGTTCTTTTTTCACTCACTTGGAGTACAGTGAGTTACCTGATATTAGCTGATGGTACCATCATAAGATATATGTTGATTGTACATTTTATTGCTATCATTGTTGTACTGTTATTTTTGTGTGATTTTTAATACAATATTTGTTTGTAAGGAACAATTGGTGTGGTTTCACCATTGGTTTTTGACACAGAATGAATAACACATTTTTCTGCCGTGACTCCTCTCGGGGCTCGGAGGTACACCGCGACCAGGGGGTCGGGGAGGAGCACGTAACACAATCACTGAAGGTCCCACCCAGTTTGCCCAGCCCACAACCTCGGGCTAATCATGTCCCTCAGGGGCGAACCAGTTTCCTATGGTCCTTTAGAGGCAAGGCTTAGTCCGATCGGCAATGTTCAGGTTCTGTCAGCGGTTCTTGCCATTAAACGGAGGTTTTGCATGGCCGGCCTTGTAAATGTAAAACATAAAGGGGAAACACAGAGGGAAATAACATACTAGGAAACACTAACCTTAATCCATAACTAATTATCACTGCTTCACCCCTCATGTGAAGACAGATAAACAATCTTAAGCTACAGTCTCCCTATTTAAGTACATCAAGATTTCTTCTACTAGTGGGGTGGCTAAAGTCCAAATTTAAGTGATATCGTGACACACTGGCCCAAAGGACCAAATTTGGCACAGTTCTACTTTAGGACCATACAAAACTTTTGAGAGGGGGCTGCCAGATTTTAGAGGCCCAGGTCAAGGTCAGGTCAAGGTCAAAGGTCAAATTATGTCTGTCATGTTTTTGCAATATCCAGCTTATATATAACCTAAAAAACTTGGTCTTAGTCACATGACCAACATATTTAGTCAATGAATCCATTACTATTATGGGAAGTTCCACCAGGTGACGGCCATATAGGCAGTGGTGGCGCCAGGCTGTCCCCGACCGGGGGGGGGGGGGGGGGGGCTAACATCCCCGACGAGAGGGCTAAAATCGCTAAAATCAGTGGAATTAATCCATATTCATTCACAAAAATTTGATATAGGATTCGCTGGCTTTCTACAAGGTCCTACCAACAAGGAGGAGCTTTTCGCACTGCTGACGGAGGACGTAGTCAAACACGACTATCCGCTTACCAAACAGGTTTACATTACATCTGGTCCACGAGTCCAATCGAATCAGGCTAACATCACAATGGGAGAGAGTGATCACGAAGAAGCAGACAGTAGAATATGTCTTCATGTAAACGATGCCCTAAGGGAAGGGGCGACTACTGTTCTCATCAGAACCGTAGACACAGACGTGATTGTGATTCTGGTGGGAGTGTTTCATGATCTTGTGCAGCACCATCCAGGTATGCAACTATGGGTTGGCTTTGGTACTGGTAAACACTTCCGCTATTACCATGTCAACTCAATCTGCCAGGAACTTGGGGAAGACAAAGCTCGTGCTCTGCCGTTTTTCCATGCATTCTCTGGCTCTGATGTAACATCCCAATTCAGTGGTAAAGGCAAAAAGTCAGCTTGGAAGGCATGGAAAGCTTACCCGACAGCCACAGAAGGATTCACCATTACGTCCCTGACTGCGTTTGTTCCACAGGTGATTACATCTCCAGCATTCAATGTGATCGAGCGGTTTACCTGTATCATGTACGACAACACAACCCCACATGTCAATGTGAATGACCTTCGACAGGAGCTATTCCCAAGGAGAGTGAAGATGATGGAGAAGCTTCCTCCAACTCAGAACGCACTGCTCCAGCATGTAAATCGATGCCTGTACCAAGCCAGCATTTGGAGAGAGAGTCTGAAGCCCATCCTAGCTGCACCAAATCCAGATGGCTTTGGGTGGACCAAAGCAGATACCGGGTGGCGTCCAACCTGGACAACCCTGTCAGCTGCTGCTCTTAGTTGTAGAGAACTACTCAAGTGCGGATGTAAGGCGACACCCACTTGTTCAAAGAATTGCACGTGCAGGAACGCAGGACTGCCATGCACACGCACAGGACTGTGTCTCTGTCGCGGAAATTGTGAAGCATAAGTCATGCAGGCCGCGACCTCCTCTGTACTGGCCAATCCAGTATCCTCCCTCAGCGTATCGATGTACGTCAAAAACACCGATGCAAAAATGACCAACACATAATTTGACCTTTGACCTTGACCTGACCTTGACCTGGGCCTCGAAAATCGGGCAGCCCCCTCTCAAAAGTTTTGTATGGTCCTAAAGTATAACTGTGCCAAATTTAGTGCTTTGGGCCAGCGTGTCACGATCATTTCCATAAGCCACTCCACTATACGTGTCCATAGTCCATGCTACAATTACACAATCCTACCTTTACTATGGGATTCTTTAATCTACCCCCAAAAACATAACAGTAACAAGTACAGATACATTCAAAGTACACCGCCCCCATGCCAAATAAATAAATAACATCCTCAAGCACGGCATTGCCGTGGTGCCTTCGGCGCCCGGAAATACCACCATGCAGTGCATAAAGATGGTATTGGGAGGGAGATGTGTCCAATAATTCATTGATTAATTGTGAAATGAAAACAAATATATAATAAAAGCAAAATAATTAATTTCTTAATCAATTGGCTGATAGCACACCTAAACCACCAGTGTTTCATCCGAATCTGTAACTTTTTAAAAACTAATTAAATAATTAATTAATCAAAAATTCAATAATTAACGGATTAATTGACTTTTCAATAAATTATTAATTGATTAATCAATAAATCCAAAACATCCTTTATAGCCACATCACCTGATCACTGTCATGTTCAAATATTAGCTTCCAAGCAGCTCAAAGGTACCTGAGATATTGCCCAGATGAGAAAGAAAATAAATGATTAATAATGTTAATTGAAAATAATTAAATTATTAATTAATCGGCTAATAGAATAATGAAACCACCACTGTTTCATCCCAATCTGTAACTTTTTTTTTTTTTTTTTTTTTTTTTTTTTTTTGTATACAAGATCGAGGCTCGTGAAAGAGCGAACATTAATCACACAGAAAGACAAACCGACACATAAAACATATAACATCGGGAGCGGTAGACAAGATGGGGAGAGAGGGGGAAGGACACAAACACAACATTTGAGAGCAGGGACCGAGAGACATGGAGACATCGAGAGATCTGAGAGAGGGCGAGGGCTTTGGGGGGGTGGCATGGGAAGGGGGCGGTGGGAGAGGTATAAAACATATGGAAACTGCCAGGACTTCCAGGAAAGAAGTTGGAATTTCAAACAAGGTGGATCTGGGGTGAATTAGCGGGGGTAGAAAAGATGAAGGTTTTGGATGGGGGAAGATAAGAGATGGTAGTGAACAGCTGTTTTAAAGACCTGGAGGGAGGAGTGGGATTGAAGGGAGTGAGGGAGTTTGTTCCAGAGGCGGGAGAAAAGAGGAATGAAAGAGTGAAGGTGAGCAGAGAGCCGAGATTTCGGCAGTTTAACCATCAGAGGGTTGCTGGCAGATCTTGTGCGACCTGTAGGAATATTTGGGGGACAGAGCACAGAGAGAGCTGGGGGTGCAAGGCCGGAGAGGAGTCGGTAGAAGACAGAAAGACCACCTACCTGCCTGCGGTGAGTGAGTGAAAGGCCCTCAGAGATAGCTTCATCGCGGGAGATTCCAATAATTCTGAAAGCTTTGGTTTCAACAGCGTGAAGCCGAGCTAGGTGTGAGGCAGGAGCACCGGCCCATAGGGGAGAACAGTATTCCATTGAGCTGCGGATGAAAGCCTTGTATGTGGTGAGGAGCTCAGGTGTGCCGAGGAAGGACTTCGCACGACGGAGGATGCCCAGTCGGCGACTGGCTTTGGAGGCCAGCTTGGAAATGTGGTTTTCCCAAGAAAGATCATGGCAGATAGTGAGACCCAAAATCTTGAGCGACAGAACTTCTTGGAGAGGATTGTTGAGAAAGTAGATGGGAGGGTTGTCCAGTCGATCTTTTCGGAGAGACATAGTAAGAGTGTGAGATTTGTCAGGATTGAAAGACATGTTCCACTTGTTTGACCAGTCTGTGATTTTGTCCAGGTCTTCAGAGAGTGAGGAGGCAGCAGACTGCCGATCTGAGGGAAGAGGAATGGAGCGGCAGAGAGTGGAGTCATCAGCAAAGAGATAGAGAGGATTTTCGAGAGAGTCAGAGAGATCATTGATGAAGACCAGAAAAAGCACGGGGCCCAGAACACTGCCTTGGGGAACTCCAGCCTGAACAGGAAGAGGAGATGAGAGAAACCCATTCAGGGCCACACGTTGACGACGACTAGAGAGGAAGTCCGCCAGCCATGCGTGGAGATTTCCATGGATACCAAAGGAGGAGAGTTTGGTGAGCAGAGCGGGGTGCCAGACCGTGTCGAAGGCACGTGATATGTCGAGGGAGACAGCTCTAATTTCCTGTTTGGCATTGAGGACCTCCATCCATTGTTGAGACAGCAGAAGCAGCATGTCCAGAGTAGAGTGACCTGGTCTGAAACCAAATTGATGATCAGAGATCAAGCCATTGGAGAAGAGGAAAGATTTCATATCCGAAGCAATGATGGATTCCATGACTTTGCTGATAATTGGGAGAAGGCTGATTGGTCTGTAGTTGCTAGGATCTGTTTTTGCACCTTTTTTGTGCAAAGCGGTGATGTTGGCTGATTTCCAAGCAGATGGCAGTTGACCTTGAGCAAAAGAGAGGGTGAAGAGAACAGAGAGAGGGTGAGATAGAGCAGCAGAGCAGGATTTTAGGACCCGTGGGCTGATGCCGTCGGGTCCAGTTGCAGAATCAGAGTAGAGGGTTGACAGAAACTTTTCCACCTTGTCAGGAGGAAAGGACACGGAGTCCAGGAGCAGCAGGGTACGACTGGGTATGGTGGGTACAGAGAGGGATGGGTTTGGGACACAAGATTTAGAGGCAAACACAGAGTTGAGGCATTCAGCTTTTTCACGTGCGGAGTCAGCTGTGTAGCCGTTTGAGGTAAGGGAGGGGATGGAGGGGGAACAAACACCAGAAACGGATTTGACCAGACGCCACCAGGATTTGGAAGAGGGAGACAGATAAGAGAGTTCGGTCTTGAGAACGGAGAGATATTGTTTCCTGGCTCTCCTGAGGGTGGACACACACTTGTTTCGGGCTTTGTGAAAGGAAATGAGATTTCCATCCGTTGGATTTGCTTTCCAGGAGACGAAGGCAAGTTGTTTCTGGGCAACAGCCTCACCACAAGATTCCGTGTACCATGGACGGGAGGAAGGGTATGACAACTGAAGACGAGATGGGATAAATCTGTGCATGAGAGAGAGCAATTTACTTTGGAAGAATTCCCAGGATGAGTTGATGTCAGAGGTGGTAGAGATGGGAGACCAGTCCAGATGATTGATGGCTGCTTGAAGACCATGCCAGTTGGCCTGAGTGAAATGCCAGACTCGTCGACGCTGAGCAGGCTCCCTGAGGATGGTCAGAGAGATGTCCACTTTAACAAGGACATGATCAGATGATCCGATCGGAGCAGAAGAAGAGCAGCAGACATTTTCAGGGAAGTTAGTCATAACCAAGTCCAGAAGAGAAGATGTTCCGTTGACTGAGATCCGGGTCGGGAAATTGACAGATTGTGTCAGTCCCAGTGAGTCGCAGAAGTCCTTTGCTGAGGAGCCATGGCTGGTGAGAGAGGTACCCACACCCAGCCAACTGGCATGATGACAGTTGAAATCACCACATATGAGGAAGAGAGAGTTGGGATGAGTAGATAGAAGTTGGTCCATATCATCAGACAGCGAGATGTAGATGGAGTCATCACTGTTTGGTGGACGGTACAACACACATATGAACAAGAGGTGGGAGCGAAGGGGAAGCCGTAGCCAGAGGTATTCCTGGGGGTGAGGTGGAGAGAGTGCAGTGCAAGGCGAGTGAGGAAGAGAGTTTTTGATAAAGATAGCAACACCGCCTCCAGGACGAGGCTCAGGTCTATCATACCGGAGGAGGGAGTAGCCCGGGAGAGATACTATGGAATCAGAGACATCATAAAGGAGGAAAGTTTCTGTTAAGCAGATCACGTCTGGTTTGACAGAAGCAACCTGTATGGAGAGATCAGTTAAGTTTGAACGAAGGCCCCGGATGTTTGAGGTCCATACCGTTAATGAAGAGGAAGGGGGAGCATCAGATACAGAACAGGGGGGAGGAGGGGTAGGGTAAGATGTGGAAGAGGTGGAAGAGGTAGGGAGAGCTGTTGAAGGTGTGTCAGAGATTTCAGAATAGCTCGGAGAAAGGGAAGGATGGGGCGGACAAAAGGTTTGATGGTGATTGGGTGAGCCACAATGAGGTGTTATTTGAGGAGGGGGAAGAGCGAGGCAGAAGGTTGGGGGAGATGGAGGTGAGAGTTTGAAGGGGGAAGAAGCGGGGAGGACGCTTTGAGGAGGGGGAGTGAGAGGGGGGAAATTGAGAAGCAATGAGGGTGGGGAGATTTGAAGGGGAGGGGTGAGGGGGGAGTTTGGGAGGGAAGGGACAAGGGGAGGGATTTGAAAGGGATGGGATATGGGGGAGATTTGCAGGGGAGGGGTGAGGCAGGAGTCTAGGAGGGGAGGGGCGAGGGGGCGTCTTGGCGGGGAGGGGTGAGGGGGTAGTTTAGGAGGGAGGGGGCAAGGGGGGAGATTTGAAAGGGATGGGTGATGGGGAAGATTTGGAGGGGAGGGGTGATGGGGAAGATTTGGAGGGGAGGGGTTATGGGGAAGATTTGGAGGGGAGGGGTGAGATTGGATTTTTGAAAGTGTACGATTTATGGGAAACGAACATTTATTGCAAAATGAGTTTCTTGTGACCTTCGAGTTAAAAATACGTTTAAGGACGCTGGATGGAGGATGGAGTGCAGGAGAGTTTAGGGAATGTAGAAAAAAGGCACTATAGGAGATGGATATTTTTTTTGGGATGAATTGATTTGGTGAGCAAGTCGAAAGCAGCCTTTTAAAGAAGAAGAAGAAAAAGGTGTTATAAAATATGACGGAATACATAACTTGAGGGGAAAGTGTAAACATTGAAGGTTAATGAGTGAAAACTATCTGGGGAAATGGGGGAGAAACACGTGGTCGAAGAACGAACGAACGAATAAGAATGAATAAACGAATGAGAACTGAGAAGGAAATTTTTTTTTTTTTTTTTTTTTTTTTGAGTTGAGATTTACACAAGGAAGTAGGCTATGGGTGAAAAGCCTGGGAATACAGAGAACGAAAGTTATTGGATCACAAACGACGGACCGCTGAGAGAAAAACAAAGCCTCAAGGTTGTACAGTGCACACTGTACAAGGCCTCAAGACACGACACGGCAAACAGACGATCAATTTATGAAAGATAAACACCGAGAAACAACCAAAGTTGCACACAATAACTTCACACACCGAAAGATAAATACAGTTTCGACAAAATACAATTGTGAACAGACTTAACTTCGAAAAACTTTAAAAAATTTCATGAAGTCATTAATCGAATAATTAATTAATTGATTAATAAAAAATACCCTTTACAGTCAAATACTTGGTCATTGTCTTGTACAAATAGCAGCTTCCAAGCTCAAAAGGTGCCTGAGATATTGCCCAGATGAGAAAGGAAATAAATAAGTCCTTAATTAATCGATAATAATTATGTAATTAATCAATTAACTGATTAATCAAAAAACAAAAAATAGATTTTTTTCCCAAAGGACTTGCTCACTATTGTTCTGAAATTTCAGCTTCCTAGCTCAAAGGATGGCTGAGATATCGTCCGGACAAACAAACAAACAAGAAAACAATTAAATGAAAAATCACTCATGGAGCCACACTTGGCAAAACAGAACAAAGTAGAATGGCACTCAGTGGAGCATCCTTTTGACCTCAAAAAGAATTAGTGGTTGAATTCAGTGACCTGATATGCAAATCGTCTTCAAAGTTGAAGTTAATCGGATGAAAAGGGTCTGGGAAGGGGGGATAGAGAGGTTCCTCCTCCCACGGTATGGACATCTCGTAATTTTAACCTTAAATTTGTGCATTCAATGATACTCTTTTATGCCTTTTGTGCAACTGTACACAATATTCCAGATGAAGCCTCACTAAATCCCTGTACAGGTTTAACACTATCTCTTTTGATCTATGCAGTGCCTTCAGAAAGTATTCACACCCTTGACTTTTTCACATTTTGTTGTGTTACAGCCTCAATTGAAAATGGATTAAAATGAGATTTGTTTTGTGAAAAATTATAAAAATAAAAAATTCCAATTTGACATTATTGGGTGTTATGTGTAGATCAGTGACCAAAAAAATCTCAGTTTAATCCATTTTCGATTCAGGCTGTAACACAACAAAATGTGAAAAAAGTCAAGGGTGTGAATACTTTCTGAAGGCACTGTAGATTTATCCCTCTATGATTAGATTCTATAATTAATTGCCGAGGTTTAAGTAAATCTCACTTCCCCACGTCTTGTAAACTACATGGTGGCCTTCTCCTGCGTTGATGTTGCTTGTAAGAGAACTCGTTATAATTATAACTAGAACGGGCACTCGGTAGAGCGCATACCTTCGCCGCAGCTACTGTTCTGTACTTGGCATGGGAGTGTAGGGAACAGAACAACAAAAATACGATTTTGACCTTTTCGTGACCTTGACCTTGACCTTTGACCCGATTGCTCCCAAAATCTAATCAAATGTGTCCCGTATAATAACCAATCATCCCACCAAATTTCATGCAATTCGGTTGAATACTTTTTGAGTTATGCGAATAACATACACACACACACACAGACATACAAATAAATACACAGCGATCAAAACATAACCTTCCGCTTTTGCGAAGGTAATTATTACATTATGTCTGCTCTTTATACATGGCCTAAGCCTGGTGTTGGCTTAACGGTTAACGGTTGCTGCATGATTGCGAGAAGGCCTGCCATATTCGTCTTCTTCAGACTAAAGGATACCAACAACAATATAGATGGCCTACCATTACCTCCTTTCTTTTGCTTTATACCATCCCTAAACAGGCCTTCTCACCTAATCCCATGCTGATTTTGCTTGTACTTTAGCTTCCTCATCCTTCCTCGTATCTCCATTTATTTACACCTCAAATGATATCATGTCATTGGAATCTCTTGTGATGAAGCTAACTCCGAGGGCCTTTCACTCACTCAGCGCAGGCAGGTTGGTGGTCTTTCTGTCTTCTACCGACTCCTCTCCGGCCTTGCCTCCCCAGCTCTCTCTGTGCTCTGTCCCCCAAGTATTCCTACAGGTCGCACAAGATCTGCCAGCAACCCTCTTATGGTTAAACTGCCAAAATCAAGACTCTCTGCTCACCTTCACTCCTGTTTACTCCCACCTCTGGAACAAACTCCCCCACTCCCTTCAATCCCACTCCACCCTCCAGGTCTTTAAAACGGCTGTTCAACACCATGTCTTCAACACCAACACCCCCATCCTAAACCTTGATTTTTTTCTACCCCCCTAATTCACCCCAGATACACTTTTTTTCTTCTTTTTTTTGAAATTCCAACTTCTTTCCTGGAAGTCCTTGCAGTGCTGATATGTTTGAAACCTCTACCACCTGCCCCCAAGCCCTTCCCCTCCCACATTTCTCTCGGTGTCTTGCTCTCAAATGAAGTGTTTGTGTCCTTCCCCTCTCTCCCCATCTTGTCTACCGCTCCCCTTATTTTTTGTGCTTTATGTGTCGGTTTGACTTTTTGTGTGATTAATGTTAGCTCTTTCACGAGCCTCGATCTTGTATACAAAAAACAAACAAAAAAAAAACGTCATTGCTTTCCCCTTTACTCAGCCAACATTCACCTTTTATATCCATAAGTTAAAAAAATTAAAAATAAATAAATACATGAATAAAAAGTCCCTTAAAAGTTCATTAACAGGTTATGCTTTAGAAATGTTACACTTGGTCTAGCTTGCTCTGTTTAATAACATGGACATTGAGCAAAATGACAAGAAAGGTTGGAAACACTAGAAAAGGTGGATGTACTGTACATAAGAATGCTAAGAATATTATGGATAGAGAGAAAGACTAATGTCTGGAATATTATCTGTTGTGAACAGAAGTCGAGTAGAAAACATCAAGAAAGGTAAAATTACCATACTTTGCTCCTGTGCTGAGGACAACAGTTAACATAACGTATTGTTTGGAAGCAAATTGAAAGGAAAACGGATTGCAAGGACAGTAACTCATACATGGTTGGATAACACCAGAGACTGAATGAATAGAATTTATAACACCGAGAATGTGAAAAAATATGATCTTGATAGTACATTTTGGAGGTCCATATAGTGGTCAACCTCATGGATAAAGACGACACTGATGACTGACCGATTAAAAGCTCATAGCTAATCTTGGTCATACATCACAAGAGGGGGAAGATGGGGTCAAAGATGCCAACCTTTTCGTGATCCACCCCATTAAGCCTTACTAATGTTGTCAACGCCGAGAGACGAGTGGTGGTTGAGTAACTTGGCACCACCACCTGCCACCAGGAATTACCAATAGCTTTGGGTAGAGGAGTGCTTGGAGGAGGGAATTGAAACCCTTAATGGTGGAAATGCCCCCCAAAAAGGGGAAAAAATGTCTCTTTAATCATCCACTCCACCTATGGGTAAATAGCAAAAGTCTCCATTGGCTGACATTGTGGAAAAACACAAACATCTAGCGATCAAGCTAGGGCAGATGAGGCTTTCTAACTTTGTTAGCAGCTCATCTGCAGTGGCCTGCAAAAGTATTCACCCCCTACGAATAATGCCACATTTAGATGAACTAGTTCACCCGCTCACTACGCGAGTGGCAGGGCATCATGTTATTATCCTTATTATTTTTGCCAATTATTATTACTATTACCTTATTATTATTGTCAATAAAAAAATTTAAAAAAACACCTTTAGAGGCCATTTTCCCCTGCAAGCGGGGGTTGGCCTTTTTCGGGAACTGTGGTTGTTGTTGTTTTTCGGTCCCCTTTTTGAAGCAATGTTTTACGGCCGGATGCCCTTCCTGACGCCAACCCTTTTTGCCGCCTTTAACGACAAGCAGGGAATTACCAGTGAACTGGTCCTCAATTTGCCGACCTCGGAAGGATGAACAGCCTGAGTCAACCCCCCTGGCGTTAATTCAGCGATTGACCGGGATTACGAACCCAGGATCCTAGGTATATCCGAAGCCGGCACCCTAGCCGCTAGCCCAACACCAGGGTATTGTCAATATTAATTATTATTACCTGTTAGATCAGGTCATTGAAAAGGTCAGACCCTGCCTCACCATTCCAAATTCCCCAGAAGAAATATTTACTTCTGTAAGATAAGGGTGATGGGGTCGGGGGTGTGGGGTGGAATATCGCAAGTCACAAAACACCTTGTGGAGTGGGGGATATTGTTTCGTAATATCATTAATATTATGTTATTATCATTAGTGTTGTTATTACCCTCATCTGAGGAGAGGGTAATGCATTTGAGTCCGTTTGTCTGTCTGTTTGTTTGTTTGTCTGCACAGAATAAATATGATTTTCTCTGCAACCGTTGGTTTCGATTGACAGGAAAATTTCACCATAGGTGTACATCCACCTGTAGAATTTTTATGATAATTATGACGTCATAGGTCACGTGGTATGGGTGCCATCTTGGAAAAACCAAAAAAATTGCACCTCTATATCTCCGAAAGCGCTGCATATAAGCAATTGAGACATAGCTCATTGCAAAGAACTTTCCATGGGGAATAAAATATGTTAATGATGATGTCATAGGTGCCCCCATTATGACATCATAATTCGACAAGTACAATACTTCATCTGACCAAGATGAAATTTCTTGAGCATCATCTAGGAATAAATTGGTCCACCTAGACAAAAAATAATGATGATGTCATCGGTCGTGGTTCGGCCGCCATATTTGTTTTAAGGGGGCATTATACCATTGAAGGCAAAAAAAAAACATTTTTTTACAAATATACAAATGCATCAATTAAAATGTTTGTTTCCTAGTATTGTATATATGTACCAAGTTTGAACGTAAATGGACTTGTCATAGAGAAGATATAAGCTGTAAAGTGGTAATTCATCATTTGTATGCATCTGGTTACCATGGTAACCATGCATAATATAATGCTATGTAATGTATACCAATGTAATGTTCATATATCAAGCAACATGTACATATATAGTTTTGCATATTTTCAATCAAGACATTTTATCAAAAAGTGCATTACTGTGATTCAGTGTTGTTTTTACTGTGTTCAGTGTAATGGGGAGCTTATATCTTCTGCTATATATACAAAACAGAGGAGCCTGTCAAAGCCTCAACCCCAAAGATATATATATATATATGTATATATATATATATATATATATATATATATATATATATATATATATATATATATGTATATATATATATATATATATATATATATATATATATATATGTATGTATATATATATATATATATATATATATATATATATATATGTATATATATATATATATATATATATATATATATATATATATATATATATATGTATATATATATATATATATATATATATATATATATATATATATATATATATATATATATATATATATATGTCGCCGCATACATTCTGTCAATCTGTCTAAATCGATATATCGAAATATATAAAATCGAAAAACACGGTTAGTGAAGTCTATCATGTCTATCCATTTTGCCGTGTAATCATATGTCTATTAAATACATAGTCTATTAATTATGTACTATTGGAATGTACCTTGGAAGACTCCCAAGACCCCTAAAGACCTCTAAGACCCTGAAGACTCAAAAATAAAGAGGGCCTTTTGGGTCTTTGTGGTCTTAGAGGTCTTTAGGGGTCTTGGGAGTCTTCCAAGGTCTAAAGGGATCCAATAGACCCAGACTATGTAAAATACCCCGAGGACTCCAAAGACCCAAAGAACCCCAAAGACCCTTAAAGATCCAAAATATCCAAAATACCCAGAGCAACGTTAAAGACCCAAAATATCCCCAAAATCAAAATGACCCTGCAGACCCCAAAGACCCATAAAGCCCCTAAAACCCTGATCCCCCAAAACACCCCGAAGACCCAAAAGACACCGATGACCCTTAAATACCTTGAAGACCCAGAGGAACTAAAGGACCCCGAAGACACAAAAGACCCCATGGACACAAAAAGACCCAGAGGACATAAAAGACCCTGAGGACTCCAAAGTCCCAAACATTCCAGAAGACCCTTAAAGGCCCTTAGCACACAAAATATCTCGAAGACTTTAATGACCCAAAAGACCCTAAAAGACCCTGAACACCCAAAATATCCTGAGTACCCAAAAGACCCTGAAGACCCAAAACACCCAGAGGACCTAAAAGACCTTGAGGACTCTGAAGTCCCAAACAATCCAGAAGACTGTTAAAGGCACCAAAGGCCCAAAATACAATGAAGACCCCAGGCACTGAATACAAAAAGACCCAGAAGACCCAAAATGGTATTCCACCCCCAATGGGGGTACTACCGCTACTGATGATCATGGCCACTCCTTTTTGCATCTTAAAATGCATAGGGTTGCCAAAGTAGCTTCTTGGTTATTGGGCACAATCCTGGATGGGTCGCCACTCCCGACACAGGATACTTGGGTGGCTCATCCATCCTAGTAAGCTGGTGCTCATTTTGCCGACCTTGGAGAGATGACAGGCTTAGTCAACCCATCTAGTGTTGATTCAACAGCATGGCAGGGGCTTGAACTCAGGAGCTTGCAATCTTGATTAAGTTAGCCACCTTAACCGTTCAACCAACAACAGGCTCTACTTCAGCTAGTATTATGATATTATCATCAGTGTTATTCCTTTTATTATTAGAATCAGCTTTGGGAAAACACCACTATTAACTATGTTAACAGGGATATACAGCTTAGCACAGATTTCGCCCAAGGTGGAAAAACCCCCTTGGGGAATGGGGAAAACGATGTCCCCACAACCTCCATAATGTGACCCTTAGTCCTCCTGGTATATTTGGTTGAGATTTGATTTGTAACAACCGAATGTATCGCAGTAAAAAAAAAAACAGACGGACGGATGGACGGACAGACACCAAATTGTGTCTTTTGGCATGAAGGTAAAGGAACGACAGGTGTGTAAGCAGGTCGCAAGGAGATAAAAAGAAGACAAGCCATGTAAATCAATCTGGTGATGTATGGAAATTCCAGAGGTAGAGATAGAGAGAAACATCAAACATACCACATGAGCTAACCCACAATTGCACAAGCAGAACCCTTGAATACCGGTCTCATGAAGAGGTGATTTCTCAAATCAAAACGTTATAAGCAAATGTGGAAAGCACACGACTCCATGACATCACTGAGCCGTTTGACGTGGAACTGCAGATCCACGTTTGAAATGGACATAACGAGCTTTGCGAATTCCCAGGGTGCAGCCACATTGTAAAGACATCTTTATTATACCCTTTAATGGCTCCGTTTTGGTTCAAGGTGGCCCCATTAATAGATGCCGTCCTGACCGACGGCCATAAAAGCAGTGTTCACATCTGCTGGATGTGGAAAATAAAATTTTATTGCACGAAAATTATGCGTCACCTTTAAAGAAACCCCACGATACCTGCAATGCTTGGTCCGTTTTTAATGGGAGACGTTTCAGTTTTTGTTATCTCAAAAGATTCCACAGCGGCAGTTTGATGTGTAATTTATTTCGGGAGACGCCACGTGGTTTTTTATCCATAAAAGAGGCTGAAGGTCATCATTTTCGTGGAGTATTTTAAAATGTCAAAGGAAGTCAAGCTGCTCCGAATCGCAGTTCAATTTGAGACTAATTAATTATTTCGTTTTTTATCTCCGTCCGTTTACAATTAGATGCATTGTTAATCACGTGATTGCGATGTCACGTGCTCCGGGGATGCTGCAGGTGAGTTTTTACCGACTAACTGGACCTTGCTTTGTCCTCCTGAATAAGGTGCGGTGTTTCTTTGATAGAGTTCTATTTGGTAGTGTGGGCGAAGCAGCTGGGACTGTCACAATTGCTAATACAATAGGTTTATTGGAAACCAGGTGGGTATGTAAATATTAATAAAAAGCCCGTCAAAAATGACGGGTTGGAACGGTTTATTCGACGTGCAGTCTCGTGAGCGTGCCAAAGTCTGAAGCCTCGGCCTAGTGTCAGGTGTGCTTATATCTTTATTTATTACACATCATACCGATGTAAATGAACAATCGTTATACTCTGCGCATGTTGCACATCACGTGCAGCGAATTTCACCTCCATGCACCTTGTATTTATAGTTATTTTTTTTTAAACTTCTGTACACCGCCCTTGAGGCTCGGTTTGAAAGCCACCGTCTACAATTGCAATAGAAGAGACATAATTACTCTTTAAAAATTTTTTGTTGTTGTTTTACCCTCAAAAAGAGACTGTCGTGAAGATACATTCTTGTTAAAAGATCGGCCTTTAAAACCTACCCTTATGAAGGGGGACAGACATCTGTACAAACACACAAACGTACTTTGCGTTTTTATTGTAGATTATATCAAATCCACCTCTCACAAGATTTATCATCTCCACAGTGCTGACGGAGCGGCGGGTATAGTTTATGAGTATGCACACTTGCCTTTGAGATGTCGAGCCTGGGTCCGAATATCGATAAAGCCATATTAAACTATCGCCCTTGTACATCACACACAGGATGAGAGTCCATCAGAAGGACGTTAAGCTGGAGGTGTTGTCTACCAGCACTGTCTCTCGTTAAGACTCGGTGATTTATCTTCCGAACACTGACAAACTTCAAGGGTGCTTTAGACCTCAGTCTTCAAGGCATTTGTTCATGGCTCAATGGAGTATTGCTCTCCGCTACGGGCTGGCCCTCCAGCAGCACATCTGTCTTTCCTGTATTCTGTGGAATCTCAAGCTCGTAATTGTTGGAATCTCCCGTGATCAGGCCAAAGCATAAGGACTGTTGCTCTGACATCGCAGGCAGGTCGGTGGTCTTTGTTTTCGACCAAGTCTTCTCCAACATGGCTTCCTCTGATCTCTGTCCTCTGACCCTCCCCAGCAATTCCAGGATGCACGCGTTCTTCCAGCAACCCCTCCTGGTTAAAATTCCAAAATCCAGGCTGACTGCACACATCAACTTTTATTTCTCGCTCCTCTCGTCTATGGAACCATCTTCCAGAGATTGTTGTGCCTCACTCTACATTCTAGGGTTTCAAGTAGGTAGTGCATCGCCACCTCATTTCATTCCCCATCCTGACCCATGATATTTATTACTCTCATAAATTCTTCCTAACTCAACACTCCAACTTGCCGATTCCAGGATTTCCTCTCTCTCTCTGTCTTTTCCTTTCCTGTATATTTATCGCCTTTCAAGTTGTGTCCCATTATTGCCCCGCCACCCCCACTATCAATCCAAGCGCTTCCATGAGCCAGCCCTTGACGATTCTTTTATTTTATTTTTATTTTTACAAATTACACTACTGACTGCCTGATGGGAAAGTACAATCAAACCACCCAGCTTAAGCAATTCATCTAGCATGAGCAATCCACCGAGCATCAGCAATCCACCGAACATCAGCAATCCACCCAGCATAAGCAGACCACCCAGCATAAGCAATCCATCTAGCAAAAGCAATCCACCCAGCTTAAGCATTCCATCTAGCATCAGCAATCCACCGAGCATCAGCAATCCACCCAGCATAAGCAGACCACCCAGCATAAGCAATCCATCTAGCAAAAGCAATCCACCCAGCTTAAGCATTCCATCTAGCATCAGCAATCCACCGAGCATCAGCAATCCACCCAGCATAAGCAGACCACCCAGCATAAGCAATCCATCTAGCAAAAGCAATCCACCCAGCACAAGCAATCCACCCAGCATAAGCAATCCACCCAGCATAAGCAATCCATCTAGCATCAGCAATCCACCGAGCATCAGCAATCCACCGAGCATAAGCAATCCACCCAGCATAAGCAATCCACCCAGCATAAGCAATCCACCCAGCATAAGCAATCCATCTAGCATCAGCAATCCACAGAGCATCAGCAATCCACCGAGCATCAGCAATCCATCGAGCTTAAGCAATCCATCTCGCAGAAACAAGCCACCCAGCATAGCAATCCATCTGGCATAATCAATCCATCTGACATAAGCAATTCACCCAGCCAAGCAATCCACCCAGCGTAAGCAATCCATCTGGCATAAGCAATCCACCTACATAAGCAATCCACCCAGCATAAGCAATCCACCCAGAATAAGCAATCCATCTGGCATAAGCAATCCACCCAGCATAAGCAATCCACCCAGCATAAGCAATCCACCCAGCATAAGCAATCCACCCACCATAACCAATCCACCCTGTATAACCAATCCACCCCATATAAGCAATCCACCAAGCATAAGCAAAGCACCTAGTATAACGAATCCACCCACCATAACTAATCCACCCTGTATAAGCAATCCACCCAGCATAAGCAAAGCACCTAGTATAACCAATCCACCCACCATAACCAATCCACCCTGTATAACCAATCCACCCACCATAACCAATCCACCCTGTATAACCAATCCACCCACCATAACCAATCCACCCTGTATAACCAATCCACCCACCATAACCAATCCACCCTGTATAAGCAATCCACCCAGCATAAGCAAAGCACCTAGTATAACCAATCCACCCCCCATAACTAATCCATTCTGTATAACCAATCCACCCTGTATAAGCAATCCACCCTGTATAAGCAATCCACCCCGTATAAGCAATCCACCGAGCATAAGCAAAGCACCTAGTATAACCAATCCACCCACCATAACTAATCCACCCTGAAAAACAAATCTACCCTGTATAACCAATCCACTTACCATAACCAATCCACCCACCATAACTAATCCATCCTGTATAACCAATCCACCCACCATAACTAATCCACCCTGAAAAACAAATCCACCCTGTATAACCAATCCACTTACCATAACCAATCCACCAACCATAACTAATCCATCCTGTATAACCAATCCACCTACCATAACCAATCCACCCACCATAACCAATCCACCCTGTATAAACAAAGCACCTCGTATAACCAATCCACCCACCATAACCAATCCACCCTGTATAAACAAAGCACCTCGTATAACCAATCCACCCACCATAACCAATCCACCCACCATAACCAATCCACCCTGTATAAACAAAGCACCTCGTATAACCAATCCACCCACCATAACCAATCCACCCACCATAACCAATCCACCCTGTATAACCAATCCAACTACCATAACCAATCCACCCACCATAACTAATCCATCCTGAATAAGCAAAGCGCCTCGTTTAACCAATCCACCCACCATAACCAATCCACCCACCATAACTAATCCATCCTGTATAACCAATCCACCCTGTATAAACAAAGCACCTCGTATAACCAATCCACCCACCATAACCAATCCACCCACCATAACCAATCCACCCACCATAACCAATCCACCCTGTGTAAACAAAGCACCTCGTATAAGCAATCCACCCACCATAACCAATCCACCTTGTATAAACAAAGCACCTCGTATAAGCAATCCACCCACCATAACCAATCCACCCTGTATAAACAAAGCACCTCGTATAACCAATCCACCCACCATAACTAATCCATCCTGAATAAGCAAAGCGCCTCGTATAACCAATCCACCCACCATAACCAATCCACCCACCATAACTAATCCATCCTGTATAACCAATCCACCCACCATAACCAATCCACCCACCATAACCAATCCACCCACCATAACTAATCCATCCTGTATAACCAATCCACCCTGTATAAACAAAGCACCTCGTATAACCAATCCACCCACCATAACTAATCCATCCTGTATAACCAATCCACCCTGTATAAACAAAGCACCTCGTATAACCAATCCACCCACCATAACTAATCCATCCTGAATAAGCAAAGCGCCTCGTATAACCAATCCACCCACCATAACCAATCCACCCACCATAACTAATCCATCCTGTATAACCAATCCACCCTGTATAAACAAAGCACCTCGTATAACCAATCCACCCACCATAACTAATCCATCCTGTATAACCAATCCACCCTGTATAAACAAGCACCTCGTATAACCAATCCACCCACCATAACTAATCCATCCTGTATAAGCAAAGCGCCTCGTGTAACCAATCCACCTACCATAACCAATCCCCAACATAACCAATCCACCCTGTATAAGCAATCCACAGGCATAACCAAACTACCTTGCATTACCTGTGCCCAGGAACTGCTTTGGCAGCACGAACGTTCTGTCAAGAGTACAGTGCATTCGATAACTGATTGGTCATCTCCACATTTGTAATATGAATGTGCAAATATTTAAAATTTCACCAGCAAAGTGCAATCGATGCTCATCAATAATTCACAAGGTTTTTTTTCCTCACCATTCACAATGTAGTTCAGCCATTTGGACTTAAACTATCTCGTGCACATAACTCAGCAGGTATTTGTCACCTTCACTTCCTAATTTGCACTCTTTCCACTTACAAATCTATTCAAGCTTCTCTTATGACCTCCGCACACCTCTCACTCAAACCATAGGCCAGTAAAAGCCTCAACATACCCTATATTACCTGCAATTTATACTTCATACCTATAATACATCTATGCTCATTACCTTAAGCCTGAGTCTGTTGTTTCACCGAGAACGTTACGATGCCTTGCTTTGTCCAGAGTCGTCTTTCCTCCCTATTCCCTGTTAATATCGACTCTCAAATTGAATTTTCTCCATGAACCTTCAGTGTTTGCACAGATGAGAAATTTAACGGAAAAATTGGTTTGAATGTTTTCATTCAAATCCTGATCCGTTCTCACTCGATGAGGTTCAGTACCTCGAACACCTGTGCTTCACTAGGCCTCTCCTGGGCAGACACCACAACCTCTCCTGGGCAGACACCACAACCTCTCCTGGGCAGACACCACAACCTCTCCTGGGCAGACACCACAACCTATCCTAGGCAGACACCACAACCTCTCCTGGGCAGACACCACAACCTCTCCTGGGCAGACACCACAACCTCTCCTGGGCAGACACCACAACCTCTCCTGGGCAGACACCACAACCTCTCCTGGGCATACACCACAACCTCTCCTGGGCAGACACCACAA